>NC_068287.1:31521647-31832223 GCF_025860055.1 Xyrauchen texanus
ATCGCTATGTCTGCATCTGTAGATTCAATCCATATTCTAACCATGTCCATTTTGGGTAGTAAACTGCGAACATTTAGATGAACAAATTTAAGTCCAGGCATTGATTTAAATTCATCAGGGGTCGAAACACATTGCAAACAGGGGCCAGGATTGGGCTGCACATTTCCAGATAGAAGTAGGAGTAGTGTAATAATCAGTCTGCACCTCACAGCATATTTTAAAGCTGGCCTATCATATGCTGAAACCAGGTAATGCCTGTCATTAATTGAGAAAGACAGATTATACAAAGCAAAAAATGTTTGCAATTTAGGCAAATCCCAATACAAATCCATCCAGAAGTCCAGGTTCCAACAAAAGTGTAATGGTTCCTGGTGCATGTCAATACTGGTTTTTGTGCCACTATAGTAGGTTTCCTGTATGCCCACCATATTATTAAAACAACTCACGCTAGGATCAGTGCCCGGTTTCAAGTTCCAAGTGACCAACAGGGATAATAAAATTAGAATTAAAAAAGATGCCATCGTCATTAATTTACTAATAGTAAAGATGACTAATAACAGTACCAGTTTATCTTGTCGAGTATGGCCCAGCTTCCAAAATGATGTTTCTGGCTTAGGCTTGTTAACCCAAGCTCCAGGAGAATGTAGTAGGCCAGGCCTGTTAGCCTAGCCTCCAGGATGATGGGTGAGACCCAGGCTGGTTTGCCCAAGCTCCAGAAAAATGAAGCAAGCCAGGCCCGCTAGCCTAACTCCAGAAGTATGTAGCAGGCTCAGGCTGGTTAGCCCAGGCTCCAAAAGAATGTAACAAGCTCAGGCTGGTTTGCCCAAGCTCCAATGAGGATGTAGCAGGCTCAGGCTGGTTAGCCCAAGCTCCAAGAAGATGTAGCAGGCTCAGGCTGGTTAGCCCAAGCTCCAAGAAGATGTAGCAGGCTCAGGCTGGTTAGCCCAAGCTCCAAGAAGATGTAGCAGGCTCAGGCTGATTAGCCCAAGCTCCAAGAGGATATAGCAGGCTCAAGCTGGTTAGCCCAAGCTCCAGGAAGATGTAGCAGGCTCAGGCTGGTTAGCCCAAGCTCCAGGAGAATGTAGCAGGCTCAAGCCCGTTTGCCTAGCTCTGTTTAGCCTGGGCTAATAGGATCAGTAAGATCAGGCTCAGGTTAGCAAAGTTAGCTCAGAGCAAAGGTGTAGTGTCATTTTTAAACTCATAGTAGTCCACAATCTTCTTAAAAGTTCAAGATGAAATTTCCATATAAATGACTTGTACAACTTGAAAACTACAACTTAAAAGGAATAAAGTACTATAAAATCCATTTAAATGAAATCAATCCAGAGAGAGACACTGAGCAGACCTTAGACTAGCTGCCATCTATTACACAAGGTAGGCAGTGAAATTATTTTTCTGCAAGACAGCTCCAGTCCAAGATGTTATTTAAAAAATATAGTAATAGAGGACTATAATATAATTATAATATAAAAATACACACACACACACACACATATATATATATGTATATGTATATATATATATATATATATATTGGAGGCCAAAGGTTTGGAATAATGTAAAAATGTTGCTCTTATGGAAAGAAATTGGTACTTTTATAACCAAATTGACATTCAAATGATCACAATTACTGTATAGTCAGGACATTAATAACGTGAACATTTTCAGAACTTCTTAAACTACTTCAAAATGTTCTCATCAAAAAATCCTCCACTTGCAGCAATGACAGCTTTGCAGATCCTTGGCATTCTAGCTGTCAGTTTGTCCAGATTCTCAGCTGACATTTCACCCCACACTTTCTGTAGCACTTGCTTCTTGTCGGGAACTTCTCACACACCTTACAGTCTACCTGATCCCACAAAATCTCAGTGGGGTTAAGATCCATAATACTCTTTTCCAATTATCTGTTGTCCAATGTCTATGTTTTATTGTCCACTCTAATATTTTATTATTCTGTTTCAAAAGTGGCTTTTTCTTTGCAGTTCTTCCCATAAGGCCTGCACCTCTGAGTCTTCTCTTTACTGTTGTACATGAAACTGGTCTTGAGTGAGTAGAATTCAATGAAGCTGTCAGCTGAGAACAGGGTTGGGCAGGTTACTTTTTAAACGTATTCCACTACAGATTACAGAATACATGCTGTAAACTTGAATTTGTAAAGTATTCTGTTAGATTACTCAAGGTATGTAACGTATTCTAAATACTTTAGATTACTCAGCACTTTTTTCACTTGTTTTGACTATAACATTTTTTATTTTTTTGCCAGTACAGTAAGACAAAATACACATGTTAAAAATACATTCTCTGAAAAACCAAAATATCTTATGCAGTGTTGTTTCTAAAACAAGATTAATCAAATTGATCTTGTTTTAAGGATTTTTAGATATTTTTACCAGAATACAATACAAAAATTATTATCAAGAATAACATTTTTGTCCTAATATCAAAAGTCTTACATGAAAAAACTAAATTGTGATCTAACATGAATTTTCTTGATAAAAAATATGATAGTGCCTGGTAACGTGTGCATGTAAAATGGCTAGAAATAGCATTTTAGCTTAAGCGTAAAGCTGACAATTTACACAAGGTTTATTTCTATTTCTTCTGCAACTTACTTCAAACGTACTTCTCTGTCTGCTCGTATGAATGTAACACATCATAAAAAAGTGTTTCACTGCTGTTCAAATGCACTTTGTATCGCATCATTTATATGTATAAATGTTTTCCATCTGAAAGGACTAAATATTAAAAGAAACAAATTCAAATAAAATGCACAGTAATCTCCCCATTAATCAAAATACTTTTTGAATGTAACTGTATTCTAAATACCAATGATTACAATTTTAACTCTAGTGGAATACAGTTACTTATATTTTGTATTTTAAATACAAAATCCTGTTTCATGTATTCCCCAACCCTGGCTGAGTAAATGTGAGGTGTCTATTTCTCAAACTAGAGTCAAATTAAGCTAATCATTGTGATTCTGCAATACTGCTACATTACAATCATTTAATGATCTTGGTCTATACAGTAAATTTAATGAATAAATTTAGCATTTATTAATTTATTTATCAAATGTTATCATCCTTTAATAATATAAATTAACTATTATATTGCTATGAAATTATGGCAAACAGTAACTAGTAATTTACTGAAAATTGATTTTTCTGGAATCAGTCATCCCAGTTAATGTGAACAAAAATAATAAATTAATTATTTTATTCAAAAACAGTCCAATGAATAACACACATGATGTGAGGAAATAACAGTTACACATAATTTCGAATCCAGAGAAAATTAAAGTATTGTGATCACAGAGACAATCCTCTTGAACAATGGAGTAAAAAGCTTTGTCCTCAAGCACAATGGTAATACATACTTTTGTCATTCATAGTTTATGGGTCACCTCTGCATGGAATCTGGTGACATTTGAAAAAAAAAGGGGGAAATTGTTTAAAACTTGTGTTCAGCTTTCTTTGCATAAAATAAGAATAAATATAAATAAACAGTAATGTCATAAACGTTATTTGGTTGTAAAAAGAAAACGGTAACATAAGAATACATTTTTATTCATTTTTTAAACAAAACAGTTATTTGTATGGGCTTTCTTTGGATAGTCCTGTAGTAAATTATTGTATGTGTCTTGCATGATTTGCATAAACGCTTCACCTTAAATCTGTATTTATTTATTTTTTGAGTGTACTTAGTGAATAAAAATAAAACCCATTTGAAAACGTTCTTGCCCTGGCTATAATTACATGTTTGTGGGCATTGCATAGTTATATCTGTTCTTCGTGTTCTTCTATCTTCAAGACTTGTTTATTAGTTTCAACACGCCCTACAATACCATTTCTTCTCATCAGGTTGAATCATCTTCATGACTGATGACTCCCATATTCTGTGCATTTCCCTGTATCTCCTGTGAATCCTTGGGACGTGATCTGTTCTTAAAAAAGTGACCTCTTTAAGTACTATTACTCAGATGCAGAAAGCTTTTTGGGTTTCCATATTGTCTAACCTCATTCTTTGTAGTTTTCTGAAATTCATTTTTATAAAAGCTTGAAAATCCAGTTTGATGGAGTATGGCTTGCTGAATTTCCTTGTGAAGGCAAAACAATGCTTTTATGTCTGCCAACTTAGAGTAGGGATTCCAAATAATCCCTTCTTGAGTTACTACAGTAACAGTCCTGTGTAGTATACTATATACAGTATATTGTATTTGGCAAATTTCACCACTTGCATAGCTGGTTCAGCTAATCTATACTTTGTTAAGTTAAAGAGGCCCTATTACGCGTTTGGGGATTTTACCTTTCCTTTAGTGTGTAACATAACTCTTTGTTCGTTTAAAAGGTCTGCAAAGTTGGGGCCTGGGTAGCTCAGGTAGGTCGCAAATTTGAATCCCATGGCGTGCTGAATTACTCCAGCCATGTCTCCTAATAAGCCAAATTGGCCAGGTTGCTACTTAAATTTTTTTTTAAATATATTTATAGGTATAAGCAGAAAATGATTAGGCTGCTTTGTTTACCTTTTAAAAATGTGTAAGTATAAGCAAAATATAAATCCACAAAATTAACCATAGATATTATTATATGGTTACTATTACTAAAACCATGTTACCATATGGATTCTACAGTAATGCTGTAGTAAAACCATGGTTAATTTTATCAAAACCTTGCTTACTTATTAATACAATATTACTACAGTAAAGCCATAGTTTTCAAAAGGGTATCATTTATTAACGAGGATTAAAGATCATTGCCAAAGTTTTAACATGTCACGTCTAGGTATGTCATCACTTGGTGTGAATAACTCCAGATACTGTTTTTCTGTCATTCCCTCAGGAAAGCACTGAACCCCCTTTGAACGAGCACTGTGACTGAAAGGGTGAGTGCTGTCTGTGACTGATAGTTTATTTTAGCATTTCTGCGCGTCAAGATGAGCCGGAAGAAATAATTGTTCAGGTGACATGCAACAATTCGCTCAAATATTTATTATTTTCCACTTCGAAGCTTATGAGGTGCATTAATAGTCACGTTATCTAAATAACAAGATCACTAGTTAAAAAAAACCTTCAGAATCAATATTTTAATGTGAGGATCAATCTTCTTGATACTACATCAGTATCGGAAGGTTCGATACATTCGTATCGATCCGCCCAACCCTAGCAGAGGCAGGCAAAATACATACAAATTGTGCCGCTATGATTTAATGTGCTTAGTACCGTCATTTTCCCCACCGTGTCCGATATAAAAATGGCACACTTTGCAAAAGGCATGGTATTGTCGATATGGCTTCGATATATTAAAGTAAATTCTTCCGTCCAGCTGTTGTTAAATGTACATGTATATTTTGTTTAGTTTTTTCGCCGGAGCACTACCTGAACCTTCTCCTCCCATCTACCAGTGATGCTTGATTCAACTTCCCGCGTCTACTACCTGCGCAGATATTAACAGCGCAACTGGGTTGTGGGTTGCCAGATTGACGTCACAATGGGTTGACATTTGTATGTATGATGTGTCGATTGTGTGAGAAGGATAAGTTTCATTTAATATCTGGCAACTGGACAACCTTGGAATAAAATATTGATGTGATTATTCATATAACGAGGTCTGGGCCATACAAATTATGGGAGTTTCCCGGGAGAAATAAGAAAACGGGAGGGGGCGGTGTGAAAAACTGGAGTGTTGACGGGTATGGCGAGTTGTGCGTGGATGTCACAGTGGATGGCGTGACGCATTATGTAATCAACAGTGCACTTGTAAGAAAGCTACACAATTAAAACTTACCACTTTGAAATTTTTCCTCAAGCCGTGCTTGCGAAGGTGGTTCGGGTCGATCAGCTTGTTCTTCCAAACTTTCATTATCGGATTCGGGCTAGAGCTGGAACAGCAAAAACCAACGCCACTGTTACCATAGTGACAATAGTCGGCTCCTCTGTGGAGATCGCCAAGAGCACCACATTCCTTGGTGTTCACTTGGCGGAGAACCTCACCTGGTCCCTCAACACTAGCTCTATTGCCAAGAAAGCCCAGCAGCGTCTCTACTTTCTTCGAAGGCTGAGGAAAGCACATCTCCCAACCCCCATCCTCACTACATTCTATAGAGGGACTATTGAGAGCATCCTGAGCAACTGCATCACTGCCTGGTTTGGGACTTGCACCGTTTCGGACCGCAAAGCCCTGCAGAGGATAGTGAGGACAGCTGAGAAGATCATCGGGGTTTCTCTTCCCTCCATCAAAGACATTTACAAAAAAACACTGCATCCGCAAAGCAGCCAGCATTGTGGATGACCCCACACACCCCTCACACAATCTCTTCACCCTCCTGACGTCTGGCAAGAGGTACCGAAGCATTCGGGACCTCACGGCCAGACTGTGTAACAGCTTCTTCCCCCAAGCCATCAGACTCCTCAATACTCAGAGACTGTACTGACACACACACACACACACACACACACATCAGACTCCTCAATACTCAGAGACTGGACTGACACACACACACACACACACACGCGCGCGAATAGTGTTGAATAGTGTTTACAGAACTGCTCAGGAAGACTCGGGAGCTGAAACTCGGTTATGGTAAGGGGTGTTACCAATCACAAGAGACTGGGCTGGGCCAGCTGACCAATCAAATCAGATTGGGCTTTTCGGAAAGGGGGCTTTAAAGAGACAGGAGATAAATTAGAGCGTTTCAGCCAGAGTATGAAGAGAGGTGAGCTGCATTATACAGTATGAGAAAAATTGAACATTAAAGCAGATAAACCTATTCTAGTAGACCCCAAAATAAAATTATGAACCTGTAGATTAGCATAATATGGGCTCTTTAAAGGAAGTTTTTGTTGGAAATATAGCAATTACATGCAATGACTATGGTACTGTAAGCAAAGGTTTAAGAATCAAACACATCATTAAGCCATCTCATAATAAATTCTGTATAACCATATTGTTACTATTTTTTAATTCATACTTTTATTGAGAAAAATGCATTTATAATACTTTAAAAAGCAAGTAAATCTGCCTATACTCTATATAAACTGCTTTAAACATGATTCTGTCAGGTTACCTTATAGACTTTCTCACAGTACATTATATATATAAAAAGTCCAGTTTTATAGTGACATCTCGACATTCCAGTGGACATCCAAAGGAAATGGGCAGGCCGAGATCCCTGAAGAAAATCACAGATTACTTGTAAGGCCTGCCTTATCATCGGATATGACAGGGAAGGGTTGTAACCTTATAATGAAATAGACTTTAGAACAGAACATGTTTAGTGACAGCAGGTGGAATGCTGCAGGACGAGCTGGACCGCAATGTCAAAGGAATGTCACACAAAGAGACACATCTGAAATGCCGAGCCTACTCTCATGATATCAGCAGCACATACTCCTACACTCCCTGCCACACCCAAAGTGTGAGTGAACTGTTCTGGATTTACAGATATCAAACCCAGTCCAAACCCACCACGTAGCTCACATGCCTCCTCACCCATTAACCTAAACAGTTCATAGCCCTTAGCCCTTGTTTGAAAGATATAGATCTATGTGTAAGTGAGTTTTAGTGCTGATGTGATGGTATATACATGATTCCTTTATAATCTATGTAAACTAATAATATCAAATTCAAAATTCTCCTTCTCACTTTTAAATCTCTGCACGGCTTGGCTCCCTCCTATCTCTGTAATCTGCTTCACCCCTACGCACCGACTCGCTCTCTACGATCCTCCGACTCTAGCCTTCTCGTCGTTCCCTCGGCATCGCCTTGTTTCGATGGGGGCAGATCATTCAGTGTTGTAGCACCCAAATATGGAACTCTCTACCCCGATCACTCTGTTCTGTTAAGACTATCTCTGAATTCAAATCCATGCTCAAAACTCACTTATTTGCTGAATGTTATAACTCTTAAGTTGTACTGTTTTTTTTTTTTTCCGCTGGGTGCTGTCCCATCTACCTAACCTTCTCATTTTCTGTACCTTCACTGTTATCTACCTGCTGTTGTTTTGTCTGCTGTCTTTGTCCTCTGCCTTTATTGTTGCTTGTCTATTGTAAAGCGTCCTTGAGCTCTGGAAAGGCGCTATATAAATAAAACTTATTATTATTATTAAACTAGCAAGGAAGATGTAATGGGGTCTGAAATCATGTTTAAAATAAACCGAACTTGGAATGAATGGAAAGTTCTAATATTTAAAACAAATTAAAGTTATGACATTACATTTCTAGGTCATTTTAGAACATTTCTAGTTAATTTCAGTAACAATGACCATCTAAAGTACTTTTGTATGAAAAGTCAGATTTACTTGCTTCCATTATAGAACACAAGATGCTCTTTGTAACATTCTCAGATTATCAACATGGATCATCAGGGTTGAAACACACATGTGGAGTCCATGTTAGCTCGAGTGCATGCTGTCATTAAAGAAAAAGCAGGACAATGTAAAAAAGCAAAACGTTACATATATGCTCACTGAGCACTTTATTAAGAACACTTTGATCTAAATAAAGTGCCTGACGTGGTCTTCTGCTGTCATAGCCCATATGCCACAAGGTTTGACGTGTTGTACATTTTGAGATGCTATTCCGCACACTAAAATTGAACAGAGTGGTTATCTGAGTTACCATAGCCTTTCTGTCAGCTAGAACCAGTCTGGCCATTCTCCATTGACCTCTCTCATCAACAGGGCATTCCCATCCATAGAACTGCCGCTTGCTGGATGTTTTTTGTTTTTGGCACCATTTGGAGTAAATTCTATTGACTGCTGTTAGTGAAAATTCCAGGAGATCAGCAGTTACAGAAATACTCAAACCAGCCCATCAGGCACCAACAATAATGCCATGGTAGAAATCACTGAGATCACATTTTTCTCAATTCTGATGGTTGATGTGAACATTAACTGAAGCTCCTGACCTGTGTCTGCATGATTTTATGCATTGCACTGCTGCCACATTATTGATTTAGTCTGATTAGATAATTGCATAAATTATTAGGTGTACATGTCTTATACTAATAAATATGTATAGTGAGTGCAATATATAATTATAATATTCATTTCAGTAACTGTTAACTTTAAATCATCATTTTAGTGGGATCATAGGGTTTATGGCATTACAATGTCATGGCAACATTTAAAGTTTTACAATCAGATATCTTACAGTAAGTGATTTTATCACCCTAAAATCATGTTCAAACACATATTGTTTATGTCTTGTGGCTATACTTTTGAAACTGAGTATTTTAACGTTTACAGATTTACTTCATTCACTTCCAATATAAGTGTCTCACTGTAGCCTGGATTTATGCTTTTTTTAAACAAAAGGATGGAAAAGTCTATATTAATTTTTGTGGTAATCAACATTATGCCACAAATGCTGTTGACTTAGCTAAACTTCTATTGAACCTGAAGTATTCCTTTAAGGCAAAGTAATCATTCAATAAAATGTAAACTTTGATTTACTGATTACAGTTTTTCTGTCTGCTCAGGCCAGTTTCACATTATAGCACAGTAAATCAGTGGATTTTCAGAAATTTGAAATACCAAGTGTTTACATTCATATCATTTTATCAACAAAACAAGGCATTTCAATGAATGAGATGTGAAAAAAATACAGCCTTCTTCCTCTTTCTGTCACAAGTACATTCATACAAGATATAAAAATATGTTAATGCCTTCTAAGTAGGCAAGGGGTGGAGTAGCACAGTGACTATGAAAAGCTTGGAAACTCTTTACAAACTGGTTTCAGTCTAACCAACAGCAACAGCCGCAACAGTACAGGTAAGAGATTTCTCTTTACAACAAACTATAATGTGGAGTTTTGAAGTGCTTCTGGATTTAGGTCCGTCATTTATCTTAATGATCATATAGGAGTAGGTCTGAGATTACACAAAACAAATTAATAACAAACCAATTTAATAGTGTATTGATGGTGTTTTTGTTTCCTTCAAGATTCATTTTATGAATGTTTTTTAGTTTGTGATTCATTAAATGGTAGAGATTGAGTGGCTGTTGAATATGGTTATTTAATAAGAAGACAGTACAAGTTTTTAGAAAATACTGATGGGGGAAATCAGTGTTTTGATAATTGTTAGTGAGATTTGTACAGTTATTGCGAAATTGTGTACAGCAGATAAAATGTTTGTGTGCAGTCAGATCGCAGAATTATTACTGTACTCGTTATCTTTAATCAGAAACAATCCTATTTTAATAAAGAGTGATTTACCTGAAGGTAAATTGCGATGCCTTATTTTGTTTATATATTATGCTTTGTGATTGCTAAATGACATGAGTGATTATGAAATGAATACGTCATTAAATAAAAAAGCAGCACAGTGAATGCTTTGAACAAAGCTCATCGGAGCGATGAATGGACAAGCCTTTTGACGCTCTGTGTTTTGCCTCAATTATAAAGTGAAATAGGTGACGTATTTGGACTGTTTGAGGTTTCCAGGTCACCTCCTACTGATACACACCCAAAAAAACATATACCAATAATGTACTTCCACTAAAAGATATACATTTCGTGGGATTATTTACAGTATGTTCTTGTATATTTGTATGGGTAGTTTTTAAATTTTTGTTTTTAGAGAAGTTGACATGTCATGCATTGTAATATAAATATGCTATATACCATCTAAATCTATTTTAAACATCATTTTGCCAATGATATTATGGTTAGTATGCAGTGTAATGCAGTTTATGTAAACATTATAAACTGAAAGACTACATGAAATATTTGTAATTTAAAAAACAAAAAATGAATGCAAATATTCACAATGCAATTAAGATAAATGGTAACCAGTCACAGCAAATTATATATACACTTTCACTTATTCATATACATTCTAACCTAAAATCATAAAAAGTTTAAATGTTAATGGACATTTTATGCATCAACAACCTATTTATTGTAAATGTGTGTGTAGATCTTCTATTTGGTTAGAGGGGCTCAGAGTAAACTAGTGAAATACAAAAATCCTGTTTAGATTTGAAGGTAATTCGTCATATTAGAAGATGCAACTTCAGAGTGAAGCTCTTACACAATTATTAATCATGAACAACATGATATTGCTGTAAATACAGTCCTTTTACAGGAATAGTTAAGTTTTTTGCTTTAATCACTACATTTAAATGATGGAAACAGTCAAATGCAAATAAAGTGGTACTGAGTGGTAATGAAAAAACTTAAAGAAGGTAAATGTTGGACAGAGTTAATATACACTCTAATTTTTTCTTTTTCCACCAGTTTAAACCCAGCCAAAGAGAGAATGAGTGCTTACAAAACCGGCGACCCACCTCCCTACATCATACCAAGTAAGTCTTTGAATCATCCGTTGAGTACGTATGGCTCATACGGAGTGATTAAGACTAAAGAAATCCAAAACGTGTTTGCATGACTGACATAAGGTGCAATCTCGAAACAATTATGAGGAAAAATATTTATTTGTATCTGTATCTTTTCTCTTGGAATCAACAGTAGAGGACAAGGGTGACAATGTCAAGGTCTACCATGTGCACACACCGTTCACACCACAAAGCTCCACCATCGGTAACATGCAAATGCGAATGGAATCAGCCAGACCTGGTGAGTTTGTTACCTGGCAATTATCTGGGAAAAATTGTTGATTGTAAAGAGCTTTTCAATATTTTTTAAAGACCCCATGAAATTGAAGATTGCAGTTTTCATTCTTGTGTTGACACGTACACTCACTGAGCACTTTATTAGGAACGTTTTGGTCCCTTATAAAGATGTGGTCTTTTGCTGTCGTAGCCCATCCACCTCAAGTTTCGACATGTTGTGCATTCTGAGATGCTATTCTGCTCACTTCAATTGCACAGAGTGGTTATCTGAGTAGCCGGATCACATTTTCCCCCATTCTTGTGGTTGACATTAACTGAAGCTCCAGACCCCTATCTGCATTATGTTATGCATTGCACTGTTGCCACACGATTGGCTGATTAAATAATCACATGAATATGTAGGTGGTACAGTAGTTCCTAATAAAGTTCTCAGTGAGTGTAGTTCCCATTGAAACAGGAAGTTTGGATGCTTTCTTTTTTTAAATAAACAATAGCTTTTAGTTACATTACATCCATGAACCATGATTTGCTACTTACCAATATATAGGTTGCAGGTGGTATAGAGGGAGGGATATTCTAATTCTAAAGCGTATTTGATTGGACAAAAATCTGTCTAGTGCAAGTTGAGTCATCAACATTTTTTGTCTGTTTTACAGGAAGAGAAAGACTTTAAAGGTTAACTTTTAGGAGTATAGCAGCATATTGATGGCTTAAAAGATAATATACATAGACTAAAATCCACAAAACTCCCATTTTCATTTTATGGGGTATTTATGGACATCTTGTACTGTATTTGGCCATTGCTGTCTTGCTGAGACTGGTGTCTCTGCAGAACAAAAATGGACAGTTTCCAATGATTTACCTATTACATAGCGATTCCCTATCCTATTGGATAGTTGAAAAACATCCATTCTGGTTTGGATTACTAAATAGAGATCCCCTATTTTCATTATACCCCTACTCGTTACAAAAAGTGCCCTGGGATTTTTAATGACCTATTTGTCACCTTGCTGGCCTGGTATAGGCCTAATTTGTGATGATTTTAAATCTCAATGGGATGTCATGGTTAAACAAATAAATAAATAAACCTTGATTGATCCTAAAACACTTTTTTTCTTGTAGTTCAGTCCCCGTCAGCTGAGGGCAAAACCAAATACGTCAGCTACGAGTCATTCGATCTGGGTCGCTCTCCAGGAATGACCAACTGCACTACCTGCCAACAGCAAATCTTAACCAATGTCACCTATAAAGTGGGAGTTTATGCCTGGCTGATGTGCTTACTTCTCATCCTGTGTGGGTAAGTTTCTGTTTGAATTTGCAACCAACAAAACTTTCAAACCATGTGTGTACCAGCCAAATCAATGTGAATTTGTTCCCTTTTCCAGGTTTATTTTATTCTGCTGTCTGATTCCATTCTTTAACAAGTTCTTCAAAGACGTCTATCACACATGCCCAAAATGCAACAAGATCCTTCATATTGAAAAGAAGCGATGCTGTTCGTAATTCCAACACTACTACTCTCTCTCTCTCTAATGGATTTGTGTGATTAAGGTGGATGATGTGTCTGTCCACCTCTGTGACAATAACCAAAACAAGTACTTTCTTTGCATAAAGCAGTGTCTTTGATAATTACCACATCCACTGGATTAAAGGTTTATGTGCGGAGATGCCCCATGACACATTTAGGCCAATATCAGGACTGGCATTGATAGATTTGCATTATGTAATGGTAACATGAGTCATTTTAACACAAGTAGTTTATGATTTGTTTTATTTTTTATTGAAATAGAGATACAGTCCATTCAAATGGACATATCAAAATATCCAGTCATGTCTAATTATCACAGCGTGATCACCACCACTGAAATATTTATAGTTTAGCATATTTTTTATGTTTTGTCAGCTGAACATTCAACAAGGTATTTAACAGTAGAGTAAAACCCATAAAACAGACTGTATTTCTATCCCACACGGCCTCATTTTCAATCGAAAAATTAATTATGGCGTCTGCCTTGAAGTGGCAGAGCAAGGGTTGGCCGTGGCTCCACTCGCAAATGCCGTTTTGGACATTTTTTTGTCTTGGGCACAATTTATTTAGTCTTTCTACAACAACAACCACCATCACAACAACAAGCCCCCTGTCCAAAGATATGATAAGATCTAGGAGCTTTATGTCATTGAAGTTGAGAGAGCCACGCATTCATTCACGTTTAAAGTGAATAAGGTGTATATTCGCTATATCATATGACATGCCTGCCACCATGTAAAATAAACCTGGCTATATTGGATATACAGATATGAATTAAGTCATCTCATGTGTGTGTACACAATTTTAAAGATGTTTTCAGAAGTACTATTAAATCATTTGATAAAACTTATCTGTGGGGAAAAAAAAATAAAAATAATCACTGAGCACCTTTAATTTTAATTATATTGTCAAAGCTCACCTTCCATATAGCCAAATATTTTTGCCTAAGGATCATTACTCAATGTTGTAACAATAAAACAGACTTTGTGCAATTCCTTCATTAGACCCCTGTATTGTTTGTATACACACTGAAATATATCTAAAGGGATAGTTCACCCAAAAATGAAAAATTCTCACATTATTTACTATTTACTCACACTCATGCCATTCCAAACCTGTATGACTATCATCCGTGGAAAACAAAAGATATTTGGCAGATTGACAGACTTGGTCACCATTCATTTTCATCTTTTTTCCACCCATACAATGAAAGTGAATGATGACTGTCATTCTCCCTTGTCCTATGGGTTTGGAACAAAATTATGAGTAAAATGGTGAACTATCCCTTTAATTGTGATTGGACACAAGTGCAGCATCACAATTTCAGGGATTTCTCATTTAAGGGTTACAGGCCACAACTCTCCACAGACCATGGCTGTAAGCTTTTATAGAAAATTTTATTCAACATACATTTTCCAGCAAAAAGGCAATATACAGGAAGAGTTGTCGTACACTGCTGCTACACGGAGGAATTAGGACTGGATAAAAAAAAATCCAAAAAGAAATGTGATCTGCAGGTCATCTTTGTACTGCACTTAAACGAGACAAACTGTTGCAATTAGTTTAGGAAAAAATAAAGACCAAATGAAACATTGAGGATCCAAAATAAAACTACACACAATGAATATGAACATCTGAACTGATCTGTACCCAACAAATTTGTGTTTTCAATTTTACATGTTCATTATTTAAATATACAATTTTAATGGTTGTTTTTACAAAGCCAACTATGCACTAGGGAGCATTTCTTCTGTGCTTAAAGAAAACAAAAATTTGGTATTGGTTCATTTATGCTGGTTTCTCTGTCCTGAACCAGTCTACTATATGTCTGCAGCCTCATGCCATCAAACAGTACAATTAATAGGAGCCATCTGCACATGACATCTCCCTCCTACCCAATCAGAATAATCCCACAGCAACTGACAGAGGAGCTAAGGAAAGGACAAACTATTTAATGGGGAGAAAAATAAGTGAAAGCGAGGGAGAAACACAAAAAGATATGCAAATCAAACTCCAACCAAAGATTACATTTAACAGTGATGAGAAATGTAAAACCTTTGATATTAAGTGCCAACGTGCAAGATGAAGTTCAGACAATTTATTTAATTTTCATTTATTTTTTAAAACAGATGCTGTGGCTTTTAATTTTATTATACAGGATTTTCCAGAGAAGACAAACTGAATTTCTCTAACCAAACTAAGTGAGAAAGAAGCGTGTAAACATGACAATTGACTAGTTGCACTAAGGGACCAGATAATGAGATGACCATGTTGGGGCAACTCACAAAGGCCTCAGCCATTTGCAGTGATTTTTGCAGAAGGATGGAGATATCCTTTTCATCTTCTGCAAAAAACAAAACAAAAAAAATAACCTCCTCTTTTCCCATCACCTCCACCTCACAATGCAGCAGCTTTCTAGCCATAACAATTCTTTTAAAAACGAAATAATACAAAAAACAAAAAAAAAAGAAACCAATCAAAACAAAACAAAAAAAGTCTAGGACATACTGTTCCCCCCTTCTTGTTAAAATCCAATTCATTCTTCCAGACAAATAGGCAGTCAATAGTTAGAGAAGCCAAATCGAACAGCCTCAAAAAGGAAAGCAGGAGCATCAGCAATCACTCCATTTGCTGAAGACTTCATACAAGGTGCCTGTGTACCCAGAGAGCAGGTGTTAAAAGTGGTGCACACAAGAGGTTTGGTTAAAGTCTTTAGTATGGTCGGTTAGAGTGGCGCTTGTCAGTTGTGAATCTTGATTGCTTTTTCCAGGTACGTATAGCGACCTCTCTTTGGAGCTTTGTTGAAGTGGTCAAGCCCTAACCAAGGCCTCGGGTGAGACATGTTTCCTGAGAAATGAGTAAACGAAGTGTTAATGCTAGCCCAAATATGACTTCACATATTATTGAATATCTCCCCTGCTCTGTTGTTAAAGGGAGAGAGTTTAGAAGCAAAAAGATGGCTAAAATACCTGGCTGCGGCTCAAAGTCTTTCAGATTCACCTCATAGTCTTCTTCATTAATATACTGATGCCGGCCCATCATCACTATTGCAAACTTGAACTAAAGGGGAAAAACAAAAAAATATCTAAATCAATATGAAACGATAGTCATGACTTTCCATGACCATTAGAGTTGTTTAGGACTAATTGATAACTTAAAAAAAAAAAATATGATAATGAATTACGAATTCAGATGAATTCATTAACAAATCATTCAGACCATTTGGACACATTCAAAGAACAGACAAAAAAAAAAAAAAAATCACTACGGCTTCCAAATTTTGCTATACTCATGCTCGGCTCTTTAAATATTTGATCGACAATATATTGCCCAACTACAAAATGCAAACTGACTTTATACATTTTCCTGGCTTTCACAGGCCTGAAAATTTAAATGTGTAAATTGCCTGATGTTTATAGGTTTTCCATTACCATGGGATTCCAGTCTCATTCACTAACCATGTGTATGCAAAACATGTCAGAATGTTTTCACACAGAAATCATGATTACTCTATAAGATCACACATTTTAAAAGTTTATGATAGAAGTAAAAAAAAATAAATAATTAATGTATGCAAAAATCAATATATTATTGTCAAGTCTTGTTTTAAATTCATCTCTCTAATATCACATGTAGATGCAGGTGATCATGTACACCTACACCTATATAAGTGGTGTTTGTTTTTCAACTGGTTTTGAGTGAGGAGAGGTAAGTTTGAGGAAAGTCCTTATATGGAGATAATGGGTGTGTGTGTATTATGATCATTAATAATTGGAGACGCTGACACGCTCATTTAGAACAATAGAAAAAAAAAATTCAGCCATAAATGACGTCCATTTGCAGGGGAACCCGGAAGTCTAATTCGCCATGGGATCCCTCAGGATTTTCATATGGATTTTTACACTGACTGGCCAAAAAAAAAAAGTTAGCATTTGGATTTAAATAAGCAGATACTTAAGAGCCTATGATTGGAACATTATTGCAGTGATTAATATGTTTCAGCTGGCAACATTTATTTTGATCCTAACTGATTCAGTGTGTAGCTTCTCATTTCTTAAACAACCAGGTCAGAAGACAAATCCCATGGAAGAAATGTTTAATCTTGAATGAATGTGATCAGAGTCACATCATAAACATTTTTTTTTTTTTAAACTACGAAGAACTCACAGCTATGCATAATGAAATTAAGAGCATTTGCACATGCACAATGCAACAAGAACAAGACTAAACCGCTGTGTGGCAACAAGAAAGCCACCTGTTAGTGAGGCTAATCTGAAAAAAATGACTTCAATTTGCTAGGGATCAAAGATTGGACTGTGGAGAAATGGAAAAAGGTCATGTGCTCGAATGAGTCCAGATTTACCCTATTACAAAGTGATGGGCGCATCAGGGTAAGAGCATGAAGCAATGCATCTGTCATGCATAATGACCACTGTACAAGCCTCTGGAGTGTGTGATATGATCTTGGGTTGCTTTTCATTTGTTCAGGTCTAAGCTCAGCAATGTTATGCAGCAATAAAATGAAGTCAGCTGACTACCTGAATGTACTGAATGACCAGGTTATCCCATCAATGGATTTTTTTTTTTCCTGACAGCATGGGCATATTCAAGGATGGCAATGCAAAGATTCATCGAGCTCAAATTGTGAAAGAGTGGTTCAGGGAGAATGAGGAATAATTTTTGCGCATGAATTGGCCACCACATACTCCAGACCTTAACACAATTGAAAGTCTTTGGGATGTGCTGGAGAAGACTTTACAGAGTGGTTCGACTCTCCTGTCATCAATACAAGATCTTGGCCAAAAATGTATTCAACTCTGGACATAAATAAATGTGACGTTACATAAGGTTGTCAAAACATTGACACAACAAATGCACGCCATAATCAAAACAAAGGCGGTCCAATGATATTTTCGAGTATGCAACTTTTTTTTTTGGCCAGGCAGAATATAATGGGGTTTTGGAACTTAAAATAAGGTCTGTGGTAAACATTTCTTGATGATATGCAGACTTTGTTCTACAACATAAATTACACACCTTTCAACCTTAAACGTGAACTTTGAAGCCGCTGTGTTTGTATTATTATTTTTAAGTATGCATTCAATACGGATTCAAAATTAACACTCCTAACAAGATCTTTTGTTTGATTTCAAACTCATCTTACCTTCTCAAACTCTTTCTCCTGAATGTCAAGCATGCTCTGAATTCTCTTCATCACTTCTCTGAAAAGTTCCCCCTGCCACAACAAAAACAAACACATTACAACTGACATATTCATACTGAACTAATGACAGTTGTAAACCTACACATGCACTCAAACACACCTGTCGGATCTTGAGCAAAAAGGGAATTCCGAATGTCCCGAAGACTTCCTTGTGGAAATGTGCAACTGGAATCAGCATTTCATTCTCCTTGTCCAAATCCACCTGGTCGAGTGGGATTTCCTGCCATGAAACATTAAACTCAGCATTCACAAGGAGGTAAAATCACAGATCCTAAATCATCTTAAGATGCTTTACTCAGAAACAGATCCTTTGTTGAACACAGTGAATGATGGGCCTTTGAGGTCGGCTCGCACTTATCAGTTCTCGCTTACCTCTATTCTGAACGTTCGACTGGCTGCCGGAGATAAACATTCTAGCAATTCATCTTCTTGGTGAACCCCAATAATTTTGTAGCTGACAATTTCTAACAGCCTTTGAAGAGTGCAGAGAAAAGAAAACTGTAAGGCAGATATTACAAACTGTGACATAAATGACAAATATTGTAGTGGGTGACTCATTGTAGACAGCTACATTTCAGTAGTGTCAGTGAGTTGCTAGTGCAAGATTAACTAATAAAACATTTTCTCTCGGTCTCAACCTTTCATATTATTTAGGATAATTCACAGTAAAAACAAAACAAAAAAGAAATCTCATAGCTACCTTTTAGCACATAAAAGGAAACAATATAGGCTTCCCATTATTGAGGACATATTGAGTTGAGAAAACACACCTTAGCTTCTCTGATCCTTTGTCAGAAAGCTCCACTGCCTTTTTACATTCTTCCAGAAGGTCTCTAACACAGCCATGTTTGTCAGGGTAAAGTGTGATCTCCTGGTGAGAGAGGAACATATGAGGTATTCAGGACAGTAGACAAGGCTAATGAATGTGCAGATTGTAATAAGCATCATAATATAAATATTTGCTAAGGCCCTCAACAAATCAATATACAGTCACGGAGCACTTTATTACAAACACTTTACACCTAAATATTCATGCGATTATCTAAACAGCCAATTGTGTAGAACCAGTGCAATGCACAAAATCTTGCAGATACAGGTCAGGGCTTCAGTAAATGTTCAAATTAACCATTAGAATGGGTAAAAAATTAAATAACAGTGATTTCAACTGTGGCATGATTGTTGGTGCCAGCGGGGCTGGTTTGAGTATTTTTGCTGATCTCCTGAGATTTTCAAACACAACAGTCTCTAGAGTTTACTCGGAATGGTGCCAAAAACAAAAAAATCCAGTGAGTGGAAGTTCTGTGGACAGAAACACTTGATTGAAGAGAGGCCAACGGAGAACGGCCAGACTGGTTCGAGAAAGAAAGTCTACAGTAACTCTGATAACCACTTTGCACAATTGTAGTGAGCAGAATAGCATTATATATTAAAATAACCATAAATATAATAAAGATTAAACAAAATGCATTAGCATACATAGTGTCAGATGAGTACTGCATTGATAAGACAACATAAGTGGCTTTATAAGGCAATATATTACTGAACATTAGAGCTGTGACGGTATAGGATTTTGTCTTACCGCGGTAAAGAAGCAACAAATCTCGCGGTTTGGCGGTTAACCGCACCCCCCCCCCACCCCCACAAAAAAAAAAAAACACCCGCGGCCGCACCACACACTGCTGCAGACGCGATCAAGAACGCATGTAGCTTGTAAATGACAATGGGAATGAATAATTTTAAAGCAGTATTCTTTATTAACAAATAAACAAATTAACATTTATATTAAACTGTAAATAATAATTAACTATTAATTAGGCTAAACTAAAACAACCTTTTTAATAATTATAAAGCAGTTTTCTTTATTATTGACAGCAAATTAACATTTATATTAAATTGTAAATATTAATAATTAACTATTAATTAGGCTAAACATAAACAACCTTTTTAAGTGCAAAATAAAAGTGTTCGGCTGTTGGGCCGCTGAATCGTCAATTCCTGCTGCTTTATTTTTCGGTCTTCAGGTTTCGTGACAGGAAAACCAACATGTTAACCTTGTCTGGTTTCAGCGAGGATCTTAACGGAGTAACAATGTTGCCAGCCGCACTGAATACACGCTCCGAAGGAGTGCTCGTTGCGCATATAGTCATATATTTTCTGGCAACTTTCTGATTATCCCGCCACCAGGCAAGCGGATCAGAGTGCAGATCGAGGGCGTCCTCCTGCAAATAACTTGCGACTTCAGTGTCTGCACGGATTCTTTTTGGGACCGGATTGGAGGATTGTGCTTTTCTCTTTCCAAGCAGGTCCGCAAGATTCATTTTTTTTTTTTTTGGAGGAGGTGAAGATGATGGCGCACTTCCTCCTTCTCCCTCTCCAGCCGCAGCGGTACTCATGGCACCTTCTCCATCCCCGACATCACGCTGCTCTTCTGGCATTGCCAGCATCTCCTCCAAGAGCGCATCTTTAACGTCATCTCCGGGGTTGATGTCCTTGTATCTTGGGTCAATGAATGAGGCCTTTGCCAATAGTTGCTGTGTTGCAGGTGCATTATATTTGTCTTTCAAGACTCCAACCATTTTTCTTTTCAGGTTGCGCGTCAACTCCGTGTCTTCATCGGTTGGGAGCAAACTATCCTCGGTTAATAACTGTAGGACTGGTTTAACAGAGGACGCTGTAACTGTCTTCTCGGAAGACAGCGCATCTGTAAAATCCACGACCTTCTTCAGCGCTGCATTAACAGATTCGAGGACTTCGATGTCCTGCCACGTCGGTATCAAATGCTGGCTGCGCCGGTCATCCATCAACACCCTCCTAATGGCTGGGACTTGCTCGAGAACGCGCGCAATCATTTTCTGCTTAGTGCCCCACCTGGTAGGACAATCCTGTGAATACATTAAAAATTGTAATCCCCAATTAGGCTATGTTTTTTTGTCCTGTGCAATAAAATGTATTTATTTATACATCGTGCCACTAGTTATACACATGTGTATTTTTGCCATCTGTTGTGTTTTATCTTACGGAGCTCCGCACATTACATGGAGGAAAAAACTAGGCTAAATCGTACGCACGATTTATAAATAGAGGGAACAAAGTAGTAAATCGTCCGCACGATTTTGCAAATCGAGGGAACGAAATAGTAAATTGTGCGCATGATTTATAAAACGAGGGAACGAATTAGTAGGATAGCCTAAATCGTGCGCACAATTTAGCCTACTTTTTTTTTTCTTGCACAATGTGCAGGGCTCGTATATCTGGAGCTGCTATAAGCGAATTTCTCCAGCTCGGGATCAATAAAATCTTATCTTATCTTAATCATGAAAATGGGCAGCAGAAATTCAGAGCATTGATTGGCGTTTCCATAAGTTTTGCCCAGTTATTTACAGGATTTTAGATTTAGTTATTTCAGTATTCAGCTTTGAAAAAATATAATTATTACATCATAAACATAACAATAATATGAAATAACATTTATTTATATAACTTTGTTATTTTTTCGATATCTTTTGAGTTTAATAGGAATTATGGAACAGGTTTGTCATCGTTTGCAACCCATTATTTTGTAGAATAAATTATTCAAAGTTTCAACAAGTTGCGTTTGGACGAGTGCGTTTATATCCACGGACTGTTACATGAAAAACAACGTCTAAAGAAATAAGAATCGAAGTTTAGCACAACTCACCAGAACTAAGCAATGTTGGGGCAGGCTGAGCTCGACTTGTTCTTTCTGCAGCTTTCTCTTCTTTTGCCAGCTCTGCGAAAAAGTCGTCACCAATGTTCTGCACACACCCATGGCTCGGGCAGTGCGGTCCTTTTCCGTCTTCACTGCATTGGTGACGGCTAAATGCAGATTATGGCCAAAGCAATTTAGCCATGTCCAGCCAAGTTTTCGCACCGCAGCCACAATATTTGCCCCATTGTCTGTGGTAATACAGACCAGTTTCCTCTCGTCCAGGGACCACTCGTGGAAGGAGGACCTGAGAGCTTCCGCCAGGTTGTCACCCGTGTGGCTTTCTGGCGTGAACACGGTCTCCAGGCACTTCGAGTTTAGTTCCCAGTTTGCGCTGAGATAGTGTATGGTCAGGCTCATGTATGGCATCATGTTAACGCTTGACCACATATCAGTTGTCACTGAGAAATGATCAACATCTTTTAAGTCCTGTATTATGCCGTCCTTCACAGATAGATACCTTTCAGGGATCGCTGTTTGAGAAAAGTACTTTCGGTCAGGAAGTACATATTGCTTATCAAATGCCTGTAGCATGGCTTTGAATGCTGGCTTCTCAACGGTACGGAATAGTACCATTTGTTCTACCAAATAACGAGTCACGCTGTCAGTAAGTACTCGCCACTGATCGCTGCCTCTTTGGTACTTCGCACCTCTCGCAAAGGCCTCAGAGACTCCCAACTGTCGTTGCTGGCCTGAGGTTGTAGGTGTGCTGCACCCAAGTCCGGCAAACGCCACAGGATGGTTAATTCTAAGATGTGATCTTAAATTAGTGGTATTTCCTCGCGAGACGGATACTTTTTTGCGACAAATACGGCATACTACCTCGTCCAAATTCACCGGCTGCCCATTGTCACCTGCCTCAAAGCCAAAATGTGCCCAAATAGCCGACACAGTATTTGGCTTAGACACTAGATTCGTGGCCATTTTTTGAATAATGTCTTTTGGCTAGCGCTGTCAACTGCCTATACCACATAAGAGAAGTATCGCATGCAATTAAAATCTAACTCCAACAGTTTACGTTATGATTTTGTCTTTTATGCCTGTGTTTGTGTGTATTTAATTGAACATTATCTGTAAACATCACAAGTACTGAAACCTAACAGTTAGGCTAATTAATAATAATCAGACACACAAAAAATAAATCCCTCATTAATGGACTGTTCCTCCCTTGCGCAGACAAAGCGTTTTTTTTCTCCAGAAGCCCTTGAACATATATCTCTGTGTCTCATATTGACGCTAAAAGGGTGCCATGTGCGTTGGATGTAGACGAAATGTCAAAAGTGTCACTATATTACGCCCTAGGATGAGAATGCGTTGGGAATACAGTAAATTATAAGCAAATATTAATGTGTTTATTGTTCATATCACACACCATATGCACTCCTGTAACTTTCAGCAGAAAAAGTAAAAAAAGTGCGGTGATGACCTCACACCGCGGTAGGCATCTCATTAACGCGATATTGCGGTGATGCGGTTATCGTCACACCCCTACTGAACATAAGCCTGCACTTGGCCTACAGTCCACAGCAATCCAATTTACATTTACGCATTTGGTAGACGCTTTTATCCAAAGCGAATTACAGTGCCCTTATTACAGGGACTCCCCCCGGAGCAACCTGAATTAAGTGCCTTGCTCAAGGACACAGTGGTGGTGCCTGTGGGAATCGAACCAGTGACCTTCTGATTACCAGTTATGTGCTTTAGCCCACTACGGCACCAGCACTCAACATTTTGCAATTCAATATGTCAATCTGTCCGTTCTAGCTTATAAGGGCTTTTCTAAGAACGCATCAATGTACGTGTCAGATGGACGCTTTTGATGTGTCTTACTTTGGTTGAGTCACGTCATAAACAGCGTTTTAGGTTACAGTGTCGTTAAACGTAGTTTGAAACCACCTCTCGAGTTCCTGTATTCAGAGTTGCACTCCGAGCTGTGTTTGAAAACAAGAATGCTGTAGGTAGTGTCAAGCAAGCCAGAGTGTAGTATGTTGTCTGTACAGCTACATGTTGCCTATACAGCTGGTGTTTCACTTACTGCCCCCTAATGAAAACAGGTGGTACTTAAAGCTTAAATTGCTGTGATGATAGAATATTCCTTATTACGGCCCAGGGACATAATTAATTGCATAGTTTTGAACAAGTTACATTTATGTATCACTGTCTCAAGAATTTGCTATACTCTAGATGTATTGAGTGGCAGAAAGCAGGCCAAACTGCTTTATGTTTAGGGATGGGCATTTTGGTCATTTTGTCTACTCAAGACTAATTAATCTTTCTAGGGGCAATGACGTTTACATATATATATTTATGTCTGACAAACATCTTTGGCTGCTGTATTCAGTCTTGTTGGCCACCACTTGCAGGTGTGGGTTACGTAATGCAAACATTTCGGCCCCCAGGGCTGGCAGGTTTACAATCAGTGACAAACGTTCACTTTTATTAAATAACATCCATCAACAAGTCAATGTTCTTATATTAAATCATAAAACATTTTGCACAGACAGGTGTTCAAAACACAGTTAATTACACTCTTTTGATTAGCATAGCGTCATATACCAGTTTGGATACTATGAGACGTTTCTGACAATCAATGTATCCATCAAAACCACAACATAATCAATCTCAAAATTAAAAACGAGCTCCCTCTTTGACGCGTTTATGTTTAGTCGTCATGTAAGTCACTGAATTTCGAATTAAGTGAAAAGTCACATCATGCATGATCACCATCGATCATCGTTTTCATGATCGAACATTGCAGCCATGTCAGAGTACCAGAGTGCTCGTGCACATCACTATTTATATTATTTAAAAATGAGTGTGATTAATCACGGAAATGTAATGAGAAAAACAATGAAAAACGTAAAGGGTGTTATATAAAATGCAAAGCAGAGTATAGTGGTTTACGGATGATTGACAACATTGCAGTTTGCCATATCAATCCTGAATTCAAATGATGTGCGTGTATGAGCTATATTTCAATGCCCATGAATGCCATGAAATATAAACTAAATGTATATATATATATCTTAGGAGCTGCCACAGAATGTTCTTACCTCCTCTCGAAACATACTGTTGAGCCATATAGCTTTGAAACTCCTCCTGTTCTCAAAGTCTGTGATCTTCATCTTGAGCTGTAGTGAGCAAAACCATAATAAATCAGGTGCCCTGAGCTTAACTTTGAAGGAATCACATTCCTTTAAAAAGGAATGCAGAGTGGAAGACCTCTCACCTGCTGATAGTAGAGCTTCTTAGGCTGCCGTGGCTTGAAAAACTGCAGCAGGTCTCTGAGAGTGCCTTCATAGTTGTGCCTGAGTGGGTTCCCTGGGCCATCTCTGTACCTGAGAGAAAAAAGGATTAGAATGCATGTTCATGTACGCAAACAGATGATGGAAAAAGGAGTCACATTATACTGGATTTGTTAAGTACCAATACTTGGAATCAACAGATTGTTTTTCTCCCCAATTGGAATGCCCGATTCCCACTACTAGGTAGGTCCTCATTGTGGCATGGTTACTCCCTCAATCTGCTTCCGAGACAGTCAATCCACGCATCTTATCACGTAGCTCGTTGTGCATGACACCCCCGGAGACTCCCAGCATGTGTAGGCTCATGCTACTCTCCACGATCCACGTACAACTTACCACGCGCCCCATTGAGAGAATCACTAATCACGACCACAAGGAGGTTGCCCCATGTGACTCTACCATCCCTAGCAACTGGGCCAATTTGGTTGCTTAGGAGACCTGGCTGGAGTCACTCAGCACACCCTGGACTCACAACTCCAGGGGTGGTAGTCCGCATCAATAATCTTCGAGCTACTCAGGACCCTGGAATTAACAGATTTAAACTATTTCACTTCATTATGTACAAAAGTCTCCAAAAAGACCCTCAACAGACAGACTGATGTTATCATTAGCCGCTTTTCCACTATCGAGCCAGGGCAATCAACTGGCCAGGTGGGGCCAATAGGCTCGGACCTCTAGCCACAAGATCAAAATCAATCTGCGTTCCCACCATTGGGTCAATAACTCCACAGCGTTGCCCAAAAATCCAAGCTTAATATGCCGCTGCAGTGACAATGTCACACACCCTGCCCATTTCACAAGCAAGAGGGAAGCTCAAGCTGAGGTATCATGTTATCTAGTTACTTAGAATACGGAGTATTCACCTTAAATGCCATGGTGTCCAGAGCATTCTCTCAACTAACAGTGGGACAATGTCCCAGCACAGTCTATGAAAGTTCACCAAATTATGGAAATGTCTTTAGTCACTGCTTTAACAGATTATTACTGTATCCAATTTTTTTTTTGCCAGAACCTGTACAGTTGTGCAATGGATACATAACCTGGGAAGTCCAGCAAAACTCCTCCTTTGACATTGGACCCGCATCAATCCACAGTTGGCCTTGTTTGGCACAAGGGTAATCAGTGGGTAAAAGGCCATTGACCTTGAAAAAGCCCCGAGGTGGCATGATGAAGCCCCGGAAGTGACAGTGGGAATGCAACTGGCTCTGGCATGCACTAGCATGCCCTAATATTCCCGTTAGTGGAAACGCAAGTGTTCGCATAGATTTTGTGAGAGTTTGTGCAACTACACAGCCTGGAAACAGAGTGTTGGTACTCGAGAAAAAATAAAACCTACCCCTGTGACTTGAAGAACTGTAGGAGCATGGGGTCAGTGTTTAACCTCTGTGCCACAGTCTTGGCCACCTGAAAACACAAGAAATATGATAAGTAATTACCGTATTTCCCAGAGGTTAAGCACAGAGAGATTGAGTTGCAAAGACTCATCCCAGCAGATTATTATCTCAAAAACCAACCTGGAAGTAGTTCATTCGGTTTGATAGAGTCACAACAAAGCCTGGGTCATTGTGAATGGTCTTGTCACAGAAGATGACGTCCACACGGTGGTACAAGTCTCTGAAGTAGTCTTTCGCAGTCTGCAGCTCACTGGTGTCATTTTCAGGATCATCCCTGGCAAAAACAAGATGAAAGAACACTACATTTCAAAGCTCTGTTAACCTGGGAAAAATTACTGCAGATGTAAGGTGATGAATCGGGATGGGAATCATAAGGAATTTAATGATTATGGTTCCGATTCAATTCGAGTTAGACATTCATAACTTGTGCATCAGTATAAGAGTAATTCAATGACTGTTTTGAAGTATAAGCGTTTTTATTCACTAAAAGAACTGGCTCATATGAGTCATTTGATTGGAAATCGTACTACTCTGGATGCTCGGTTTCATACAGATTGCCTTTTCAAAAGAACTGTCTCATAAGAGTAAATAGTTTAGGATTTGGACAATGCTGGGCATGTTGTGTGTTTAAAATTGTAGATTTAGTAGAAGGCAGTATGCTGCTGAAATGCGCTGCAGGGAACTGTCAGAATACTTTAGTACAGTGCATGGTCCACATCGGCAGAAAATTGCATGTGCGATATCCTTTAACGGAACCGAAATTCGTGAAAATCAATCGGTACAGGTATTTAAAAAAAAAAGAAAGAAAGAAAGAGGAACCAGTTCTCAATTCCTAACCCTAATGATCAATACTTACTTCTGGAACACAATTATGTCTCCATCCATCAGCTCATCCAGAGCTTTGTCCAGGGAGACATCATAGTCTTGTATTCGCTCTGTTAAATTCGGTTTAACTTCCTGTAGAACAGAAAACAGTTTAAGCTATAGGCTTCTATTTAGACCAATTCCTTATTTCCCTATTTCCTGATTTATCTGTGCAGTTCTCATTACAAATGGACACATTAGTTAGGCATATTTTGATTTTGCTGCTCAGATGAACCAAAAAGACAGCGTATCACTTAGCAAATTAAGTTAGATGTGAACTGTAAATTTTGCAGCACTGGTGGCACCAAATGCACAACATTAGTTGAGACCATGTAGCAAACTAAAAGCAATGTTTTGATAAAGTTTCACAGAGCTGCAGTGTTTATACTTTTTAGGGAACTCAGCCTATGAATGGCTTGTTTATAGTTGTCTATTTAAAATTAACCTGGGAATGGAGAAATCATTTTAACATTGAAACATTACACACTTCACCTTTAACGAAAAAACAAAACAACGTCCATGTGCTTATTATGAATACTCTGAAATGTCTTACCTCATAGAGGATAAGGCTAGTTCCCTGCTGAAAACCTGCTCTTTCACACATAACTGGCAGCAAGTCTCCTGTTTGGGTTAGAAGATGTAGAGCAACTTAAAAGGATTGACGTCTGTCAATTAAGATAAAAAAACAAATCTTAAAGAGAACAATACATTGCTCTGATTACTCACGTATTTTACAGGATATAGGTGTGTATATATGTCCACAATAATTTAAGCTTCTGGTTTTTGGATCATACATCTTCAAGAACAACATAACATCATCTGAAAGCCAAAACAAACTAGTTGTCAACACCATCACAAGACAACTATTTGTATTCATTATTCACTTTACAGCAAGATATTTATCAAACATCTACAGCCTCAGAGGACTCTGACAATATTCTTAAGTTAGAAACAGATGTTGAAACTCACGGTCTTTGTCGAACTTGGGTAATGTTGCACCGCTGGCAGCCATTTCTGGATCTACCGTTTCCAGAAATATTGTCCATGGGTTCTCGTTATCGCTCAAGTCAATCATCTGCATAAGACATTGAGATAAACAGCTTAATTCTGATGTGCAGAGCAATATGCAAAACAAAAATTACTCCAATTACTCAGACTTACAGACTTGTTGCAATCTGCTTCGTAATCCAACATGGCCGGCCGTTTAGTGCCGTTGCTTCTGGCCTGCATTGGCCACAGTCTCATCTGGTCTTGTGGGAAACCCTGAAGAATAAAATCTATATGATACTAAAACATCTTCATAGACACTAGAAAAAAACAACGAATCTCACATGAATTCTCTATGTCTACAGCTTCTGGACCCCGACAACTCAAACTATCTGAACATGACTACATCAACAGGCATCTTGATATGGTTAAAGGGATAGTTCACCCAAAAATGAACACTTTCATCATTTACTCATCCTTATGCCATCCTAGATGTGTACGAGTTTCTTTCCTCTGCAGAACACAAACAAAGGTTTTTAGAAGAATATCTCGGCTCTGTAGGTCCTCACAATGCAAGTGAATGGTGACAAGACCTCCAAAATCACATAAAGGCAGAATACAATTAATCCATATGACTTCAGTGGTTTAATTTGTCTTCTGAAGCGATGCAATCACCGGTGGGAAACCGATAAATATTCAAGTCCTTTTTACTATAGATCTCATAAAAAAATTAAAAAAAGACACAAATACTGATCCGTTTCTCATCCACACCCATTATACAGCTTCTGAAGACAGATTTGAGTCATATGGATTACTTTTATCCTGCCTTTACGTGATTTTTGGAGCTTGAAAGGTCTGGTCACCATTCACTTGCATTGTGAGGAAAACAGATCTGAGATATTCTTCTAAAAACCTTTTGTGTTCTGCAAGGGAAAGAAACTCTCACACATCTGGGTTGGCACGAGGCTGAGTAAATAATGAGAGCACATTAATTTTTGGGAAACTATCCTTTTAAACACAGATCTAAGTTGTAAAATCGAGAAATACACATGACAAATTATGCCACAGAAAACTCAAGTGGAAAATGAAAAATAACTGCATGCTGGGGATCAGGAGGAAATCTTACCATGGTCTGTGAGAGGTTCTGAACAAACTCAGCAAGAGTGGAGCTTTTCAGAACTTTGAACACTGTGTATTTTACTTTTTCCTCATCATACATGTCATTGCCCTGGTGTCCACAGAACTGGTCTTCTGTCACCATCTACATTAAGACAGATATTGAATTATTTGAGAAATAGAAACACAGAAATAGCATACAATTTAAAGGGCCTTTCAGACCGAACGCTAAAAAAGCTAGATGCAGATTAATTGATAGGACAAAACACAGTGTCTTCAGATGCCTTTTAAAGTAGAAACTTTAACTTGACACAGCATAAAAAAAAAAGAAAAAAGTGTTGTGTAAACAGCACCCCAAGTCTAAACTTAGTGAGGATTTAACAACAAAGATCTGAAATTACCCATTTTATCTAGCAGAATAAATTTACCAAATAGATTCTTCTTTTGAGAAGACTATGTTCTTGCATGCCTGAGAGTGATTGGGAATAAAGGAGACACGAAGCTGCTTCATACCTGCACTTGCATGTAAAGGTGAGCCTCCTGCCTCTCTTTTCTCTTCTGCGCCTCCACCCTCTTCTCCTCCTGCAGCCTTTCCACCAGTTGCTGAGGGATGTCCATATCTGTGACTGGCTGAAGGACCTCACCTGGACACAAAAACAGCACTTATGAAAACAAATACAGGTCACAAGACCCACGAAAGAGAATATGGTGGTTTTGAGTTAGAAGGGGTGATAGATTGATTTAGCACATTGCTAAAGGTATCTGCCGATTATTGCCTGCCAGCCACTTATGCAGTCACAGCTGAATTGTAATTACTACACGGTAAAATGGTAATGCTAAAGCAAATTTACCTCACAGCAGGTGCAATCAAAATATATGGAAGTTAATGGAACTCACTGAGCTTGGATTCTCTGATGTACACCAACATGTATGCATTAGTGCAGTGACGCACTGACAAGTCATCATCGTGACCACCGTAATTGTGTTCAATGGCCTCTTCTTTAGTGCACCGCGAAACGACATCATCGTCGAATTTACACCACTGAAAGATGAACAAACATAACATTTTGGGAATAAATAAAAGAAAATTCATAAAACATTTCACGGTAGATCAAAATCAAACAAAACGCCAAACAAAAACAAACCTAAAGGAATAGTTCACCAAAAATGAAACTTCTGTGATAAACTAATCCTCATGCCATCCCTGATCATGGTTCCAACTCTTTTCAAGGCAGTTTTCCAGGACATTTCCAAGATATCTTTTGCCCAACAGGTGTAATATTTAAGCAAAAACACGCAAGATGGGTCATGATGTGCACTGTGGTTATTGGATGGTCGTTTACCCCCCCCTCAATTTCTGTATTAGTCAGTTTAATAATCAAAATTGTGCCCAATAAAATTAAAACATTATTCAAATAAAAAAAAAATATGTATTTTTCTTTTTTTTTACATAACATTGCATAATTTAGCAAATTAATTGCTTTTACGAAAACCCTTAGAATTTGGAACAATATTGGAGAGGTCAAATAAAGTGCTGCACAACAGAGCATCATGCCCATTTCACACATACTCCGTTTGCAGTGCGTATTTTATTCCGTACCCATGTTAACAAGTTAGAGCTTTTACACTGCACGCGGATGCAGTCCGTCGATCCGTTCCAGTTGCGGTGCGTATACAGCAATGCAGCGATGGTTTCCGCACAGTGTCTATTTTTGCTGTGCTGCACCGCACTGGATTAAAGTGGCAGCGCATTGTTCACATTAAAATAGACATAGATTGACAAGAAACTGTAATAATTTCATCATATACGCATAATTTCAGTTAATGTGTTCTACAGTTACTAAATTACAGGGTCAAGAAAAACAAAAAAGTATGATTATAGTCCCAAAAGTTGCAAAATGCCATCATATGATTTTTTTACCCTAAAAAAAGAGAGTGAACGCAAATGCGTCTCATTCTTCTCCTTCTTAGCAACAGATATAGCGCGATAGCCTTTCTTCTGTCAACAACTCAAACTACATGTAAAACAAAGAATCACAATGATTAAAATTAATTTTCATACTGTTTCAATGTCTTAAAACAATGTCAAAGTTAACGTTTGGATTTAAAATAAAAATTACTTACACATTTTTGATTTTGTGGCACACAAACTGCGGATCAGTAGCGCACTGCAAACGCAGCATATGTGAAAGCACTATAGCGCGTGCTGCTCCTGTACCGTATAAGCACTGCAAACGGAGTATGTGTGAAACGGGCGTTACAGATGCAAGATATTTCTTTAATAAATCCTTATAATTATTAATATTTAAAAGTAAACATTACTATACAGCAGTAAGATATTCGTCTCCCCCCTTGCGGTTTCTATTGTGAATGACTCTTGTGCACCGGCTACCGCAAAAAAGGGAGAATGACCCCAGCTTGGACTGCTATTTTACCACTGAGAAAGCTGATCTCCAGAAAGCTGACAGCATCTCTGCTTGGGTGTGGCAACTGGTGATCATACGCCTGTGGTTGAGGCCCGTGGGCAAGACGGACATGTTTTCATTAATCAAGAACGAAAGTCAGAGGTTCAAAGACAATCAGATACCGTCGTAGTTCCGACCGTACGCGATGCCGACCCGCGATCCAGCGGCATATCTCTCTCTCTCTCTCACACACACACACACATCCATCCTGGTTTATCCAACAACTTGGTAGAAACAGCACAAGCCGTGATACTATTTCTGGAGTAACATTTTTTAATTACTAACAAAGGCTTGGACGCATCGTTTGGTTTGAATCAGCAATGGCAGATTCTGATCCGCCACGTAATAAAGTAGTTCCATGCACAAATGCGTTTTTAATGACCATACTCAGTTTTTTAAATCACTTGTTCATTGAACTGTTGTATATAAGCAATAATCACACTCACAATCGTGCTATATAACCCTAAATCAGCACTGCTGTGATTACATACAGAACTCTGCCTGTGACTTCGTGCCTGCGGCCGAATCACAGCAGTGCTGATGTAGGGCCATATCGCACTCTTGCTCGTGTGATATTGCTTAATAAAATCGTAGCTTTTTGTGGTTTAATGGACCCTTTTCTCACACTGCGATGACGAGTTTCTGCCTTATTTAGCAGTGTTCTGACCATTGTCATTAACTAAAGTTTACAACTGAAATGTTTTTGTAGTTAACACTACAGCCATAAAATTGAACAATAAAAATAAATCATTTTAAAAATTACATTAATCATAAAATTATAATCTTAAAATCATTTGTTGGATCAAGCAGAGATAACAGCAGATGACCAGAGAATGTCCGTGACAATGGGTTGTCATAATGCGCAGCTGCCAAAAGTGACAAAATTATATGTGTGTGTATTTGACACCCATCCCAAGAACATTTAGGTATTTTTCAAATTTCAATTACATCTGCATTGCAAAATTCCAGATTTTTCTGTGCGTGTGGGAACCCTGCAGAGTTTCATCATGAGTTTTCAACACAAATGAAGATATTTAGAATAATATCTAAGCTCTGTCAGTTCATACAATTCAAGTCCCAAAAAGCAAATAAAGGCTAGAGGTGGACCCATATGGGTTTTTTCAGCCGATGCCGATCTTTTGAAATCTGGGTCGGCCGATGGCTGATAAATGCTGCCAATTTATTTTGGCCGATATGTGCTTGTTTTTAACCTCTTATTTGAAAGATAAAATGTAACGAATAATTAAGAGACAAAATTTCTCAACAAATACATTTATTGAACACTTGACCAATCTGCACTTGTACACTTAAATTAAAAATGTATAATGTAAAAACATTGTATAAATAATGTATAACAAATATATTAAATAAACAAAGCAGGTGTTACGAACTGCTCCGAGACACCAAGGTTGAGATCCAAATGCAGCTTTAATTAAGGGGCAATCCAGACACGTAATCCAATATTCAGAGCATCCAAGAGAAGCACAGGTTTTAATGGTATTACTACTCTTACCGATACTGCTTATCGATCCGGTACTTTACCGGTATTCTTAACAGTTCTTTTTGTTATATATATATATGTATAAACGTTATATAGGCACAGTGATTTAATTTCAGGAAGGTCTACTAACATTACTGTTCAGGTGTGGTCTAAAAAGAAATCTAATAAAGTAATCAATTGTAAAATAACACTGCATAGTTTATCATAGATAGATTAATGCTTATTAATGCAGAAGTTATTCATTCAAGAGCTGAAGTGATTTTCTCTTTGCCTTTTGTTGTTTGATTCGCAGTAATGGCTCAATCGTCAGCATGTTGATTAGACTGCTTCCCCTTTAAGACCGAGTTCAGATCTAATAGGCTCCTGATGCGCCATATTTTCTCCCAGCTATTTCCATAACTACGTCCATTTAAGACATAAACTGTGTTTAAGTGAATCTCCAAGCCGGTCGTTTTGACATTTTTGTGTATAGTTGATCGTTTAGACGCGCACGTGAAACCCAAAGTAGCCTATACTTTGCTTGTCTCGTTGCGGTGTGTTTCGGAGCGCGTGCCGCCTTGGGAACGATATCTCTTGCGCTCTTTATTATTAAACGCGTCCCGCAATTTAGCAACAGTAGCTAGACTGCATTTTACAACAATCACCGATTGTGCTGATTCTGACGTTAAGTTTTAGGAAGAAATGTCAGTGCACCGCTGTGAAGGGAAGGAAGTTGTTCTAGACAGAATGCGGCTCATGTATAAATATTCTTTTTATAATCTTTGGAAGGCGAAATCTAAAATAAAATCAGACTAATATCACAGATCTAAACCAGGCTACGTTTGAATGTTTAGTTCTGTCACTCATTAAGCAGGGCTCTTGATGTGCTCGATGTGCCCGAGATCTCTCTCTCTCTCTCTCTCTCTCTCTCTCTCTGAATAGCTAAATTGCATCACAGACAAATGGTTTCATATTATTATACATAGAAATGGCTGGCAAGATAAAATAACTTTCTCTTTATAGCAATAATAAATATATTTTCTTAATTTCTCCAGTACCGACAGCAGAACCGATAACGTCCGAGCTTACCAAAGCCAGTCCTTCACTAGCCTATAGTGCGTTGGTATCTTTTTTATTACTGATTTCTCTCAAATATAAGACACACAAACAGAACAAATAAAAGTCTCAGATTCACTGTCTGGAATTGCAAAATTCTTGCTTCCTTATTGTGACATGATAGCAACCCTTCAGCTGTGATAATGCAACTTCAACTACGCTATCAATATCCAAAGTAGCCGTACGTCATGTCGCCTATCGCGTTTGTTGCATTTTTTCTTGAAGTTGGCAGTAACATATCAAAAGTTTTTAATTAAATATAAAGGAGTTATACAAATTGAATCCTTACCGTTTTCTCCAAGGAACTTAGCTCCTTCCATAGGCACTGGATGAGATCTGCTCACTCTGCTGGAAAATGACTCTAGGGGCAGCGTGCGTCGAACACGTGTTCCACAACAACACTAGGCTGCCCACAGATGCTCCTGCCTAATAATCGGCTTGATATATTTGGATATTGGCCGATGCCGATTATGTTAAAAAATGCAACAAAACAAATCGGTCGACCTCTAATAAAGGCAGCATAAAACTAGTGGTTTAATCTATGTCTTAAGCTATCTACGTTTTTTTTTTAAACATCTACATTTCGGTCACCATTCAATTACATTGTATGGACTTACAAAGCGAAGATATTCTTCTAAAGATCTTTGTGTTCTGCAGAAGAAACAAAATCATATGTATGGCTTAATAAGGGAATTTTCATTTTTGTGGGAACCATACCTTTAAGTTAAAACAGTGTTTGCCACTAAACTAAAAAACAAACAAAATTTATAAACAAGCAATACAATACTTCACGGTCCTAAAAAGGCAAGACACAGTAGCTACACCACTGAAACTAAAAGATAGCTTAAAACTCTTTTGACTGTCCAGCCAAATGTGTTCAATATACTCGGATGGTAATCTATTTATTAGATACGTATATGAACCTTTGCAACCTGTCTGTCATGAACCGAAGGCTACATCCACACTAATCAGTTTCATAATGTAATTGTTTTCCAAAGTATGCAGTAATTGTGTGCATTTTTAAAATACTGATGTTGCCAATTTAGTGTGGAAGACAGACATAAACTTTGAGAAATTAATGTGTTTTCAAACTAAAAGTGTGAAGGACAAACCCTGAGAGACCAGATATCAGTCATAACTAAATTGTGACAAAATGTTTAGTTACAGCGTTTTGCCTTTGACCAGTGGTTCACTTCTGCCCCTAAAATTCACAAAATCTCATGCAACAAGAAGCCACCCACAAAGCCAACCCATTAAATAAATATTTGGGACCCCTGAAATAAAAGGTTCTCACTATTGGTGCGGTGACACTCACTTTGCCGTCTCCTTTAGGATTAAGGTAGACGACGTAGTGGCCCCCGTGGTTGTCACCGCTGTGCACCAACACGGCATGGAGAATGTAGTTGGCTGGGTCTTTCACGTCTGGCTTCTGCAGAAACTCATCCAGAGGTAACTGCTCTGGGAATTCAAACCTGCAGGGCAAAACATCAAGTGTCAGGCTCAGCCTCGATTTCTCTAGCCTCACAAGAAAGAGAGAGCAGAGATTATGCTTGAGATGTTATGAGCGAGAGACAGATACAGAGTCTCTTAAAGTGCACCCTCCAGTCCCAATTCAAGTTAGTGCTCCATCAACAAGCACATTATTTAGATGTCAGTTTCAGAAGGATATTTTAAGAGCATAATCTCCCTCTCTGAAGGACACACATTTATCCTGACTACAGCGGTAACATAAAAATTGGACGAATATTTTATTTAATAAATGTAATTTTCATGTGTCAGCCTGAAAATTGTTTATTTCCAGGTTAATTTCAATTTTAAAATCAAACCCAGACATTTTTTGTTTTTGTATGTTGGCCCATTATCCTTATTGTAGTTTTGAGAGTCACCATCATTTTGGTTTAAGAAGTGTGTATGCAGAGTTGACTATCACATATTTTGATAGTGGTATCTATTTAATTACATCAGGTGTTTATGAACTAATAAAACAAGAAATAATAGGCTGTCATGCACTCAGTGCGACTGATGCAAAGCGGAAACATTTACTTACAAAAACTCACCTAAATTGGAAGCGCTGCCAAATTTATCTGCCTTTTTGTTTTCAGCAGAAGTCATAGACATCTGGGATGGCATGAGTAAATATCTAGAGAGAATTTTCTTTTTTGGGTGATCTATCCCTTAGTGCCAAGCATCTCTTTCAGCTCACAAGTAAAAACATGCTGCGTGATTGAGAAAGGACTACATCAAGAGGTAGATTGTCATGGAGGTGCGGGGGACTTTATTTAAATAAAATATTTATCTTGTGTACTAGTTATTATCTCTCTGCATGACAATGGTTGCCGACCCCTGCACTAAATAAAAGGCTAGATACAGCGCAACAATAGAATGCAGCTGTATGGAGAAGCATTTTTAAAGGCTTTTAACTTTTTTTCTTTTAACTTGACACAGCATTTAATAACAGTGTTCTTGCATGAGAAGCTAAATAGGACACACAGCACAATGGTCAAAGACTTCAGTCTAGTGCATGTTTACATAGAAAATCAAACGGAAAACTGCGTGGATGGAAGCAAGTGTTCAGTGTGAACAGCCCCTTAGATGAAGGTCTTTGGCCGTAGAAAAATATATGTCTCGAGATTCCAGTCTTCAGATACATTTCATTTGTTTGAACAGCTCCTGGGCTCAGAGTTTGAGCTGCTTCACCAATGAGTTCAGCCAAACACCACTATCTGGGAATATTGTTACCGTACATACAACGGTTCTGAATGAAAAACACGGTTGTATCTGTTATGAAACTTGAGCCTGGGGTAGTATCATGGCACCAGTGTAAGGACCTTGTTTCTTCGTTTTACTTATCATTTGAGAATAAAAATGGCTAAATCTTTTTATGATGATGATTATTCTATGCACTTTAGATTAAAATGTAATGCACCGACAGGAATGTTCTTGGTAATAATTAACACAGCGCTGTTTGGTTTATGTATGTTTTGCTCTCTTGTGGCCTTAGGAAACAATGCACATGTAAAAATCTGGTGACTTAAATTCAAATTTAATTTGAATTTTGGTAATATGTACGTGAAGAATCAAACTTAATTTCTCAGCCTTGTTGACAGACCCAACCCTGAACACACCATAATTCATGATACATTCATACATTATGAAAATGAGTTTGAAGTGTAATAAATGGTAACATTTTACAATAAGTTTCCATTAGTTAATATAGTATGAACTAACAATGAACAATTTTATTTTTTATTAACTAATTCTGCTTAAAGGGTTAGGTCACCAAAAATAATCCCATAATTTACTCACCCTCAAGCCACCAGTGTATATGACTTTCTTCTTTCAGCCAAATAAAATCGGAGTTATATTATAAGATATCCTGGCTCTTCCAAGTTTTATAATGGGAGTGAATGGTAAATTAAGCACATCCATCCATCCATCCATCCATCTGGCTCCAGGGGGTTAATAAAGGCATTCTGAAGCGAAGCGTTTTTGTAAGAAAAATATCCATATTTATAACTTTACACACTATAATCACTGGCTTCCGGAAATGGCCGTCCGTACTTTCACAAGAGAGTCGAGTTACGGCGTATGACGTATCATGCGCTCCGGTGAGAACTGACGAATGTGGAAGCGCAGAGGATAGAGAAAAACAAAATGCCGGTCACGAATTAGAAGACGACAAGGATTTTTAAAGAAAAATGTCAAGAGGATTTTGATATAAGAGAAGAGTTCTTTGCCCAGCCATATTTGTTTGAACCAGAGTACACCAACCAGGAACTCCAGGAGATGGAGGAGGCTGCAGCAGCCGCACAAACAATAATCTGGTAGACGGAGAGTATGGGAGACGTGGTGGTGCTCATGCAGGAAATGCGAGGTAATGCCAACAGAGGCTGAGTGTGTTTGCTGCCATGAATGGACGATTGGAATGACTGGCTAGACGCAGGAACGCACTATTTTAAGACTAATACAAATCTACAGTATAGCTAAAACAAGACTTTCGCCGTGTTCCTTTGCTGTAAACAACACGTGCTTCTGCGTTCATCATTTCTCACCGAAGCTTACTTTAAGCCTATGCCGGAACTTGACTCTCTTCTAAATGGGCAGACAGCCGTTACCGGAAGCCAGAGATTATATAGTTTATAAAGTTATAAATATGGATATTTTTCTTACAAAATTTATACGCTTCACTTCAGAAGGCCTTTATTAACCCCCTGGAGCCGTATGGATTACTTTTTTGATGGATTCGCTTTTTTGGGCTTCAAAATCGAAGGTACCATACACTCCCATTATAAAGCTTGGAAGAGCCAGGATATTTTTTAATATTACTGTGTTTGGCTGAAAGAAGAAAGTCATATATGGCTTGAGGGTGAGTAAATTATGGGATAATTTTCATTTTTGGGTGAACTAACCCTTTAACTCCTTAGGCATACAAATTTGGAACAACATGAGGCAGAGTATGACAGAACTAAAATTATTGGGTAAACTATCCCATTAACATATACACTGAACGTTACAAGACATTGCATTTATTGATTTGGAAGATGGTTTATGCAAAGCTACAGTGTATTCAAGGTAACCAATTCGTAATCATTGTGCATTCACTGAGAATCTAACCTACGACTTTGGCATCGCTAGTGCCACATTCTACCATTTGAGCTACAGGAACACCCACTTCAAATTAAAAGTATATATTAAAAAAATGTGTCACTTAAATGCTCTTACTTGTCGTTTATCTTGATATTTTGGTCAGTCTGAGGATCGTACATGAACCTCATGAGCTGTAGGTGCAGGATAGGAGGGAAAGTCAGGAACTTCACACCCTTCTCTGCTTCCTGGAAGACAAATGAACAAACATCTGTAAGCTTGGAACGGAGAGGTGCGCGTCTGTGATGAAGTATGTGAGATCCTCACCTGTAAACCATGCTCCCCTGCATCGTATTTGTTATCCCCATCCAACTGTTCCACAGCAACATAATCTTTGAATGACTCAAAGACTGCAGAACAGAAAAAAAGTGCATTAGTACCACAATCACACACCTCTATTACAAAACATTGCCAGATTCATAGCACAGGGCTCCAGACTAACTTGTTTCACTAGGAGCACAGTGGCCCCCAACTGAAAATTTTAGGGGCACACACCGTAAATCAACATGCTAACCAAATATTCACATTTCTACTAATTTCCACTGTACTATTAATAGATACTTTGATATTAGATGCAGAAATGACAATGTGCTGTTTCAAATTCACATTTTATTGTGCACTTTTATAGACGCAACAACAAGGTAAACCGACAGCACCATTGCTGTCATGGCAGTACAAATATATATAAAAAAAAATATACCATAGATACTTTCAGAAAAAGTGCTTAGTAACAAGTTACGGAGCATCTTTGATCATTGTGTAAGTCTTCCCCTTCAGAGTATCTGCAATTACTCCAACAAATTGTGCGCATGCTGTATCGTTGTTGTAGGTTTCGTTAATTTTTAAGCCATTCTTCCTTTGAAGGTCGAGCTGGCTTTTGAATTTGGTGAAGGGTAGTTCCTCCTTAGCAACGAAGTAGGCCGTGTTAAATTTCAACATCATCTCTGCCTCATCTGCGCTCTGATTTACAGCCTCTTGTCTTCTAAAAGCAACCGGCAGTGGCGTTGCTTTTTGATTTATGAACATATCACGGCATACTCTGTGCTTAAGGCTGAGACTATGTTTAACTCAAGCATTGCGTTTAAACTGCGAAGTGCCTGCACTGTCGGCAAACTTCGTGTTTCCCGCATTTTTGGGGTAGCTACTGCAGTACTCGCAGTTCATTGAGCTCGTCTCCTTACAGTACTTCAGCCAGCTGAAATCTCGAACCCACTCTTCCCGAAAATGGTGGGTTCGGGACTTTTTCGCAACACAAACCTCGGACACGTCATCAGACTGTGGCACTGGCACACTAGCCGCAAGTCGGAAGAACGAGTCAATAGTTTGCTTCATTGCTCAGATGCGCATAGAAGGTTGTGATATTTTGTCTGTCTCCCACAGATGTTTACGCGCGGTCGATTATAGACCCTCCCCCTCCACGCATTAGCCAGTTACAGTGGCCATTCCCTATTCTTCTCACACTCATCACATTCTGGATTCATTAACGCGCAACTTCCACGTTTAACTTGTAAAAAAAAATGCACAAATTTACTGGTCGCACATGTGCGACTGGATGTAAAATTCAGTTGCACACACTCAAATTTTGGTCGCAAAATGCGACCATTTGGTTGCAGTCTGGAGCAACTGAAACAGTCTAAGCCAATTTGTTTTTTCACACACACACACACACACACACACACACACACACACACACACACACACACACACACACACACACACACACACACACTTTTCTCCTTTCTCTTTAGTCCCCCTTCTATTTCTAGTCTTCACAATTCTGTTCTCTAGAGATGCTTATTATTCTACCCATCCCCCCCAACAGAGAGTACCACCCCCCTGCTGAACCACACACACGTTACAGTAACTATGTAACAAGCTTCATGAAAATTCATGCAATTAGAATGATAAAAATGACCTTCCTGGAAATGAATGAAGTACAGGTATGCAAATAATCCCTCGTCAAAGAAAAGACCACACTTACTGTTTTTCTTTCCTTTTATGCTGAGCTGAATATCGTAGTAATCCTCTATTCTTTCTGAACGATAGTCCACGTGCTTACACTGGATGTAGGACTAAAAATGGAGAAAACATCCAAGTGTGGTGAGGCTGAATCAACGAATTAGAGAGAGAGAGAAAACACAGAGTCCAACTGACTTACCACCATCTTTCCTCGGAAGAGCTTTGGGATTGTGCCCTCCACGCAGGTTCCTTTCATTTTGTTCTCCACATTGTCCAAAAGCTAAAAATGGCAAGTGTGCAACAGTTGGACCAAGTCAAACTCATCTGATAAAACACGACTAATCCCTCAATTCTTTAACAAGTGGATCCAAGGATACTTACCACTCTGCACAGTTCCTGTACATCATGCTGCATGAAACTGTCTAGAGTCTCCCACCTTAGAAACAACCACAACATTTTCAATACAATATATAATGTAGATGGTACGTCAAAGTGGATTGAAATATTAAACATACTGTTTTTCAGAAATACATCACATTACTTAATAAAAACACCAACTTCTGAGCACAAAAAAAAAACAAGGACAAACTACAAGAAAAGAGATTAAACACTGCAATACACATCCAGCTCTTGAGAACGTGAACAGGCAGACATGTCATGTGGCAGTTTCAGAGTGCTTGAAAACAGAAAATTCAAAACAAACCCTACCCAAAAGACTTAGTCAGTTTCTTCGTCCCAACAGGCTTATCACTGTGTTGGAGCTCATAGAAAACCCTCTGCAGGGCGAGGGGAACACTTTTAGATGAATCATCTCCCTCGGTGGGCATCATATAAACCGCCTACAAGGAAAAACAAAGAAAGTTCTCTGCCAGATGTACAGCACTGGGGTCATCAGACAAAGCAAATAGTACTTATGTGGTACACACGGCAATCAGCAGGATTCACTCCAAAAAACATGAAAGACAGATGTCTTACCCGCCGAAGCTGGTTTGTGAAGAAGAGAGTCTGCAGTAAGCTGTTCATGTAACATGTGGCTCCTTGATTCTTCAAGCCCACATAGCCAGTGTGTTTCTTTGAGTCCCAGCTGAGAACAAATCCAAAACTTAAATCAGCTTTTTTTTTTCCTCTTAAGAACAAAGGTCATCTACATTGAATGTCACATAAGGGTTGACTTACGCCACACCGTGAGGTGCATCGGCTTGAACGTAGACCTCAAAAGTGACCTTATCGTCCTCTACAAAGCCCCGCTCTGGATCAGTCACATCCTAAAATCAAACCAAAATATCACATTAACTACAGCCAAATAGCTCTGGTCACCTCTGTTAAAATCAAAGAAAATATGCCAACTTACACTCCATGACATGAAGTTGGAAAAGCCCCAGTCATTTTCCTTGTGGAAGAACAGGTGACTAATGCGGCGGCTGAAGGATTTCTCATCGTCCTTGAAGTTGATTATTTTGAGCATGGCTTGAGCATGACATGACCAGGACCTAGAAATGTGGAATCAGAGTTAAATTAGTTCTGCTCCTACAAATGAAAATTCTGTCATTTACTCACTTGTGTGTACTTCCAAACCCAACTGTCTCTTCTTTAGTGGAACACAAATGGAGATGTCCCCTCATGTGTTCCATGGAAGAAAGTCTACTTTAGGGTAGAAATGACACTAGAGTGAGTAAATGACAACATCAGGGCTGCACAATTAATTAAAATAAAATCAATTGCGATATGACTGCATGAGATTATTAAACCGCAACGGTCTGCGATTTAATGAAATAAATAATGTGCTCACAGCTCTGTATTGTATGCATTGTATTATTAAATCATTTTCAGAGCAGTTCTGTTCTCCACAACTCCATCTTGTGCTCAGAGTAACAGATGTGTTGAGTTGGGATTTGTTTGCTTACTTGTTCGGTGCGTATCATATTTAAAGCTCTCCAGATTAACTTTTGCTTAATTCTAAAAATGTCTGGCCACTACAAGTTAGTACCATGAATACCATGGCAACAGGTATTTTTGGACAGAGGAAGAGATGTTAAAATATATACAGCTGTTGTAAAGGTGAACTCAGCTACACACAACCTCTTCTAATCTGTCAAGCTTTTATTTTGGCTTCAACTGTTTGAAGTCATAGGTTTAACTGGACTGCATAGCAATGCCTCGTGCAAGTTTAGATTTTATTACAGAAACATTACTACTGTATTGCATAGTAATAATAATCACTATTATAATAATATATTATTCAAGTTGACTGGGTTCCAAAAATGATGAATAGTGGGATGAGACCCTATCATAAAGTGGACAAAAATATGTACACCGTGGAGAGGTACCAAGTGAAACAAAGAGGAGAAAACGGTCTTCCAATTCACAGTTTATTTATTTGTGGTTGCAGAGAAAAAGATTCAAGTTTAGTTATTTTTCAGAGGACTAAAGAGTGAATTCTCAAAGTGTAATCTTTTTATTAGCAGTAGAACATGGGCATAATATTACCAAATTTTGGACAAAAGGTATTATTTCCTAGTAGTATTTCCAAACACACACACACAAATAAAAACAATATGGCTTTGTCCAAATAGTGCAGCCCTAGACAACAATTGTAATATTCCTTGAACTAACCCAAGGTCAGCCAAACTCACCTGCTTCAGACCAATAAAAGACACCAATATCCTCTGTGGTGAGTCAGTGCTTTTAAATACACTTTAAAATATCAATTAAAGTCAGACTAAAATGTAATGTAAATTATTTTGTACGACAGAAATTGTACCAATCTGATTTCTTCAAGGTCGGACAAACAGACCTAGATAATGCAATTGTAGCTCAGCTTTGTCCAACATGTATACACATTATGGACCACAACTGGACATACTCCAAAAGACAGGTGACACACAACACATATTTAACACTTTGCTGACATCCTTTCTTCAAATAAACAATTATGCATTAGGTGTGTTCGACTTGAACTGCATCTTGGTTTAAGCGCAATGCTTGTTTTCTATATTGCAGACTAAGTGGAATTCAGATGACATTTTTTAATTTACATATAATAACCAGAAACATTATTCATTTGAAAAGATTATGTGCTGCTTAATAATAAAGGACTCAGTATATTTAATAATTTGTAATGTTTATTTTTATGAATAAACATGATATTACTATGACAAACATAATATAGCATGATATAAACATGTACTTTTTTTTTTTAATCCCCTTTTCTCCCAATTTGGAATGCTAAATTCCCACTACTTAGTAGGTCCTTGTGGTGGCGTGGTTACTCACCTCAATCCAGGTGGTGGAGGACAAGTATCAGTTACCTCCACTTCTGAGACAGTCTATCAGCTCATCTTATCACGTGGCTCATTGTGCATGACACCGCGGAGACTCCGCATGTGGAGGCTCATGCTACTCTCCGCAATCCACACACAACTTACCACGTACCCCACTGAGAGAGAGAACCACTAATCGCGACCACTAGGTGGTTATCCCATGTGACTCAAGCAACTATATAATACAATTGTGTGAGTTTTCAGCAAACTGGAGGTGTCAGATTAAACACATACTACTATTATTTAAACCAAAGACTGACATTACAGAAGCAGTAAGAGTAATATGTGAAGTATGCTATTGTTAAACGCAGCCCATGAAAACACATAACCGTTGTCACGTTGTGAGTCTGGCCAATCGAGAATAAGCAGTGTCGTCATTCAGAGCTCGTGCAGCTGCTCTTGAGAAACAGCAGCTGCTGAGTAAGCAGTCTGCTCTCGAACCTCTCATGAATACTTGGACAGACGAAGACTGTAACTCGAATACACAAAAACCCACTGTAGCTTGATGCTAACTGTGCATTTAAATGTACTTACTGTAAACCTGTTGACTCATATCATTCAGAGGACAATTATGCACAGCAAAAATGGCAGTCATTGCTTACGTGGAGTCAGACTCCGCATTGCACTGAAGAAAGAAGCCAACACTCTTCTGGTGGGGTCTATCTGGGTAAAAGCGGGGCATCACCATAATCTTCCAGGGCAGGTTTCTCACGAAACAGGGTGGGCTGAGCACAGACTCACTCAGCCTGCTGAAGCGCTCGACCACAAAGTGGAAGGTGGCTTCAGATCGCCAGCTTGTGTCTGTTAGGAAATGTTGTAACAAACAAGTTAGATCTGTGGAAATTCTTCCATTCATTTTATCATATTACCTCTTGAATCTCATGCTCCAAATTGTTTCACACTCTCACTTATTACATCATTTTACATACCATCCTCCATGTCCTCCTCTGTGTTGTTGTGTCCATCCGCCATGGCCACGTTCCCATTGATGACTGGATTCTGCGGAATTCTTGGAGGATCATCTGGGTCCCCAGCTGGAAAAAAAAGAACGAGAAATTCCCGTCAATTGTAGGGCTAAAGATTCCCAATAGAGAAAGGAAAATTAACAACTCCATTACCTAAAACTTCAAGTAAACTCATGTTAGTGTGCTGTGATTTACGTGCGGACCAGTATGCTCAGATTCAGTGTGCAACAGGTAAATAAATAAATGCATCCAAATGCGCATTAACCAAGTTTTTAAACAAAAATCAAAAACAGCAATTACTTTGTTGTTCCAAGTATTTCCATATATACTGCCAGTCAATGTTTAAAACCACTGAGAACCATCAGCAGATTTTGCTCTTATATCCATCCAAGATGTTGAAAGCATCTGGTTAATATTCGAATGCTTATATCAATTCAAACAAAAACAGGCCAACCTGCCTGCTTAATTGAAACGTGGTCATTTACTGTTCATTAATGCATTCTCTGTATTCTAAGGCCAGTCAACTGACTATGAGTGCGGACATTTACATATCTCAAGAGGTCTGAGTGCGGGTCTCGGAACAGCAGCATCAGAAACGCCCCCACACGTGCACTGCATAACTTTGACGAAATGCAGCGCAAAATCAAACGTCTGGAACGACGCGAGTAAGAAATAAGTCATGTTCCAGGGAATGTATGCCAAGTCATGACAGGGTACGAGCCAAAATCAGAAAATTAATCAGTTATCATTAAAAATGGCGCGCGGTATCACAGCATGACTCGTTATACAATGAAGCAGAAAATCCCCGCGCGCTGTCGGTGTATCCCCCCCACGCGCTGGCCTTGATGCGCACTCATTGAGTTACACCGTGTCTCAAACACGTCAAATCTACATTAGACGCTTACACACGTACTTTCCCCATATTAATAACGGCGCAGTTGTCATGAGTAGGGACACTAAATTACGAATTCATTTCTTAGTTAATCCTCTCGTATACCCCCTCCCCCTCCACACACAGCTAGCCGTGGTGCTAACATTTCCCACCGCAAACGGAGCGCTTATCTACGACAAACCGTGTCATCCGACACTATCTAATGTAACCGGGACACAAAGCAAATAAATTACTTTGATCTCGGATCCTTTGGTGAGCCATCATGTGCTGCAAGCAGCGCTGTCTCCTCGAAATAAACAAACACACACGCAAGCAGGCCTCAAAGAAACTGGTCTGTGCAAAATACAGTCCACCATCTTGGAATAAAGCTGCCATCCACTCCCCCCTGGTCGATCTGTACAACTTCCTATGCGGATCACATCCAAAACCAATTATAACAGCAACAACGTTAATACGATCTGTCCAATCATGCGATTTACACCAACTGTTATGTTTCGCACCGAAACAGTAAAGGGACCCAAGGAGCAAATGTTAGTAGTCAAAATGGGTCTGTTTTTTTCAGCAAACATGCTCTGAAGCAGTTTATTTGACTTCATTAGCTCTCAAGAAAAACAAAACACGGTGTTGGGACATGATGATTTGCTGACTGGGAAGAAACCCAATTAAATGAGCCAACAACAAGTTTTTAGAAACGTACATACGATCTGCTATGATGAAAGGACACTAAACTAAACGGATAAATCGTACGCATTTATTGTGTAAAAGGGACCTAGATTTTTGGCCCGGCTTAATACGAAGGCCAAACCTCTTGCTAAATTATCTCACTTGCAAATTCACAATCAAACGTCTGGAATCAGCAGGATCAGCCCATTAGCGATTACTACTACCTGTTGTCACAATTATTTGTCTCAGTAACGATATCTTGTTTACTTACGTTTATCCACTGCGCGTAAGCGGTTTAACGTTTCGTCCATTCAAAAGACCTGCTAAACAGTCCACAGCCAGCAAAAACGATCATTCACCCATTTATGCTTTTCAAAAGTTGCCCACACGATCTACAGGTGTAGCCGATGGGTCCCTTACATAATCAGATGAAAACCTGACACAGTTTGCCGGACAGAAGAGCTTAAAGATGGGCTGCGCCACGTTAATGCACGCAGCAGATAACCAGACCGCCAATACAACAAAATACAACTGAAGTAACGGTCACACAATTATATTTATTTAAACATACACCACTCCGCGAGCTTGAATAACACCACAGTGAAATGCGACTCCTGTTAGAAAGTAAATAAAATATGTTGAAAGAGTGGGCTTTTTGCTGACTGGTTCAACTCCTCATGCATCGAGGTAACGATTAGCTGCTGGCTGACGAACTATTGGGTTCAAAACATGCGACAAAGTGGTTGCTAATTAATAAACACCTAGCCGGGTAAAGATTGCAATCATAACATCAACTGTAATAATATCGTGCGTTTTCAAACGGGTTAAAAATTAATGTGCATTTTATTTGGCAAGAGGCCTTGGCATACCCTCCATCTCCATGTCCTCGGGCTCGCTGAGCTGCTGCTCGCCGGCTTTCTGCTGCTGCTGGGTGTGATGGTGGTTCATGTTGGCGGCTGCTAGGATGGGATGGTGTTTGGGCTCTTTGTCTCCCTCGGACCGGACTGACTGTGGTTCCGCGGGGAGTGGGTTCTGGGGTGGCTGGTGAAAAGTCGGAGGTGGAGTAAACAGGTCGAGCCTTTGCGGCTGGGCCTGTAATGAGACGAACTCGGCCTTGTCTGCTGTCAGCGCCGAGGATGGAGGGAGTGAGGCCGGCGGGGGAGCAGGCAGAGAAACGCGGACGTATTTGCTCGCTATTCGCCCAATCTCGGCGCCTGGGTAAATGCTAACTCTAGTCGGCGGCCTCGGGCTTCTGTTTCGAGAAGGCCCGAACAACTCCACCCCGGCTTTCTCCCCCGTGGAAGTGCGGGCAAATTCAACTCACAACAACCTGCAGCCGGGGAAACGGATACCCTGTTTGTTGCTAGCTGCTGCTGGAAAGATGAAGCTAGCAAGAGTGATAAAGCAAGAAATAATGCTACTCATGCGCCTCAGAGAAATTTATTTTTAAATATAACTTTCCCTGCAATATTGCCAGTCCGTGTGCTCCTCCAATTGTCCCTCTTCTGGGGGGGAGCGGAGAAAAAGCCTATCCATTCAAGCCAGACTCGAATGTGAAATCGCACTCATTTAGAAGTTTAAAGTCACGAAGATGCACGCGCTTTGCCTCGCCGTTATCACACGTGAAACTAACCTGAACACCTAACGCTCAATTGCACCCCGAAGCTGCATCCCAAGCGTCTGTTCAAAGGCGAAAATGTATTTTTGCCCGGTCACGGCCAGAATCTCTATCACCCTCTCCCGTGGTTTATGATGCTCAGTTTGAGATAAAACTCAAAATGGCGGTCGCGAGACTCCGAAATGTCACATCCGCACGAAGATCCAAACAGTGGCACACACCGTACGCACAAATGCAACCTCTCGGGTTTATTGAAACGTATTGTTTTGAACCTATACCTTACAACAATGACGTTTTATATTTGTCTTACTGGTATCGTATCAGCATCTTTATAGTTATATATCTTTATCGTTATATAGAATGTAGGTGTTCTAAAATGACTGAATTATAAGGTTGTGATCAATAATCTTATTTAGAGAAAAATGGCACATAAAAATAGGCTGTTCTGGATACTATAATTCATTAATTATTATTTTATTTGCATATTTCATTGATAATTGTTATTGTTGTTATAGTAGATTCATACCGTCTACCACTATCGTAAAGCAATATAGCTGGGTTGAGGGGATAATTATTGCCCTAAAAATGTTGTCAGGGAGGAAGAGCAGCTGGGTCCTGTCTGCAAGGTAATAAAGTAGTCATTCATGCTTTGAAACTGCATGGCCACATAATTAAACTGAATTTAAAACAGAAAAGAAAAGAAAAAAAAAAACTCTAATATTATGAAATAACTGTCATATGGTTCATAAATGAACAAGATGGTGGTGTTCTTTTTCAAATTAACCTTAAATTCTCAGCCAAAAACCCCAAATAGCCTCCTTTCGACACTTAAAGCAAATAAATAAAAATAAATAGCAAAGCCTTTTTATTCTTAGCCAAAACCACTTCAAATGCACTCATCATGATTCTTTTTGATTAACTTTTTCTCCCCAAGTGGTAGCTGCTTATGTCAGAAAGAGGAAACAATTACTTGATTTTACAGTGAAAGCTCACAAAATCCTTCCTTTGAGCTGCCTGTGCATTACCACTGCAGTTGTTTTACACTTTCTTTAGGAGTACCAGTAGTGGTTTAATGTCCTAGAGCACATTGAAGGAATAGTTCTTTACAATGCAAGTGAATGATGACCAAAACTTTGAAGCTCCACAAAGCACATAAAGGCAGCATAAACATAATCCATATGACAGTCGTTTAATACATGTCTTCTTAAAGAAAGATTCCGGTTTCAATACAAGTTAAGCTCAGTATTTGTGGCATAATGTTGATTACCACAAAATATAATTTGGACTCATCCCTCTTCTTAAAAAAAAGGAAGAATCGAGGTTAAAGTGAGGCACTTACAATGGAAGTGAATGGGAACAATTTAAATGGTTTAAAAGCGGAAATGTGGTGAATGGGTCCTATTTAAATGTGAAAAGGAAATGTGACACTTATCATTTTATAAAAGCACTTACATTAATAATTCTGTTAAAACTAATTCATAATTGGAGCAGTAAAGTTGTTGGTCATTTTCAGAGTCATTTTAGTGTTTTAGGCATGGTTGACATTACATTGTCATTAGAATGAAGTTGTAAAATTCGATAAAACTTTACAAAGAAATGGATTGTATCACACTAAAGTCATGTTAACACCACTGATCTATATATATATAGATCAGTGGTTAACACGCATATTGGTTACATCTTGTGGCTATAATTTTGAAATAGTGAGTATTTCAAAGTTTACAGATTGGCCCACATTTACTTGAAAGTGCCTCACTGCAACTTGCTTTTTTAAAGAAAAGGATGGGCGAGTCAAAATAAATTTTTGTGGTAATCAATATTATGCCACAATTGCTATCGATTGAGCTTATCTTGTATAGAACAAGGACTATTCCTTTAAGCAATCTAATCGGTTTTGGGTGAGAACAGACAAAATGTAAAAAAAGATTTCACATTTTCATGTGAAAATGTGACACAAAAGGTTTCATTAAACTTAAAAGCTGTCTCTGTGTTTTATTATGGTTAATACACGTTAGTCAACCACATTTGTACACTGTGAGTCAGAATGGTGTAATGAACCATGTTCATTAGAAATTTGGACAACCCTACAAAATGTATAACAAATGATGTGTAGACGTTAATAGGATGAAATGTCCTTCTACAATGAAATTAAATGTAATGTAGATTGATATTCATAAAGCTTGAGTAGGATTTTTCAGGTTCTTTTGAATAGATGGCAAATTTACTTACAATTACACCAATATTGTTTGTTAACCCTAAATGACATTAGATCCCACACTGTCTCAAATCTTGCTGCCTGCAGGTCTGAAGTGTTTTAACCAAGGTAAATGATTACACCCACACTTCTTGATCAGAAATGTCTCACTCTGTCTCAAGTTTTATGTTCCTTGTCAGTACACTGACTAAATAAACATTTGCTTAAGCTATAGAAGACCTCACAAGCCACCAATATTACAGATTTTAATTTATTAATAATTTTTTTTGTAATTGACTATTTTCTATAGTACAATTTAGGCTAGCAAAATGTAGATATTATTTTTTCTACTGCAAATATGCTAGGAGAATAAATCTTTTATTTTCAATGGTATATGAAATACATGCCTGAAAAATATCTAAAATTAAACAAATACAAACGTTATTATAATAAATAAAAGTTTAAGTATAATTTTAAAAGGTCAGAATGTACATAAATATATAGGCCTACAGACAAAGTATACAGTATACATGTAGTATATACTATTATATTATAGTACTTAATATACTGAATAATATTTTTTGTTCTTTTTCTATGATCAGAGATAAAAAAAACAACAACATAATTGCTACAAGCATGCGCAAATTAAAGGGCGTGTTTAACTAGAAATCGCCCACATGAAGGAAAGAATGCGTGAAATTGCGCATGTCAAATGCGACCCTCTAGCCGTGGTGGGCAGCTCTTGGGGAAGCAGAATTCGGCGTCACAAAAGATACAACATTTCACTTATTTACTTTTAATTCTGAATTATAAATAAATAGCTTGAGGATACTAACCGATATTGTTCAGGTTCTGTATGGTTTCAAGAAAGAAAATTCACCCATAAGAGTAAAAAAAAAAAAAAAAACGATCACTCGAACAACGACCAGAAGTTCACCGAAGTTTCTCAGTATTCATCATGGAGGAGAAGAAGGAGGAAAGCGAAGCAGAGATCCACGAACACGGACCCGAACACTGGTTCTCAAAATGGGAGCGCCAGTGCCTTGCAGAGGCCGAACGAGAAGAACCGAGCGAGGAGGAAGTGGACCAGAACCAGGATAAACTCTGGCATCTCTTCCAGAATTCCGCTACAGCGGTGGCGCAACTTTATAAAGGTTTGTAGGCAGAGAAAGATACTCCAATAGCGGCCCATCGACTCGGCTAAAGAAGCCGATCGCTTCTAGGATAATAAAGCGTAAACCCACTGCTTGTAGACCGAACAGCACACAACCGAATCTGAAATGCGAATACCACCATTCCCATTTGTGGATAGAAATCCGGTCTTTGGGCCTGATTTTGGTCGTGTTAACGGTAATTAGCTTTAGCCTTACCGGTCTGGCTGTGTTTGACAGTTTGCTCGTTGTTATCACGTTAGCTAACCGGCTAGCATGAAAACCGGCTTGTTAGCTCTGTGATTTGAGATGTTTTTAGCCGGTCATTGTTCTTTTCAGCTAAACAATCCACATAGGATAGGATTGTTTTTAAGTTAAATGGACTTTGGTAAATCTCAAATACATAGCATTTAAGCATATTTTACCATGCAACTCTTAATTACCGTAAGGTGTACAGACGTTTTACGTTTACTATTTTCATTGTTTTCAATTATGATTCTCATTACCGTAACACCGCATAGGCCTGCATTTTTTTTTTTACTGTATTACAAAAGATTTACAGGGTTGGATGGTTACATGTATTCCACTACAAATTGTAGAATACCTGCTTTCTGTAAAACGAAATTTGTAATATTCCATTAGATTACTCGAGGTTAGTAATGTAACTGAGATACTTTGGATTACTACTTAAGTACGGGTAGATTTTTTTTCCACTTATTTTGACAAAAAAATCTGCTAGTACATAAGACAAAATACACATGTTAGAAATACATTCTCTGAAAACCTAAATATTGTATGCAGTGTTGCTTCTAAAACAAGATAAAGCAAAATTATTTTTTGAATGTTTACAGAATATCAATACAAAAATTATCATCGAGGATATGATTTTGGTACTAATATCAAAGGTTTTACTACAGAAAAAAAAGATCTAACAGGGATTTTCTTGATAAAAAAAATATGATCGTGCCTTGTAACAGGGGTGTGTGTGTAAAATGGCTAGAAATAGTGAGAATTTACACAATGTTTATTTCTGCTGCTCCAAACTTACTTCAAATGTACTATTCTGTCTGCTCGTATGAATGTAACACATCTTAAGAAAGTGTTTCGCTGCTGTTCAAATGCACTTTGGATCGCATCATTTATATGGATCGCATCATTTTACATGTTTTGCAAATGAACAGACTATTAAATGGAACAAATTACAATAAAATGCTAAGTAATCTCTTCAGTAATCAAAATACTGTTTGAATGTAACTGTTCTGATTACCAACTATTTAAATTGTAACTAGTGGAATACATTTACATATATTTTGTATTTTAAAAACATAATGCTATTACATGTTTTCCATTGCTTACCAACCCTGCAAATCATTTATGATTTTTTTTTTATTGTAATATGAAAATGAAAGGTAGTAACAAGAGAGTATTTTTTGGGTTGTGGTAATGTAATTTTTGTGGTAAAATGTCTGTTACTATTGAAAATAATGTAACAATGTAAAACATCTAAATAGACTTAATTTTCTATATGCAAAATATTTTTTCACAGTTGTGTTTTTTGCTATATATTATTATTTAAAAAAAGTTTAGCAATAAATTAGCTATTTTATGGTTTGCCAGAAAATGCTCTGGAAATGGCAGCTAGGGGACAGACACAGGGTGGTTTTGACATTGTATAATCAATTGTTAAACCAGTTGATTTTGACATGTATTGTCCACTTAGTAAGGAAAGGGATTTTCCATGCTTTTCCCAGTCTCCAATTAAGAGATTGACAATGGTATATATTATAATGCTTTTCTGAAACTACTTTATTTTAGTAATCTCTGTAGCATGTAATATCATGGGAGCGCCCCTGATGTTACTCCTGTCTTCCAGATCGAGTCTGCCATCAGCAAGGACTTTCAGTGTGGTCTCCATTTCAGAATGCTGCAACAGCAGTGACTAATCTTTACAAAGGTAACTCATCATTTCTCATTTGAGTTCGCACATATCTAGAGCATCACACTGCTAAAAGATTGTCTGTCTTATATAATCTGTTCTGCAATGTGATCTGTTCAACAGAGAGTGATGAGGCACACAAGAGGAGCTATGAATTAGGAATTCAGATTGGTCATCAGCGACGTAATAGGGATGTTTTGGCCTGGGTCAAAAAGCGAAGGAGATCTATACGAAGGGAAGATTTGATAAGTTTCTTATGTGGTAAAGCGCCACCACCAAGGACTTTTAAAGCTGCCCCCAAACTGACTGTGATGTCACCTAACCGATCACCTTCATCGGACACAGTGTTGTCATCTGTAGAGTCTGATTTACAGCCCTTCTGTGAGGCCATAGCACTACATGGTAAATATCACTACCCACTTGTAGCTGACTGACTGCGTGTGATTGTGTCTGTCACTGAGTATTTTTGTGTCATATAGTGACTGCATGTTGTGGTTATTCATTATTCTGATTGTGGAATTAGTTTGCATCAGCTCACTATCAAGTGGATTGTAATCTTTTAAAAATCCCAAACATGCTCTTATTGTTATTAAGGATCTTTGGGTTATGGGCCTTGTATGCGTCCTTGGCTGACAACATAAACAACATATTTTTTACATATTATTTGTAGTGATGCACCATTAAGGAAATTTGAGGCAGATTCCAATTATTTCTTAAATTGCCTTTTGCCACACTTTTGCAAGTTATATGCTGCAGTTATATGTTATGCCTCACACAGTAAAATTACAGTTACACTTTACAGAAAGGTTTTATTTGTTAACATTATTTAACAATATTAGTTAACATGAACAATGAACTTAATGTTAGTTACAACATATACTAATACATTTTTATAATCAAAAGTTGTGTTAGTTAATGCACATTAATGCATTATGAACTAACAATTAACAAGTGTATTAACTAACGTTATGATTAATAAATGCTGTAAAAATATATTGTTCATTGTTTGTTCATGATACTTAATGCATTATAACTAACGTTAAATAAATTAATCCTTTTTTTAAGTGTTACCAAAATTAGATTAAAATAGGGCTGGGCGATAAAACAATATCGATATTTATCACGATAGGAATTTTCGATATTTACTGCGTGTCGCTAAAACACAAGCAGTTCGACTTTCTCCGGCTGCGTTTACACTGTGGCACACAAAATCCACTCGGAGGGGCTCACAGCGCTTGGAGAGAGCTTGCTCCACCCTGCTAATCCTACGATCCACCTTGTGAGCATGACGCTCGGATTTTATAGGAATGAATTGAAAACGCTCTCACCTTCACTCACAACGCGCCAGTGGTAACGTAGGGTCAGACTGGATGAACTTGCTAATGCTAGCTGCCTTGTTAACAATTAGGTTACGTCGGACACCGGATTGATTCCATCCGCACCGCAAGACTTAATGACAACGGTTGCGCCCGCTCATCATCTTTAGTGAAGAGCGCGACAGAACAACAGTGATGTGGACAACAGCTCTGATCTTTCTGCGCTGTAATCTTGAATATTGTTCTCTAGCAAAAAAACATGCATCTGCCCTGTCCCGCTCCGCACGTGCTGCCTCTTTTTCCTGCATGTGTGTAGACATGAAGCGCCGCATGAGTTAACGTGGTTTCAAAGCAGCTTTTAGACCATAAAGTTTTCCCCTTCTATGATATTAAATGTATCTTTATTAATCAGCATGATTTAATTTTGTGAAAATTAATTATATGTCTATGTGTACTCTGCTTGCTGCGGAGACCAGGCCTCCAGTCCTCGGCGTCACCTGATGCCGGGGGAGAGGACGTCGTAAGTGGTGTGCGAGAAAGCGGAAACGCGGCAAGAGGGCAGGGGTTCATGCTAGGCTAAAAACAAACCCTAGCCGGCCGGCTCTCCTGTCTATCCTGCTCTCAAATGTTTGCTCACTGGTCAATAAACTGGACTATATCCAACTCCAGCAGGCTACGCAGCGTGAGTTTAGAGAATGCTGCATCTTTGTTTTCACGGAGATGTGGCTCAGCGACAGAGTTCCGGACGCCGCCATTCAGCTAGACGGGCTCGCTTCGTTTCGTGCCAACAGAAATACAGCTCTCTGCGGTAAGACTCGCGGTGGTGGCTTGTGTGTTTACATCAGGGGTTCTCAGCCTTTTGCAAGCTGGCCCCCCCCAAAGCTGGTTCATTGCAGTTGGGGCCCCAGTGCCCCCCGCCCCATGCTTTATTGTTGTTGTTATTATTATTATTATTATTATTATTATAATTGGCAGTAGCACCAGACTTCTAATGTGAGCTTGCCAGGCATTATTATTATTATTATTATTATTATGAGTAGTAGTAGGCCTATAATCATTACTAGGCTATTGCTATATAATTATATGAGGTTACATGCTTTATTGTTGTTGTTATTATTATTATTATTATTATCGTCATCAGTAGGCCTATTATCATTACTAGGCTATTGCTATAATTGGGAATTGGCACCAGACCTCTGATATTAAAGGTGGGGTATGTGATTTTCTTTTTTGACCATTTTTTCAAAATAACTTGAAATCCTATTCCTAACCCACTTACTGGCTGTAAATTAGAAGCACTGAAATGAAAATTAAGCAATTTAATCATCTGTGGAACGGGCAGGACTCGAAAAACTCCAGCCAATCATTTTCAAGACCATCTAGAATCATTGGACAGAAAATGTGTCAATCAAACGGTCGTACCATGCCCCCTCCCCCACCACCCTGGCTGGCGTGTCCCGTTCGTGCGCATACTCAAAGCTCGTGACCCAGTAACAGGAAGCGATTGTATTTATGTATGGAGAATAGAGCTTTTATAGTGCTAGTGGGGTTGTTCCACATTTCTATGAATCCTGTTTTGAATAGAAGACCGCTGTACAGAAGCCAGGGCTGGCGATGTTCTTTTTTTTACAGTTATGAGAAAATCAGCTCTACACCTTTCAAGAGTGGTATGCGACCCCCTCCTCCTGCTGTGTCAACAATTTGCTCTGAAAAATTGTCTGACAGGTGAATGCACTGTTTGACTAGTGAGTCTAGAACACTGCTAGAACACTGCGCATCTGAGTTTTCAGCTCAGTGCATGATTGCGCGTCCATGTTTTTCGAATGGGTGGAGTCAGGGCCAGCGTTGGAGGAGAGAAGGTAGGACCTTAGAGTTGTGTATTTTCAAAATCTGCCGGCCGTTTTGCAAATCACATACCCCACCTTTAATTTATGCTTTATTATTGTTGTTATTACTAGGCCTAATAGTAGGCATCATCTGCATTTTTTACAGACGCTTGCTGGTAGGTGATGTTAATGTGAGACCTGAGCCTGCTTTGCCTTGCAAAGATCCTCAATTCTTGGCTCAATGTTTGATAAACATTAGAGGTCGGCCGATTTTTTTTTGCATTTTTTACATAATCGGCATCGGCCAATATCCACACATATCAAGCCGATTATTAGGCAGGCACATCTGTTGGCAGCCTAGTGTTGTTGTGGAACACATGTTCGATGCACGCTGCCCCTAGAGTCATTTTCCAGCAGAGTGAGCAGATCATCATCCAGTGCCTAAGGAAGGAGCTAAGTTCCTTGGAGAAAACAGTAAGGGTTAAATTTGTATAACTTCTTTAGATTTAATTAAAAACTTTTGATATGTTACTGCCAACTTCAAGAAAAAAATGTGGCAAACGTGATAGTTGACATGACGTTCGGCTACTTTGGATATTGATAGCGTAGTTGAAGTTGCATTATCACAGCAGAAGGGTTGCTATCATGTCACAATAAGGAAGCAAGAATTTTGCAATTACAGACAGTGAATCTGAGACTTTTATTTGTTCTGTTTGTGTGTCTTATGTTTGAGATGGTTGTCACTCAATGCAGATAAATAAGTAATAAAAATATACCAACGCAGTATAGGCTATTGAAGGACTGGCTTTGGTAAGCTCGGACGTTATCGGTTCTGCTGTCAGTACTGGAGAAATTAAGAAAATACCTTCTTTATTGCTATAAAGAGAAAGTTATTTTATCTCGCCAGCCATTTCTATGTATAATAATATGAAACCATTTGTCTGTGATGCAATTTAGCTATTCGCAGTCAGAGAGAGAGAGAGAGAGAGAGAGAGATATCGATATCTCACGCGGTGCTACAGCGAGCAAAACACGAGCCCTGCTTAATGAGTGACAGAACTAAACATTCAAACATAGCCTGGTTTAGATCTGTGATTATTAGTCTGATTTTATTTTAGATTTCGCCTTCCAAAGATTATAAAAAGAATATTTATACATAAGCCGCATTCTGTCTAGCACAACTTCCTTCCCTTCACAGCGGTGCACTGACATTTCTCCCTAAAACTCAAACTTAATGTCAGAATCAGCACGATCGGTGATTGTTGTAAAATGCTACTGTTGCTAAATCGCGGGACGCGTTTAATAATAAAAAGCGCGCAAGAGATAGGCTACCATTCCCAAGGCGGCGCGCTCCGAAACACACCGCAAAGAGACGAGCAAAGTATAGACTACTTTGGGTTTCATGCGTATAAACGATCAACTATACACAAAAATATGTCAAAACGACAGGCTTGGAGATTCACTTAAACACAGTTTATGTCTTAAATGGACGTAGTTATGGAAATAGTTGGGGAGAAAATATGGCGCATCAGGAACCTATTAGATCTGCACTCGGTCTTAAAGGGGAAGCTGTCTATTAAACATGTGCCATTACTGCGAATCAAACAACAAAAGGCAAAGAGAAAATCACTTCAGCTCTTGAATGAATAACTTGTGCATTAATAAGAATTAATCTATCTATGATAAACTATGCAGTGTTATTTTACAATTGATTACTTTATTAGATTTCTTTTTAGACCATACCTGAACAGTAATGTTAGACCTTCCTGAAATAAAATTATATATATATATATATATAACAAAAAGAACCGTTAAGAATACCGTTAAAGTACCGGATCGATAAGCAGTATCGGTAAGATAGTAATACCATTAAAACCTTAACGATGCCCATCCCTAGTTATGCCTGTGCTTCTCTTGGATGCTCTGAATATTGGATTACGTGTCTGGATTGCCCCTTAATTAAAGCTGCATTTGGATCTCAACCTTCGTGTCTCGGAGCAGTTCAGTAACACCTGCTTTGTTTATTTAATATATTTGTTATACATTATTTATACAATATGTTTTTACATTATACATTTTTAATTTTAAGTGTACAAGTGCAGATTGGTCAAGTGTTCAATAAATGTATTTGTTGAGAAATGTTGTCTATCTTAAGTAATTATTTGTGTTACATTTTATCTTTCAAATAAAAGGTTCAAATAAGAGGTTAAAAACAAGCACATATCGGCCAAATATCGGCCAAAATAAATCTGCAGCATTAATCGGCCATCAGCCGACCCGGATTTCAAAAGATCGGCATCGGCCTGAAAAAAACAATATCGGTCGACCTCTAAAAAACATACCTTAAAACATCCTCGATTTGTGCAGGATTGCTGTATTTCGTTTTGAGTGCAGTCATTTTTGAGAATCCTGCCTCACACAAATATGTCGACGCGAAAGGAAGGAGAATCTTCAAGGCGACGTCACAGAGTTCAGGGTATTCCTGCATCAATGCTGCCCAGAATGACGAAAGAGGGCAGGAGCTAAAGAGTTCCTTCAGTCTACTGTCACTCTTCAGCTCAATAAGCTGTTCCTGCATATCAATTGATAGCTCGTTTGCTGCGCACACAAACGGATCTCGAACCCACGCAAAAGAGCGATAATCCTCTTTAAAGTATGTCGCAAATTGTTTTCTCATTGCTGACAGGTGCTCAGACGCTGATTGAAATAGGGAGGAGAAATCGTGTGACGTGCCTGCATCAGTGATAAAGTCTGCAAGGCTGGGGAACATGTCGCAGTTCCCTCGACTGATGCGGCCATGCCAGAGGTCTAGTTTTTGTGTGAAGGCGTGCACTTTGTCTGCAAGGAGCAAAATATGAGTTTCGCAGCCTTGCAAAGACAGGTTGAGGCCATTCAAGCGGTCAAATATATCAACCAAATAGGACAGAGACGCAAGCCACATAGTGTCATCCAGATGCTTCGCCAGATCTGATTTGATTTCTGTCAAAAACCACTTCACCTCCTCTCGCAGCTCATACAACCGCTGTAACACCCGCCCCCTGGAGAGCCAGCGAACTTCAATGTGCCGTGATTTGATGAGATTTATTATTTTCACGGATTGGTTCAGCACGGAGTCAAAGAGAACCGGCATTTTTTTTTAGCAGCTAGTGCTTCGCGATGGACCATGCAATGTGTCCATTTCACAAGTGGAGCTACTTGCTGAACGCGAGCAGCTAGGCCACGCTCACGCCCCGTCATTGCCTGCGCACCATCCGTGCATAGGCCAATGCATCGGTCCCAAGCCAAACCATTTTCACGGATAAAAATATCAAGGACATTGAAAATGGATTCTCCTGTACTGTGCGACTGAAGAGGCCGGCAAAACAGGACATCCTCCTCAATCGCCTTGTCCCGCAGATACCTGACATGGTTGAGGAGCTGTGCCTGCCCAGCAATATCAGTGGATTCGTACAGCTGCAGCGCGTAGTAAGGACTCTTTTTTACGAACTCTATCAGTTGCTCTCTGATATCATTGGACATGTCTACAATTCTCCTAGCGACTGTGTCATTGGACAGTGGTACTGCACCGAGTTTGGCTGCTGCACTATCGCCTATCATTATTCTGCACATGTCTTGCGCTGCCGGCAAAATGAGAGTCTCGGCGATTGTATGCGGTTTACCCAGTTTACCGATCCTTTTGGCCACTACATACGATGCCTCCAAACACTGTTTAGACACAGTGCTGTGCACTGAAATGGTTGCCTGTTGCTGATGGAGGCCATCAAGCTTTCTTTTAAAATATTCAGCTGGTTTATTTTTAATGCCAGCATGCTTTGTTTTGAGGTGTATTTTTAATTTGCAGGGCTTCATACTGTCGTTTGCCAGCACCTCGGCACACACGACACACTGAGGTCTCAGATCAGCCGTGACTGTAAACCCAAATTGCAGGTATGCTTCATCGTACCTTCGAAGCTTTTTTTTAGCTGTTGGTGCGTCGGTTGGCTTGTTGGTCCTCACAAGAAATTTCTCCATTTTGATGTGTTTTCAATAAAGTTTAGGCAATATGTAACTGTGTGTGTGGTGTATGTTGAGAGACGTATCAGGGGCTAATCAGTCGGGACTTAGGCACAATCTTTAATTAAACTAACAAAATAATTATTTTGCAGACAATTCAGATTTTATTTTAATACTTACCGATTGTATTCCTCGTCAGTGTGTGTGTGTGTGTGTGTGTCTTAGTCGTGTGGGTAGTTTTAGCTAAGTGTAGCTACTGACTAGCAGTTAAAAAAGAAATACTGGCTAGGGCTGAGATTTGATCTAATCTTAAAAAAGAATGTTTGTTGGTTTAGTCTTTAAAAAGAATGTGTGGGTTTTGTAGTAAAGGCCTATGTAAATCGAGATTGATAAGACTAGCGAGAGCTGGCACAAGCGAACTTGGCAAGAGACTAGACTAGAGTGAATGGAAAGCTATGTCATGAGTCAATTTAAATGCAGTGATTTATTTTTGTGTGAGAGTGAGTGAACATTTACATTTATACCCCGCTCTGTAAGCCAGGGCGGGAACGGCAGTGGCCATGCGCATGCGCGATTCATTTGCAGCCTGGACGCGGAGGGTGCGTGTCTCCTCTCTGCTCTGACTGCTGCGCGAGGCTACTGAGAGACTGACCGCCTGTGAGTGCTTTTGGACGGGAGAGGGGCTCACGGCAGCACCCGCTGTTCGTTGAGCACAGTAGGCCTAACTGCAGAGTGATTCGTGCTTTCGAGTCTCCAAACACCACAAAAGTCTCCTCGCTTTTGACAAAAAAAAAAAAAAAAAGCCGCCAGGAGGATGATTTGTTTGTGTTATAATAATCAGTGCTTGAAGTGGGGGGAAAAGGTGGCAGCACTCTCTTTGCATTGGCAAATCATGACATTTTTACAGTGAAAAACAAAACTTGGAGATATTGCTGTTACAACAATGTATTGTTATTTATTTAGCATAGCGCATCTCACAGCAATATTCAATCGTGTTTTGAATGACCCCGGGAGAGAACCACTGGTTTACATCAACATGGAATGGTGCAAGTCTCTAGCTACTGTTCATCACTGTTGGAGCTTGTGACTGTTAGATGCAGACCTTTTTATTTACCACGGGAATTCACCACTGTTTGCATAACCGGAGTTTACATTCCTCCCAGCGCTAACGCTAAGGAAGCACTCTGTGAACTGTATGGGGCTATGAGCGAACTGCAGAACGCTCACCCCGATGGACTGTTTATTGTCGACGGAGATTTCAACCATGCAAATCTCAAGACAGTGCTCCCTAAATTCCATCAGTATGTGTATTTTGCAACGAGAGGGGCGAACGCGCTTGATCTTGTTTACACAAACATTCCAGGCGCGTACCGGCCGGTGCTCCGCCCCCACCTCGGCTGCTCAGATCACATCTCTGTTATGTTAATTCCAGCATACGGACCACTCGTCAGACGCACAAAACTGCTTCTGAAGCAGGTGAAAACCTGGCCAGCAGGAGCCATCTCTGCTCTTCAGTACTGTTTTGAGCAGGCTGCAACATATGGTGATTCTACCAACTTGGAGGAATACACAGCATCAGTGACCAGCTACGTCAGCATGTGCATTGATGATGTCACTTTCTCTAAGACCATCACCACACGCTCCAACCAGAAGCCGTGGATGACTGTGGAGGTGCGCACGCTGCTGAGGACCCGAGACTCTGCCTTCAGAGCAGGCGATAAGGCAGCCCTAAGAACAGCTAGGGCCAAACTGTCCCGGGCAATCAGAGAGGCAAAGCGTGCACATGCCCAGAGAATCCACAGTCACTTCACGGACAGCGGTGATACGCGATGCATTTGGCATGGCATCCAGGCCATCACCAACTACAGGACAACATCGGTTGCCTGTGACAAAGATGCCTCCCTTCCAGATGCGCTGAACGACTTCTACGCTCGGTTTGAAGTGCAGAACGATGTGGTGGCGAGGAAGATGACCCCTCCTCCCAACGACCAGGTGCTCTGTCTTACCACGGCAGATGAGAGGAAAACTCTATGTAGAGTCAACCCACGGAAGGCTGCTGGACCAGACAACATTCCTGGCAGTGTGCTCAGAGGATGTGCAGACCAGATAGCAGATGTTGTTACCGACATCTTCAACATCTCTCTGAGTAGTGCCTTCGTTCCAACGTGCTTCAAGGCCACCACCATTGTCCCCATGCCAAAGAAGTCTTCAGTGTCCTGCCTCAACGACTACCGTCCCGTCGCACTCACACCAATCATCATGAAGGGCTTCGAGAGGCTCGTCATGAGGCACATTAAGACCCAGCTGCCCCCCTCACTAGACCCACTGCAGTTTGCGTATCGTCCAAACCGTTCAACGGACGACGTCATCACCACAACCCTCCATCTGGCCCTCACCCACCTAGACAAAAAGGACTCATGCGTTTGAATGCTGTTCATAGACTTAAGCTCAGCATTCAACACAATAATTCCTCAGCATCTGATTGGAAAGCTGAACCTGCTGGGCCTGGACACCTCCCACTGCAACTGGATCCTAGATTTCCTGACTGGGAGACCTCAGTCAGTCCGGATTGGAAACAGCATCTCCACCACCACCACACTGAGCACTGGGGCCCCCCAGGGCTGTGTGCTCAGTCCACTGCTGTTCACTCTGCTGACTCACGACTGTGCAGCAATGCACAGCTCGAACCACATCGTCAAGTTCGCAGATGACACGACCGTGGTGGGTCTCATCAGCAAGAACGACGAGTCAACATACAGAGAGGAGGCGCAGCGACTAACGGACTGGTGTAGAGCTAACAACCTGTCCCTGAATGTCGACAAAACAAAAGAGATGGTTGTTGACTTTAGGAGAGCACAAGGTGAACACTCTCTGCTGAACATCGACGGCTCCTCTGTGGAGATCGTCAAGAGCACCAAATTCCTTGATGTTCACCTGGCGGAGAACCTCACCTGGTCCCTCAACACCAGCTCTATTAACAAGAAAGCCCAGCAGCGTCTCTACTTTCTTCGAAGGCTGAGGAAAGCACATCTCCCACCCCCCATCCTCACTACATTCTATAGAGGGACTATTGAGAGCATCCTGAGCAACTGCATCACTGCCTGGTTTGGGACTTGCACCGTTTCGGACCGCAAAGCCCTGCAGAGGATAGTGAGGACAGCTGAGAAGATCATCGGGGTGTCTCTTCCCTCCATCAAAGACATTTACAAAAAGCAAACCAGCATTGTGGACGACCCCACACACCCCTCACACAAACTCTTCACCCTCCTGTCATCTGGCAAGAGGTACCGACGCATTCGGGCCCTCACGGCCAGACTGTGTAACAGCTTCTTCCCCCAAGCCATCAGACTCCTCAATACTCAGAGACTGGACTGACACACACACACACACACACACACACACACACACACACACACACACGTGTCCTGAGTTGCACTTTAATTATTGTCACTTTATACCTGGCTGCTACCTCAAAAACTGCTATGTGCATAGAACACTATCTCATAGTATGTTATGTTAACGTTTTTAGAAACTGTCATCTTTTTGCACTACTGTGTACTGGTTGGCGCTGCACTGTCTCTCATTGTGCCTGTTGTCCTGCATTGTTAGAAATTTCTTGTACTGTCCCATACTTTTTGCACATGTTTGCACATGCACTTTTATATAGGTATATGTAGGTATTTCATTTAGTTGTGTAGTCTCATGTGGTTCTGTGTTTGTCCTTTGTTGTTTTTATGTAGCACCATGGTCCTGGAGGAACGTTGTCTCGTTTCGGTGTGTACTGTACTAACTGTATATGGTTGAAACGACAATAAAAACCACTTGACTTAACACAAAGATACTTTCAAAAATAAAGAATATATCCATTACAAGCTTTAAAACTGCTCCAGTGAGAAATCATTAATATCCATGATTTGTTTACTCTCTTTGCCGTCTATTCGCACGTTTATTGGTTTAATTTGTTTTTATACCCATTAGCAGCCTCTATAATTTATTAGAGTAGAAATGTATTTGTGATTCCCTGTGTGCAGCAGAAAAGATTGCCCCGATTATAGGCACGATCACTCATTTAAGACTAATATTGGCCGTTTTTTACACTTTTTAGGGAAAATCACACCACCAATGGCTTACTTAGGCTACTTCCACACTAATACGTTTTTGTTTGAAAATGCATTTTTTTTTTCTCCCCAATTTGGAATGCCCAATTACCAATGCGGTCTTAAGTCCTCGTGGAGGTGTAGTGACTTGCTTCAATCCGAGTGGTGGAGGACTAATCTCAGTTGCCTCCGCATCTGAGACCATCAATCCGTGCATTTTATCACGTGGCTTGTTGAGTGCATTACTGTGGAGACGTAGCGTGTGTGGAGGCCCATGTGACTCTACCCTCCCTAGCAACCGGGCCAATTTGGTTGCTTAGGAGACTTGGCTGGAGTCACTCAGCACACCCTGGAATTGAACTCATGACTCCAGGGGTGGTAGTCAGCATCAATACTCGCTGAGATACCCAGGCCCCTGAAAACGCATCTTTATTTTTCTATATGTTTTGGCCTTCCGTCCAAAGGTATTTGTTGTCATGGGATGCAGTCATGTGATCCATTTGACCCAAAACAATCAAGATGGCAGGCCACATTGTAGCAGTGTTATTGTGCCAGTTATTCACTTTGAGAGTGTTGTTAAAGACAAATGTTACTTTGTACAGCCTTCACAATCCATTCCTTTAAAGGCAAGGTGAAGTTTACTCTGAATTGCTGTCTGGCGACGAAAGTATATATTTAACCTTTAAAGGGATATTCCAGGTTCAATACAAGTTAAGCTCAATTGACAGCATTTGTGGCATATTGTTGATTACAACAACAAAAAAAATTATATTTCTACTCATCCCTCCTTTTCTTAAAAAAATTCAAATAAAAAGTTAAATTTTACAAAAAAGCATTTACAATGAAAGTAATTTGGAATATTCCTTTTAAGTTTATTTTGTTTTTGAGGAATGTCTCTTATTGAAAGGACCTTAAAGGAATAGTCATAATTAACTCACACTCAGGTTGTTCCAAACCTGTATGACTTGGTTATGCGGAATAATATATATCACAAATATTAAATTATGCATAAAAACAGCCTACCAAAGTCCATCACAAGCTTGTTTAAAATGTTTCATTATTAATGGGCAGCAAATTTGAGATGGACAAAACAGAGTGCAATGCTTGATAACCAGGTTTAAATGTCTCATGTTTCATTTGTAGGTCTAAGTGGAGCGATGGCAAGCATCAGTGTCCGCTCTAGCACTCCTGGCTCACCTACTCCCATGAGCGGCAGCTCAAATGCAGGTCGCAGAAGGAACGGACTGCACGATGTGGACTTGAACACTTTCATATCGGAGGAGATGGCCCTCCACCTTGGTGGGGCAGGCACCAGGAAGCGGACCTCAGCCCAGTGCGCTGATGTCATCACAGACTCCCCAACCCATAAACTCAACCGAATGATTTAAGCTCAGTTATTGCTTTGTATGCTCTGTGCTGCTTGAAATAAAAGCCACTTAATCCTCAACTCTTGCATTCCCCTTATAAGGAAACAAGGGCCATTCAACACCTTTACACTTGTATATTCCACACAGTATGCCATATGGTGGAAACTAGATCATAGCTCTCCATGTCCATTGACTGGTGTCTTTTACTTTCACCACAAAATATTTGGTGTGTTTAGGTGTGACAGCATTATTGTTTGAGTTGTACAAAGCCATCAGTACCCAATGTATTGGAAACAAATGAACGACTACATTACAATTTTTAGCTTGCAATATTTCCTAGTTGCGCTTCAGTAGTATTGCCAAGCAAATAACTGTGTGTTTGTTTTCAGATAATAGTGTCAGCATCAGCTCCTTTTTTCATCAGTGTATTTTTGTTTATCCTTTGCACTTATTTAATGGCAGTTTGGTTGTGCTCATTTTAGAAATGTGCAACGTGAATAGTCTTACTTGAAACTGCTGCTGATTTAAATGTTTGTGTGAACTTTAGATGGTTGCAATAATGATTTTGCACTAATGCATTCAGTCAGATCTATTGTTTTCTTATTAATTGTAAGGACATCAAACAAGAGGAAAAAGAACTGCGGATGAGGCTTACGATACAATTGTGCAGTTGACATTTTAAATTGCAAGGCTGTTGTGACTTGGTTTAGGGGTTAGATGAATCTCTGTGCTGTAGGAATGGCATTCTGCAGAGCTGTCTCTCGGGACAGGTACTTATGAGAAAACTGTGCCATTTTGAAATTGAAGTGTCCTTTAAATGCTTTTAAAATCCAGGCCAGTGGATTTGGAGAGCAGCACATTTAAGGTCCAGCTTTGTACTGATGCATAAAAGTCAAACTGGACCCTGACCACCTTAAACTGTGGAAACATTTTTTAATTCAAGCTCCTTGGGTAATTTAAGTGTGTACTGTCTTGTGTTGGCAGGGTTGGAGCTGATAACACTGATTTATAACACTTACAACTAATATAGATTTTCTTTTAATCCCTGTTATTATGTTTTGATATAAGATTCTTTATGTAGAATGACCAATTCGTTTTTATGATCCTCATGGTATATACATCTAGAATAGTTTGGCTCTTCAGCTAAGATGCAATCTTATTTTGGTGGTGGGGAATCATATGATGTGATCTTGAAGTTATCTCAAAGCTTTTTTGCCTCAATCAAGCTGCTTTATGCTGACATATACAGTTGGAAATGTTTCAGAGCCAGTTTGAATATTTGACACTGCTTTTTGCAAAGTGAAGTTTGTATAAATATAGGCTGTTTGGTTATTCATTTAAAGGGGTCATGTCATGGTTTTTTTTATTGTATTATTATGTTCCCTTAGGTGCAATTACAGTATTAATATATATTTTTTAAGAAAACTTTAAAATCTAGTGATTTATGACCTTTTCCCACCCTGTTTCTCATCCTCTGATTCAAACAGTCTGTTTTGGGGGCGTTTTCCATTTAAGACTTCAGTGTTAACGCCCACTGTTATGATTGGCTAACGTCAGTGCCTATGTATCAATTATTGACGCCCCCAGCCAGAACAATATGCAAGTAAACTAAGTAAAAACACTGTGATTATTCATAATGAATGAAATTGCGCTTTAAAAAGTAGTTTAAAGTTTAAAATAGATTACTTACAGTTTGCGTCGTCGTTGTTCCCAGAATAGTCGGCACGGACTTATCTTTGAGCAACAGTTTTCTGGCAAAGCCAGCATCATATTGAGATTTGTTCTCAAAACAGTCATCCTTAAAATGTACAGAACAAACGCTTAAGTTAACACTGCCGTGACTTGGGACGTCCGCAAAAAATAAACTGCATCCATTTTTCCCTGACGTCTGGATCTTTCGGCAGCTTATTCAGAGGTTTTGTTTGACCACAGCCAGGAACAGCACATCTTTGTGGCATCGTAATTTTCCTATGCACAAGTAGTCTCTGTCAGAGCTCGCTGTCCATCGACTGAACACTTGTGAGGCGCACGGCGATACGAAATGAGCGTAGTTGTCTTGCGCTTAAAGCGTAGTTATCTTGTGCTGGAGGCGGTCATAAGCAAACGCTGGTACGTCACTTCTAACCGTCACGTCACTTCTAACCATGAATCCAGAACGAGCTGTATTTTGAGCTTGATTAAATAAATGATTCGTTTAGAATGGGGAGGACGTCTTAAAATATTAAACTTGCAGGACGTTTTAATGATACAAAGACCTCTTATATACCAAAAGATCAAGGCAAATTTGGTTTCTCATGTCATGACCCCTTTAATTGACTTCAGGAATATTTCTACAGATTGAACGTTGTTTATATGTTGTTTATAATTAATATAAAAATGTCATGCATTTTCTTAATATGAAGGTAAAGAAGTAAAGCTAACATTTTCCCGTAAGCCAATTGTTAAAGTTTGGAAAGTAAAATAGTCTTCATTATCCAGAACGTTACAATGAAACCACAGTTGCCATTTAAAACAAAAACTTGCTTAAGTTATTAAAGAGTTACATTTGTATATACACATCAAGTGTGCATGTTTTGTGATTTTGGACATAATTGCACATCTTATAAAACAGTTGTGAGTCATTCAAACATTTTAAGTAGAGGTAGCTGTGATTGCAGAAAACGTTCTGAGACAATCAATACCCTTGCAGGATGTACACCAGTTATCTATAGCAGGAGAATGTTTCAAATCACTGTGATTCTTGTGACATTTGCCAAAGTTAAGAGGTAGAATGTTTGCTGTGAAGGGCTGAAATAAATCCATGAAAAACGTCAATACCTGATGCTCAACTGCCCTCTTGTGGCAATTAATATACTTGCAACGAAAACACTTCCAACGATGGATGAAATATTTGATAATTGATGAGTAGTTTATCTTTTTCTGTCGTTATAGATCTTTGAAGATTGTAACAGACAATCTAAAATGTCATAACTTAATTAATCTACAATATTTTTTTTTTTTTAAACAATTAACTCTGTTTAGACATGTCGAAAAGGATAGCTATTGCTCTTAAAGGCAAAAATAACAACTTCTTAAATGCTTAAACATGATACCATTATGATCAGTGACATCTAATACATCATGGACCATATGTATAAAGCCACTTAGAGAACAATTTGTCTTTTTTTTTTTTTTTGGTTGTTTCCATTGGAAGTATCGAGGTTCAGTTTAATAGCTTCTTTTTTATTTGTATTATTTGTAGTGGCTGCTTAGAATATAATCTTCATTAGGCATTCGAGTAACAAAACCATGCATGTTTAACTGGTCTCAGATGGTTCGGGTGAAGATGATGTCACTATAGCAACAATTTTTCCTTCTGTCCCAGGTGTATGGATGCTTTACTATGACGTCATGCCTTTCAACAAGAAAGTTGATGCCAGTTATAAAACACGACACTTGGAGGCGCTGTTGCCACAGCTGTATTACCATGTGCGGTTGCCTATTTCTATCTTTCTTTCTAAATTAAACTGATATGAAAAAGGAAAATGGGTTGTGATTGCCGGACTTTCTTTTTTCTTCTTCAAGGGAACCATCAGCAGCTTTCTAGATAAAATGTAGAAGCTAACAGATATTATGAATGCTTATCAATGACATATGGTTATGTTATGAGGTCAGACATATCAAGTACCTTGCTCATGACATTTAGAAGACATCAATGAAACTGTGTTTTTGGTGCAGTCTTGTCAGTGAAGACGTGCGAAAGAAAATGAGAAAAATCTAGAATGATGCACATGTACACTACATGGCCAAAATATGAGGACACCAAAAAAAATGTGTGCTTGATGAATGTTACATTTCAAAAGCATGGGCATTAAGAGACGTTTGTGCTCCCCAACAGCTTCTATTCTTTAGGGAAGGCTTAGATGTTGGAACATGGCTGTGGGGATTTGTTCGTATTCAGACACATAAGCACCCGTTAGGTCAGTGTGATGAGGCGGAGGGCGGGGCCGGGCCGTGACTATGCACACCTGGCCCCCAATCAGGCTAATCAACCGAGGAGAGGGCAGTTCGGGAGAGAGAGAGAGAGCCACATGCCAGATGGAAGTGATCCTCAAATATAATCAAAAATCTTTTAAAACATTTTTTGTCTATGTTATTGCTTATTTTTGTTGTATTTTTGTGTTGTTAACATAACATGTCCATACATTTTTTAATTATATTAAGATTTTAGGGTTAATTTTATTTGAATGTATAACAGAAAGTGTATCTTTTACATTCTATGACTGTTGACCATGAAGCTTTTCACCATTTTAAATGACAAATGATCCTGCGGTGTGACAAATAATTTTTTAAAAGTACATATATATTCCATCTAGTCTCTTAATTAACACGTTATTCCATACAGGCAGCATAAAAGTAATCCATTTGACTCCAGTCTTTTAATACATGTCTTCTTAAAGGAATATTCTGGGTTCAATACAAGTTTAGCTCAATCGACAGAATTTGTGGCATAATGTTGATTACCACAAACAAATTTTGTCAACTTGTTCTTCCTTTTCTTTAAAAAAAGTAAATATCTGGGTTACAGTGAGTTACTTACAATGAAAGTGAATGGGGCCAATCCATAAATGTTAAAATACTTATTATTTCAAAAGTATAGTCATAAGACATAAAGAATATGCGTGTAAACATGATTTTAGTGTGAAAAAATAGCTTACTAACCTTTAATGTGTTATATTCAATCTTACAACTTCATTGCCATGATGAAGTTACACCCTAAACCCGTAATCCAACAACTATTTAAACAACTTTGCAGCTCAAATAATACCTGAGTTTTAACTGAAGAATTAATGTAAATGCATTTATAAAATTATTAGCTTCACATTTCTGCCTTTAAACCCTCCAGAAAGTGGCCCCATTCACTTCCATTGTAACAGAAAAGTTAATTTGAGTGGAAATCACCGTTATGCCATAAATGCTGTCAATTGAGCTTAACTCGTACTGAACCCAGAATGTTTCTTTGATATGAGCTCATAAAAGCTGCATATAAATGATAAAAGAATGAGCAAAATGCTGTTTAAAATAGTTTAAGAAGGAATTGAGCATGTTGCACTAATTATTTTTTTGAAAGTACATTTATTAAAAACATTCTATGTAATCTTAATTAATTAATTTGAGATCAGATACATGCATAATAATTATAAAAGAAGTTGTGATCGAACAATATGGGTGGCTTATTTACCACTATATTTTCTCAATTTCACACTAAACTTTAACTTTGTAAAAAATTATCTAAAAAAAAAATAACATTGTATTTTAAATGGTAGATAGCAGTTTCTTCTGATTTCTTAGTTTTTAGTAATTTATTTGCACATTAAGAAATTGTTCATATATTAGGAAGAAGGAAATAACAGTACACACAGTAGACCAGCAACCATGGATGGGATGTCCACGTTTGCAATTGCATTTTCTCAAAAAATACTGAATCAAACCAATTATACATACAGAGTACAGGTTTGTGAATTACATCTTTTAAAATGAGATATCTGCATATTTGCAGATGGTATGTAACAGAAGTTTTATTGATATTTGCCTTTTATCATTAGAAAAGTTACAGGGAGGAGGCCTGGGTGACTACTAAGAAAAGACACTGACTACCACCACTGGAGTCATGAGTTTGAATCCAGGGCATGCTGAGTGACTCCAGCCAGGTCTCCTAAGCAACCAAATTGGCCCAGTTGCTAGGAAGGGTAGATTCACATGGGGTAACCTCCTCATGGTCACTATAATGTGGTTCTCTCTTGGTGGGGCGTGTGCTGAGATGTGCGTGGATGTCGCTGAGAATAGCGTGAAGCCTCCACACGTGCTTCCTCTCCATGGTAACTCACTGAACAAGCCATGTGATAAGATGCATGGATTGATGGTCTCAGACATGGAGGCAACTGAGATTCGTCCTCTGCCACCCAAATTGAGGTGAGTCACAACGCCACCACGAGGACTTAGAGCGCATTGGGAATTGGGCATTCCAAATTGGGGAGAAAAAAAGGGGAGAGAGAGAAAAAAGGAAAAGTTACAGGGAACTGTAGAGGAGGGACTGTTAGAATACATGCTTCAGGGGAAGATTCATGTGCGTTCCATAGGATGTTGGATCTGCTGAAGTTTTGTGAGGTTGGTTTATTACATCTGTTTAAATAAGATATGCGCATATTTGCAGACGGTATATGATATTACTGTTAATGATATTTGCCTTTTTAAAGGGTAACTAAACACCTGCTCAGAGTCTGACTCCACCCACTAGAAATATTTGAAAATGCTGGAAAAGTGGGCAGACCCCGGCGGGGATAGAGGGAATGAACCAAGTGCGGGGCTGAGCGGGGGCACCTGAGACTCGTAGTGACGGATTAATTGACAGCTGCTGTCAGACTCTATGTTATTATTATTCCTCACACGGTCGCAAGACGACATGTACATGAATCTGGCGTGGTGAGCTGGAACCTGCTTACGTCAGCTGTCACCGCTTACGTCACGAAGTACCGCAACAGCCAATAGGAAAATTCAACTGCAGTAGCCACTGTTCAACCTGAAGAGGGCAGCACTCAGACGTTTTTACACCATATATTGTAGAATTAAAACACTTTATACACAAATGTCAAAAAAATTACTTGAATCAATGACCAGTACTAATAAAGCCCCATTCTTACAGATCATTAACTAAAAAAAGTTGGTTTAGGGTTTAGTTACCCTTTAATTAGACAAGACAGTTCAAAGTTACAGGGATCTGTTGAGGAGAGAGAGGGAAAGTAAAACACGCAAGCACTTTAACATTATGAGCTCAAACCCAACTACCGTGGCTCGGAACGTTCAAATTACACTGTGTTGCACACCGGTCTATTATTATAGTAACACGATGGCATGTAACAACAAAATGAACCGTGACTGATCCTTTACATGCCTCAGTCGCTTCAAATGCAAGCAGGTGATTCTCAGCGCCCTCAAACAAACAAATCGTGCCGGGGGAAAATGTATTGGCCTCAGCGATATATCGTTCGACCCCTAAAAAGAAGAAGCAAAATGCAGTTTAAAATTATTTTACATTAAGAATAGCATGTCCCACCATAGGACATGTCAACTTTCTAAAAGTATTTCATGTTAACAACCTATTAAACTTTATATGTACAATCTAAAACCAGTATACTGCATAACATCTACAGCTTGAAGTTTGATCGTTTTGAAAAGGCTGTACTCCAGAGTCCAGTGCATTTTCTGTGTCCTCTCTAATGGAAAACATTTTGTTAGGCCTTGTCCAAACCAATAAGTGCAGATGTTTCCCATCTAAAATGTCTAAATTATTGATTCACCAGGTTGTAGCGCTCATCTAATGGTTTTTAAAATGTTTAAAAATGAATTACCTCCCATGGTCAGGGATTAAATAAAACTGTGATTTTATTATTAAGAAGCATTTAATGAAGGGCCACTGTGGGCTTTATTGGTTTAGAAGCATTTTACTATAGCTGTGAGTACAATACAACGATGCCTAACAATTCAGAGCCTACATGAGCATTTTGTTTAGCATTCTAGTTCATTCAAGAGTCAGCAGAAGTTCTGTTTTATGAACCTCAAGTCTAGAAGATGCAAAGATTGGTTCAAAATATTAGCTTTTTGGATTATTTGCTAATTTCTTTTGCAAGTTAAAATACTTTATCCCATCCTAGCTTAATATTCAGAGACGAGTATAATCCATTCCTAGGTTGATTACCCCGAAAAGTGTTAAATCTGTGGCTCTATCAAAACATTGCTCTAATTGTTTGAGCATTTTGACCAGCCCGAAATAGCAACATTGGCTTAACTCTTTGTTTTCCAACCTGTGGCAGAAGGGGAGGGTATTTGGAATCTATTTGAAAACATTTGCTATTTTTTGCTATTCTGTGAAGTGATGCTAGAGCTACAGAAATGACGCGTTTGACTTTTAAGCTGTACAAATATAAACCTCTGTATGGCACCAGCATGATATTGCCATACTCGCTGATATTGGTTATTCAACTTTAAATCGTGTGCTATTTGTATTGTGAGTGAGACAGAGCAAGAAAAAATATAAGTGCAAAACAGATGAACTGATACAGACATAAAAATGACATAGTCAAAAACCTTAAAATAATGTACAAACTTTGTTCCCTCTTATAGTGAGGCTGACCATTGCATTGTACCATTTCAAATGCACTATTCTGATTTAAGTTTCTGTTTTGTAATGGTGTCAGACCACTTGATCCCTAAGGATTTATATATAACAACTGATCTTCTTCATTGGACAGAGTTGCTTTCAATTAAAATGAACAATGTCCAAAGTGAGTCCACATCAAGAGGCAAGCAGAGAGCACTGGATCAGTCAGCCTAAGTGAATTGTTAATATTGTATCCATTAGTCAGCAGAAATTACCCAAGCAAGACTACATTTTTGCATGACAGCAAGACTGCTGCGAACATCAATTATTTGAGGAGGTAATTAATGGTGTAGAGGCCATCACTCGCAGAAGACCAGCAGAGCATGAAGGTTTAGAGGAGCATTTTGATAACTACACAGCGAGAGAGACATTGCCCTGCCGAGTAATTTTCATATTCACAACGGAAAGTTTGGTTGGATAACAAGGTCCCAGAATTAAAGTAGAAGGGTTATTAAGATGCAAGAATCGTGTCATGGGTGCACTTTGTTAGTGAGGGAATTAATTCCCTTGGTAATTCCAGTACTAATGAAATGTGTTTAAAACAAAAGCAAAGTGGGTCAAAGAACTCTCAGTTCCTTTTGAGCTGTACTTTGACGCGAAATGCAAAAGCTTAAAGTTTTGACCTATAATTTGTATTCAGTTCCCACTCCCCAGAGGTCAAGTACAGCTCATCATCCTGCAATGCATGCTTTGTATTCAAGGACAACACGAGCATTACGTTTCTATTTCCAAAGCACACACAAACATTTTTAGAAGAATATCTCTGCTTTGTATGTGCATACAGGGCCGGCCCTAGAGTTTTGGGGGCCCTAAACAAAAATAGTGTATGGGGCCCTACAGGTTTCTGAACCAGCCAAAAAGAAGAGAAATTAGATATTTTCTAAATAGAAAAGCTCTCATTTCAGAGAGGGAATTTTACCAATAAAATTCAGAGAGGGAAATTTACCAGAACAGTAGTAAGGGCCATTCATTAGCAGTGTCATCAGTGGAGGTGGTTTGTGGTCCTGTCCCGTAATACTTTAATAGTGCTCCTGAGGAGGAGGAGGAAATTATACATACAAAAAGTGGATGGTAGGAGCATTACAATTAACCCTCTGGGGTCTGAGGGTGTTTTGGGCCCTGGAGAAGTTTTGACATGCCTTGACATTTGTGCTTTTTTCAGTTGTTTAAAAACACATTAATGGCTAAAGTCTGATAAATTGTCCACAAGACCTTTGAGAACTGGATCTTCCCAGATAGCAAAAAATATCTGCACGGCTTCTTTTTGCCGCTGTCCCTAAGCTGTCGGCTATAGGTGCGTCCCACTGGCGGGGATGAAACGTTTGCCGCCGAATTCGTCATTCCCATTTCTTGCGATATGCCGCCGGCAGTTAGACGGCGGGCCGCCCGCTTCATTTTCTCTGGCGTTTGCCTCGGGCTGATCGACCGCGGGCGGCTGGCGGCAAGCCGCTTTGAAATACAAGGATTTCTACTCTCAAAATCGACCAGCCATGTTGGCTATTATAATTTTTTGCTCCAAAGCCATTAGGGTTTATAACAGAGTCTTGACTCTTGATTCCATGATAAGGTAAGGTTTAGGAAATGACATTTAATTTACTTTGAAACTCTGAAGCGATTATACAGTAATATATGTAAAATATATTGAATTATTTTATGCACTTGAAAATTGTTTACATTTCTTTGATTGCTGCGCATTTGAGACAATGCTGTGCAATGTACAAATGTTTAAGAAAGTGTTAAAGTCCCTGTAAAGGCAATAAAAAAAATCTAAACGCATTATAAATGTTAAATGTATTGCTAAAACACATTACAAAGACTGAACTGTGAAGTTCCGCTGTCGCCATATCTGTTTCCGGTTTACTTGCGCGTCGCCCAAAATGTCTGTTTTTACTCGATGTCTCCAGAATCTTCCGAAAATACGCGTCTGCGATGTTCATCGCATTGTTGATGCCTGGTCCCCTGCTCCGACAAGCAAGAGGGACAAGGGCTTTAAACTCTACATATCGAGTTATCTGCAGAACTACAAGGGTAAGTATTTTAATCTAATTTTTAGTTTTAAAGCAGACTGTTTGTTAATTTTTGTGATAATTGTAATATAAATTATATTAACTTGCTCTCCTCTCAGTTTCTAATAAAGATCAGGGCACAGGTGAAGTCACTGTCAGGGCATTGTGCTATAGGTCCACGAGGAAAACAGATAAACCTCACAGTTTGAGTGTATGGTGAAGCTAGAATTGATAAGACCGCAGTTACAGGCTTGTTACTTTAATAGCCCGATGTTCCTGGGGACTCGGCTAAGGTTATTCATGTTTAATGTAACTCAAATCAAATGAAAACAGTTATTGTAGGCAGGGAAGTTTCCCTAGCTGGTCCCCTCTGTGTAAAATGCGTTCTTATTCAAGTTTTCAACTCAGTCATTCGTTTAAGATGGAATCTTGTGTTATAAGTATTAGGCTATCATGATTATACAGTGAGCAAGCTATATAAATAAGTATTTAATATAATAAAAGTGTAGAGCAACAACCGAGGGTGTAAGGTAAAGGCTGAATATTGTAGATTTATTACAATATGTTGCATGTTTGAATTAAAATACCTGTGGATATGCAGGAGCACACACTCTACAAAGGCCTGACTGGAGATTTGCCTGATCGATCCGTCCTTCAGGTGAGTAGGGATACAACAATAGCAAATTTCACTGTACAGTATGATATATCAACCAAAATCTGTATACCAATATTTCATTATTTTCTTTTTCCTCCCTTTTACAAACAAATATTCTGCTTCAAAGAAAAAAAATGAAATTGATGTTATCATAAGGGTTCTTCATTATGAACTTGTATGCCATGCATAACATACTGTGGATAGAAATTACAGGAAAGTTACTGGTATGATAATTGTGGTTATATTATATTACTATTATATTTAGTGTATTGCTAATCAATATATTGTTACTTCCCAGGTGACAGCGGCTCACTTCAAGAGCAGGTGAAGCAAGTTGGGACAATGTTGAAGACATTTGCTCGCACTGGGCAATCGGATACAACTTGCAAACAACACCTGTGGTTGTTGGTTTAATTCCCACTGGGGCCACCTGTACATGCAGTAGACCTAGATATAAATGTCATAGTTTAGTAGTTGAAGGACCAGGACTGACTACTTTATTCTTTTATTCTGGGAATCCCTGTAGGTGCATATCAAACCCTAATGCTGCGACGTCTTGGAGTTTGGCGATGTTGTGCGTAGCATGGACAACAAAATGCTATGCTGCAACATTTCAGTGCCAATGTGTCTGTTGGAGAGTTATCCCTGCCAGGGGATCTGTTACTCCCCCCTAGACACCCAGGAAGATTTGGCATTGCTTGACAACAGTTTGAGGTAGGATAAAGAGCTCCAGCAACGATTTGTAAGTGTGCTGATTTAGTTTATAACGCCATAGGGTAATCTAAAAAGTACAATTAAGATCGTACACTGCATATTCTACAGTCTGAATCCACAGCCTGTCACATTTTAAATTTATGAGAAGCTTCAGAGAAATGTAATTTGTAACATGTTTTTTTGTATTTTCAGCTTCGGTTTTTGGCAATCAAATGTGGGAGGGAACTAAAGACAACCGTGTGGCGAATGCTTCAGAGTACCTTCTCTAATCACCTTTCCATCAATACAACCTGGACTGGTGTAGGGGATAAAGCATGTTTTAGAGACATGTTCCTGAAGACCATTGTTCAAAGTAAGTTGGATATTTTTTTTATATTCAAGTAGATGTGTATGACCTTATGCCATTCAAATGGAATGACAGATCTTTATTTTCTACAGGAGCCATCCGGAAGAACCCGGCAACCCAGGATGCCACTGATGAGGCGATCCAGGTTAACGCTACGCGTTACCTGAAAGGAGCATCTGAACATGAAGGTGGAAAAGGCGCCGCACAGCTGAGAGGGACCCACAGCCGACCCCTTAAACCTAGGCTGACTACTGACACCCCAGCATCACTGACAACTGGAACCCTTTCTTTATCCTGCAGTCAGTAACATCAAGACCCCTAAAAAAGCCTGCTAAAAGTGTCAGACTACACTCACCCAATCCACACTGTTCACTGTGGAAATTGCTTTTTTTTTTTTTCTTTTCTCTCGTGACCCTGCTTTGAGGGCAGCTCCTTGGATGAATATGGGATGGTTTGTGCTTTTATAAAGGCGCACGAGGAATCACTGAAGATATGCCAATTTGCACTGCCTCATTCTGGAGGTCGGGGAAAACCGGTGATTCTTAGCCCAATACGCCACGCAGTCCCCAACCTCTCCAGACATTCTGATTGGCTGTGTTCTCTACAGCCAGATTTTCTGCTGTTAATTATATTTATTCCCACTTGTTGTCATGTGTAAGTTGAATGTCAAAATGTATATTATACCTGTTATCCTGCACATTCCTTGATACCAAAGATCTCAATTATTTCATATACAATTTGCTGCTTATTTCATTGTTACAGTGCTTAACTATTCTATTTTTAAATATAGCTTGTAAATCCTAGATTATACATCTAATACTTGATATTTGTATCAAATATTCTACTACCGTGACTTTAGTATTGCTTATTTCATTCCGTCAGTGCTTAACGATTCTATTATAGTTTGTAAATACTATTTCATACCTCTGATACTTGATATTGCACATTAACTAGTACCAAAAATTCTACTTTCATTCAGTCACAGTGCTTAACTGTTATTCTATTGTTAAATATAGCTTGTAAATCCTTGTGCCACAGGTCAGCATTGCAGTTATAATGGTATATTCTACTCCAGAGCTTTACTCTAAATTATTACCACTTAACCTATTGTTAGAAATGACTTGTAAATATGATGTTATACCTAAATTTATTTGGTATCCTGCACTTTATTTGGTACCAAATATCCTCATTGCTTATGTTTACTGGTAATGCTTTTTATCCCGGAGCTGACCTCTTTATATTATTAACAATTATTGTAAGTGTTACAATAGTGTTTTTTAAAAAATTGATTTTTTTTTTTACCAAAATTGAATTGGAAACCTGCATGTTCTTTAGTGTGTGTGTGTGTGTGTGTGTGTGTGTGTATATATAATGTTTGTATTTTTCTGTTATTTATATTTCAGTGATCTGACATCTTGTTTCAATGACAGTTACTGTACTTTGAAATGTGGAATTAAAATGCCAAATGGAAATTTGTCTGGTTTGATCAATCATTATTCTTGATAAACTGCATGCTATAAATATATATATATATATATAGACAATAAGCGGCGGCAGATCGCTCGAAAAGCGTTTGCCTCCGACGGTCCGCCTTCGATATAACGGCGGCGGAACGACGGATAGCCAGCGGGCCGGCCGCGGAACGAAGGCGGTAAAGCGGCTGCCGCCGGCAGTGCGCCGTCAAATGTGTTTGCGATATCGCCATTCTGCCGCTTCTACTGCCGCCGGAGCACCGCCAGCGGCCCGCTGACTTATTGCTATCTGGGTTGTAGTCTAGAATTTTTGCTACAAAATGATGTGAAAACCATCCTGATCACTCATTCATACAAAACAATATAGTCATTAGTAAGATGTTTTAATGTTTTTAAAAGAAGTCTCTTCTGTTCACCAAAGCTAGTAAAAACAGTGATATTTTGAACTATTTTTACAATTAAGAAGTTTTCAATTTGTGATCAAAGCTGAATTTTCAGCATCATTACTTCAGTCTTCAGTGTCACATGATCCTTCAGAAATCATTATAATATGCTCCTTTTCTAATATGGGCATATTTAAAGTGCATTTTACTCATTTAACCTGAACACATATTTGCAAGCACAAGCTTTGTTGATGATAATGAGGCAGCATAAACACTAGATAAAATATAATCTAAACATTCATATTATTTTTATGTCATATTACATATCATATTTATATCATACAGCACACAATTTAAATAGCTGCTTTAGCCGAAACAGCATTTAAATGTTACTAAAATTTGCTTATTAGGACTCATATTTCAAATTTCAATACTCTGAATCCTGGCTGGCAAGTCTGGAAACAGTCCCACTAGTAAAATATGAACATGTTTATATAAAATAGCATGTCAACCAACATCGCTTTGTTTCATACAGATTACATTGCAGGAGAATATTTGTTTTAAATTTGAATTGTTTTATTTAAAAGTAGAAATCTTTCTTTAGACATATGTTTCATGTTTGTGTGATAAGTATTTGCGGAGTTTCAGTAAATTTTTGTGACGTGTTTCTGAAATCTGCTCGTGAACATAGAGACTGCTGAAAGCTCACCCTTTTTATTTTCTTTATTTTACAAAAGCACAAGATTTTGTTGTTATTGTGAGTGTACACAAATAAAAGTAGACCCTTTATAGTCTCTAATGATGTCTTACACTTATATGTATACCCCAAAAATGACAGAGTATTTTAAGTTGTTTCCGCTGTAATGACACAAAAATTAGCAACAATATTAAAAGAGGCCATGCTTCTTCTGGCATGCACTATCGTCTGATTCGGGAAAACAGCATTTCTCTGATCCAGGTGGGTACATTCGCTTGATGTCTGTTACCTAGCTACTGCTCCTGGCAGTTGACAAACGGAAACAGCAGAGTACTGCGCGCATCATCCTCTCGCACCCACACAATTTCAAATGCTCCATCCTAGTTCCAAAATGAGGTTTAAGAAATTTAGATTTAGAATCTACGAAACAAAACATACTACGTTTCATTGATTCGGTTGTGTGTTATGTTGATTAGAGTAATTGATGGGTTAGAGTAATTGATGGGTAAATAATTGGGGGTGGTGGGGGGGGCCCCGAAACAATCGCGGGGCCCTAAACAAATGTTTAGTTTGTTTATTGGGTCAGGCCGGCCCTGTGTGCATACAATGCAAGTGGATGTTGGCCAGAACTTTGAAGGTCCAAAAGGCATTTAATGGCAGCATAAAAGTAATCCATAAGACTCCAGTGGTTAATTCTATTGTGGAGTTGGGGGTGTGGTCGAGCGCCGATCTGTGGAGAGTGAGGCTGGGAAAGCTGAGAGGTTCAGGATTTACACCTGTGCTAACAGCTGTTTGTATTTTCAGTGAATTGTGTTGGGAGGAGATGGCAGCAGATGTGAGAGAGAGTTGTGCTTCAACCACCTGTGTGTGTGTGTGTGTGTGTGTGCACGTTTTGAGTGTTTGCTGAAAAGCAACAAGCATGTTGTAAATAAAGACTTCTTCATTGTCAAGGAGTACCCCATCTCCCGCTTTCTCTTTCCATGGAACGATTTGTTACATCTTAATCTTCAGAAGCGATATGATAGGTGTGGTTGAGAAACAATATTTAAGTCCTTTTTAACTATAAACCTCCACTTCGTTTTAACATTCTTCTTTTGTTTTTGACAATTCACATTCTTTGTGTATATTGCCATGTACTGAGCAGGGAGAATTTAAGGTAAAAAAGGTCTTAAATATATAGTTGTTTCAATCATACACCAATAATATCGCTTCAGAAGAAATGGATTAAACCACTGGAGTCGTATAGATTACTTCTATGCTGCCTTTATGTCTTTTTTGGAGATGCAAATTTCTGGCCACCATTTACTTGAATTGTATGGATCTACAGAGCTGAGATACTCTTCTAAAATCTTTGTTTGAGTTCAGTAGAAGAAAAAAAGTCATACACACCTGGTATGACATGAGGGTGAGTAAATGATGAGAGAATTAAAATTTTGGGTGAACTATGCCTTTATACCTTTATTATAAAATCATGAAGATACACTAAACAACACTATTTTTTTACCTTTAACTTTACCCAAATATTAAGGAACTTGGACAGCAACCTTGAAACAATGGAGTTACCTTGGCATTAGCTAATCGACAATCGTGAGTCGTCATGAAATAAAACCATTCCACCAGCATGGCTGACTGAAAGAGATCAAGCAGCGCTTAATATGAACTTTCATTTCTCAGAGTTCATAGCAGTGACAAAATAAATGCATAGGAACATTTGAAAAAATGTCTCCTGAAATGAAACAGAGAAAGTCTAAATTAAATATGCCTGTGTGGCATTTGTAACTGAAGGTTTTGCTTTATGTATCTTGAAAAGCCACTGAAGGCCAGTGCTGTTTTGATATTGCATGTGACACGCATCTTTACATTTTCTTTACAAGCAAACATTTTTTACATTACCAACAAAAACTTTAAAAAAATACTCCTCATGTTTTCTGAGATAAAATATATACAGTATACAACAAAACATTATGACCACTCACAGGTGAAGCGAATAACTTTGATCATCCCCTAACAAGGCCACATGTCAAAGTCTTGGTACCTGTAGATTAGATGGTAAGTGAACAATCAGTTCTTGTAGTCAACATGTTGAATGCTGGAGAAATGGGAAGGAGTAAAGACCTGAATGACTTTGACAAGGGCCATTGTTATGGCCAGACGACAGGGTCAGAGCTTCTCTGAAATGGCAAGAATTGTGGGGCTTGTGGGGTGCTCACGGTTAGCAGTGGTGAGTACCTAGCTAAAGTGGTCCGAGGAGGGACAAACCACAAACCGGCGACAGCATGATGGGCGCACAAGGCTCATCGATGCGCAAAGGAAACGAAGGCTATCCCTTCTGGTCCAAAACGACAGCAGGTCTACAGTGGCACAAGTCACAGAAAATTTTACTGGTGGTTACAGGAGGAATGTGTCACAACACACAGTGCATCACATCCTACTGCATTTGGGGCTGTGTAGCCACAGACCAGTCAAAGGGCCCATAATGACCCCTATCCACTGTCGAAAGCACCTACAGTGGGCATCCGAGTGTTGTAACTGGACCTTGGAACAGTGGAAGAAGATTGCCTGATCTGATGAGTCCCATTTTCATTTACATCACATGGTCGGCCATGTACGTGTTCACCGTTTACCTGGGGAAGTGATGGTACCAGGATGCACTGTGGGAAGACGACAAACCGATGGAGGGGGTGTGATGCTCTGGGCAATGTTCTGCTGGGAAACCCTGGGTCCGGCCATTCATGTATACATCAATTTGACACGTGACAAACCTAAACCTCATTGCAGACTATGTTCAAGCCAAATCTACCCCTTTGGTCTATTGTCATTGTGATGGCATTTCCTGTTATATTAATGTTATATCAATTTAGGCACTCACACCTATTTTACTTTTGTGCTGTTAGATTACTGTACATACAAACTGATAACATTACTTCATTGATTAATCTGTGTTGACTCTTCAAATGTTACTTGTATGAATGCAAAAGTTTGATGTGTTTTTTTTTGTTTATAGGTAACACATTTGACAGTTTGCAGCACTTTCATTGGCATTTCACACACAATGATAAACCAAACATTTAATTACAAACAGTGATTCGTTATGAGAACATTGTAACATAAGCCATCACTATAAAACACATTGTACTAAACATGTTTATGGGAAAAGGACTTTATTAACTGCATGAGTCTGTCCCGAATCAAACATTATAGCATACATTAAAGCCTTCTTATTTCCCTTGAGTGGAAATATTTGGTTCTCAATGGGCAAAAAGCCCAAAAAGCAGTTTTCATACACACCATTTCTCTCTCAGCATTTCCTGGATCATTTTGTATTATTGCAAGACTAGAGGACCCATCAGTGTAAAATGAAAGACCAGCAATTGTGCCCCCAGACACTGATTATCATTTACAAACTCACAAGAGAGTTGATCAATCAAAGAAGAGGCGCTTTCTGCTATCAAACAGACACACGTTGTTTGTTTGTTAAGAAAGGAGTTGTCTTTTATAGAACAAAGGTTAGTGCCAGTTAGACCAGAGGAGGCTATTTACATAAAAAGTTGGCTGTGATTTCCTAAAATGCTTTTCCAATCTAACTTTTAGTTGTGTTCTCATTTCTTCAGTGGATTGGTTGATAGGGTTGGGAGGGTTACTTTTAAAATGTATTCCACTACATATTACAGAATACATGCAGTAAAATGTATTTTGTAACATATTCGTTAGATTACTCGATTACTTCTTCAGCACTGGCAGATTTTGTTTTACTTGTTTTGTCTATAAACAAGAAAGTTTTTGTCTCTGAAAAAAGCCTAATATCTTATCTTACGCTGAATAGAGTAGACTATTGTGGCAGGAAAGCAAGACCTCATGCTAACGCAGCAGTACTGGTGACTCTTCTACATAAAGTATCTAAGGTTTTTCCAAAAAGTCGCTAGATTTTTCGCTTTAGAAAAAAAGTCGCTAAAGGGGTCTGAAAAGTCGCTAAGTTGGCAACACTGGTGTTTTGCGCTGTAGATTCAAAAGAACCGGCTCATTACAATGGTTCTTTCAGGATCAGACTATACTGGAAGCACCATTTGTTTTGCGCTGTTTAATGAAACCCCCCCCAAAACAAAGAAGGCTCCTATGAATAATTAGTTCAGGAATCGAACTGTCCCGTAAGTGCATATGTTTCACGCTGTAAAAAGAGCCGACTCGAGCTACTCGCTCATTTGGGAATCAAATACACTGGTAGAACTGTGTGTTTTTAGGCTGAAATGTCATTAGAGCGCTGCTGCAGAGATGAAAATTGCACACTGGAGAACCGTTAACGGAACCGAAAGATCATGAAGATCATATGATTACGGTATTTTTAAAGTGTGGAACATACTAACCCCACACTTGATTTTTCCTGAACCCTGACTGGCCACAGATGCAATCATGGCTGACCAATTAACTGCTCTATTATTCAAAACAGCCTTTTCTCCACTTGGAAAGCCAAATCTCATTTCTAATTTTATCAAATACAGATTTAACATCAGCAGCACTAAGCACTGGATGGTTAGCTTGGTCTAGTTATCCACTGCTCGTAGATGATGGAACTACACCATTAAGACAGCAAACAGCATCTTTTTCCTTTGATGGGCATTTAAAAGTAGCCAGTTTTTTTTGCACAAGGTTATTTAACATTATAGTAGATGTTTAAACAGTGACTTTTTTGAGGGATTTTAAAAACGTAAAATATATGTATGTATATTTTCTCTTTTGGCTGCCATTTACGTCAACTCTTCAGAAAGATGCGACTTGCTAGTGAAAGGCAAAAAATTAGGTACGTTGCATTTACGGCTCAGACGATTGGTTCAAAAACAGATGTGTCCAGAACTGAGTCCCATGAGCATAAATAGCAGAATTCAAATTGCGGGAGTCACGTACCAGTTGTGCAACTGAAACTGGGGAATGCTAATGCATAGCTCTCTCCAGTTATTAAAGAACTCCTTGATCTGTGCCAAAATGACCATGCGTTTTGACCATATAAGAAACAAGATGAGATTGAGTTATCAGATTCAAACCTTAACTTAGGACTGGTGAGGTGGGAGAAGACGCTACTTGTATTTTTTTATTTTTTGTGCTCAGCCAAAACATTCTTCTGCCTTTTCTCACACAAGAGAGAATGTATCCTCTCAAGGTAAACTGCACAATGTTGTCTGTTTCTGCAGCGGGTAGCACAGCAAGCTTAGCACACAGAAAGAAACATTTTTAGCTCATGAAATTTTAATCGTTATTTCTAGGTGCTGGTGTTTTTGTGGCTCTTCATCAACCACTTTCAGAGAGAAGCCTTAAAATTCACCAAACTGAAAGCTGCAAGCTGGCTTTACACGTACCAAATTTGAGGCAAGTCAGAGTCACCACATCATCAGTGTTTTGCAGGTTGCAGCTTGATGGCATACTTGATGGGACGGGATAAAATGTGACATCATGTCAGAGGTGAAAACATCCATGTGGTCACTCGGGTGACAAAGGGATTGGAACAGGAAAGGTGATGCTTTTAGCCATGCTCTGTTTAGCACATGTGGATGGGTGAGCATTGTGCAGCACTTTACTATAAAAACTCAAAATCTATATCTAAACATTCATACTGGCCAACATGCAGATTTAAATGGGCCATTCACACATCTGCCTTTTTTTGTCATCTTATGAGTGTAAACATGGACTATAGATTTTATTATTCTCAGAGTATCTCTTCTGTTTTATTCATTGTGCTCTAGCTTTTTTAAGTGCAAGAACATATTCGATCTGAACGTCCACTTATTTTTGTGTCTGTTTTCAACAAGGGTTTCGTGCACCTATATAAGTCTGTGACGTTCATGCTTGGGGTACATGGACAAATATGAGATTTTGTTTAAAAACATAAATATATTCTATATATATATAAATATATTTCTAAATGTGGCACATTAATGACTGATCTGTTACGCATTACAGGAAGAAATAATGTTTGTTAATATTATTAAGAAAAGTCATTTTAAATTGTTACTCAGAATATCTGACTTTTTTTATATTGGGGGTCCAGGGTTGGTGGAGAGTCTGAATGTGGGGTTCCTTGCTCTGTAAAGATTGAAAACCCCTGATTTATAATATTAAACAATATAGGTTTCACAAAATCTTAAATTGATATGATTATAGTTATAGTGATGATCATAGAGTATATGAGCCATGCACATATATTGGGTATATACTGTATATATGGCTACCCTCCCACTCAAACTGTTATACATATGCAACTGTATTTCACTGTCTGGTTAAATATACACCAATTACAATACCTTTGTAATAGGTTCTGGCAGTTACTTTCTTCCAGTTGCATTTGGTAGACAAGCCTTATAAAGACAAGCCTTGAATCCTTTTTGTTGTTTTCCCTTTGTCTGCTCTTTTTCACACCCATGCAGTGGGTTTTGTTAGATCTGTGCCTAATGTATTTTCGTAATGATTTTTTCAATGACAGCATTCATTCATTTATTCATTCATTTGTTCGTTCGTTCGTTTGTTTGTTTGTTCTTTCATTCATTCTTTCATCCATTCATTCATCCATTAATTTGTTCATTTATTCATTCATTCACTAGCCAGAATGACCAGGGCTTGGGTCATGGTATACCTAGATATAAAATGGTTTATAAGATGTCTGTATATGTACATCTATAAAATACAAGATAGATTTGCAGCTTTAAAACAAATTAATATTTAATATTATTATTTAAATATTTAATATTTAAAGTTAATATGTGTTATTAATAAAAAACATTATCCTTTCTTATATGCTAAAATTAGAATTTCCTGACCCATGACTTATTTTATATAAATTTGATGTAAATTTTATATAAAATGTATATCTTAATATATTTATTTTAAATTTTCGATTATTTGTCTTTATCTTATTTCTGTAAACATTTTGGATGGTTTATACATATTTAAAAAAAATATATATATTTTATTTTTTTCTTCATCTGTACTTGTATTTATGATTGTATTTATACATAGTTTGATCGTATTGAAAATTTATATAGAAAAAACTCTTTGTGGACTTTTCACATGGTCCCTTACCACGTTTTAGCACAATGAGTAGACTTTTAGTTACTACATATTAGCACATTTTAGCACAACGTGTGGACTTTTACTTACTACATATTAGCACGTTTTAGCACAATGTGTGGACTTTTAGTTACTACATATTAGTATGTTTTAGCACAATGTGTGGACTTTTAGTTACTACATATTAGCACATTTTAGCACAACGTGTGGACTTTTACTTACTACATATTAGCACGTTTTAGCACAATGTGTGGACTTTTAGTTACTACATATTAGTATGTTTTAGCACAATGTGTGGACTTTTAGTTACTATATATTAGCACGTTTTAGCACAATGTGTGGACTTTTAGTTACTACATATTAGCACGTTTTAGCACAACGTGTGGACTTTTAGTTACTACATATTAGCACGTTTTAGCTCAACGTGTGGACTTTTAGTTACTACATATTAGCACGTTTTAGCACAATGTGTGGACTTTTAGTTACTACATATTAGTATGTTTTAGCACAATGTGTGGACTTTTAGTTACTACATATTAGCACGTTTTAGCACAATGTGTGGACTTTTAGTTACTACATATTAGCACGTTTTAGCACAACGTGTGGACTTTTACTTACTACATATTAGCACGTTTTAGCACAATGTGTGGACTTTTAGGTACTACATGTTAGTATGTTTTAGCACAATGTGTGGACTTTTAGTTACTACATATATGTTTTAGCACAATGTGTGGACTTTTAGTTACTACATATTAATATGTTTTAGCACAATGTGTGGACTTTTAGTTACTACATATTAATATGTTTTAGCACAATGTGTGGACTTTTAGTTACTACATATTAGCACGTTTTAGCACAACGTGTGGACTTTTAGTTACTACATATTAGCATGTTTTAGCACAATGAGTGGACTTTTACTTACTACATATTAGCACGTTTTAGCACAATGTGTGGACTTTTAGTTACTACATATATGTTTTAGCACAATGTGTGGACTTTTAGTTACTACATATTAATATGTTTTAGCACAATGTGTGGACTTTTAGTTACTACATATTAATATGTTTTAGCACAATGTGTGGACTTTTAGTTACTACATATTAGCACGTTTTAGCACAACGTGTGGACTTTTCAGATGATCCCTTTCCCACTGTAGGCAAATGTTAAATTGGTGATTTGGAATGATTTGTGACGCCATCTGACCAGCCTAATTAAGCATCATTTTATCTTTAAATATGGGACGATTTTATATTGACAGGAACTGTCATAATGACCAGAGTTTTATATAAAATTCTGTTAAATTTATCCAGAGAACAAGACCATATACTGATCTGAAGAGGGTCATAAGTTAAATAGCCAGTGAAGTGTTGGCTTCTTCAGCGGGCTAACAAGCAGCTAAAGTTTACTCTGAGGTACACTAAGCTGAGTCAAGAAATTATGTAACTGGAAGGTAAATCTCATTGGAGCAGCAGCATTACTGCTTTAATGAGAATTCATAGCTGTATGTTTGTGTGGCACATTAAGGGAGTTCTCGTAAGCTATTTTTCAGAAACACAGACGTTGGTTCTATGGTTTTCTTGGATGGATGGATATAACTGTGAGTGTGAAACAGTGTGCAGGCAACTGGCATTTAAAAAAACCACTCATTTAATCCCATTCTGGTGTATCTTATAAAAGTGATTTGCCAGCAAAATGCTGTCTATCTACATGAAATCAATGCTACCTTGCTTCAGATTGTGCCACTAATTAAGGAGTCAAGTGACCTCTTTATCACTGCTGTCATTGCTCATCTACAGCAGGCAATGAGATGAATCGTTCCCTCCCTCATTCTTTTTCGCTGAAAAATACCTTGTGAAAAATACCTCCCTTTTTAATTAATATTTAATTAGAGATTTAACGGGCATGAAAGAATAACCCTGTTCAAACCTCCCAGACCTATGAAATGGCCCATCAGCTTTCAGCATCTCAACCAATAAAACAAACTGCTAAGAAAGTTCCTGCCTTTGTCTTTATCTTATTGGAAATATCAGCAAAAGTATCATTAAGATGGTAACTGAACTGGGACTTATCTCCCTCTCATGGGGTGGAAATAAGGCTTTAATAAGGCCCAAAGGGAGTGAGCTCACCTTGTTGGCTGCTGGAAAAGCTTTGCGCTCTGTAGGTGGCAGTGGTGCGCTTTCACCTACAAACCGACACAAACGTACAAGCTCCTCTCTTAGCTAAGGCTTTAACATTGTAAAGAGAGAAAAACACCTCCAGGGACAGAGCCCTGTCATTTGGTCTTCTCAAGCCAAACTATTTAGGAGGTGGGGTAACATACCCTAAGTACCAATGGATTGAATCTAAGGCACATCAAATAGCTAGATAGATGAGGTGGTGATATAGAATGATATGACTTTAATATGAGGACTTTTACAATTAATTTAAATACACAGGAAAAATAATGGAAACATTTCTGGATTCTACTAATCTGTGTTGACTCAGTACTCCATTTCTCATCATTTACTCACCCTCATGCCATTCCAAATGTGTATCATAGATGTGCTCAAACAAAGATTTTTAGAAGAAAATGTTCTGCTCTGTAGGTTTTCACAATGCAAGTGAATGGCAGTCAGAATAAGCACATAAAGGCAGCATAAAAGTAATCCACAAGACTCCAGTGTTTAAATCTGCATCATCAGAATTGACATGTGTGAGAGAGAAACAGGTCAATATTTAAGTCCTTTTTTCAATCCTTCCTGCCCCATTGGTGACGACATGCATGAAGAATGCGAATCGCCAAAAACAAAAGAAAGAGAAAATGGAGTTTGATAGTAAAAAAGGACTAAAATATTGCTTTTGAAGCTTCAAAAATTTGGTCACCATTAACTTGCTTTGTATGGACCAACAGAGCTGAGAAATTCTTCTAAAAATCTTTATTTGTGTTAAGTCATACACATTTTGGATGGCATGAAGGTGATTAAATGATGAGAGAATTGCAATTTTTGGTGATCTATCCCTTTAAATTGTAATTTGCGTTGCTATTTGTGAAAGTCATTTGCCTGACTCTTTTGTCAGATATCACCTCAAAGTGAACAGTCTACAAAGCTTGAGCATAACTGACCATTTAACAACGACAGGAGTAAAACAAAGTGATTTCAAATGATTATTTAAAAATAACTTCAAAGAAGAAAAAAATCTCTTCACTTTTAGTTTTAGTGGAGTTCATTATGGTCATAAGTGCGTATACTATCTGAACAGAGGCGAAGTGCTTTGAAGAATGGGGACCCTCATTTAACCCTCATTTCTTTCAAGGCTAATCTCTTATTTTCAACAGTGAAAATGACAAGAGTCGAAATAATCTTTAGAGATAAGCATTATTTTCTTTTTCAGTTATTTAAAACTAATTTTCAGTTATTTAAAACTCACAACTGTGAAGTGCACACGTTTGGAGTTTTCACAACACGTGTTAAAATGATTTTAATAAGCCTTTTAGTAGTATCATTGTGCAGATAACTTTAATTATTTGTGAAAAGTGTGAATTGTAATTTTTCAAAAAAAGACCACTTTTTAGTCTGTTCTTCTTTTCTTGCCCTGGTTTATTTTTAATTCCCCACCCTCTCTTGATTAGCTCGGGGCTTGAGAGTTTTCTGAAAGTCAAAGTGCATCCTCACACTCCTATGCATAATTATTTGTTTAATATCAAATTAGATATGCATATCAGCTATGCTGCCATTTACATTTTCCATGGATGTTAAAGCAAAGGGGAAACTATCCTCTACATGTCCTAAACAAGCCTGGTCTCTAGGGACTCTCAAAGATACGGTTGTCTTCCGATGACTAATCTATCATCATCTGGTCAGTCAGGTTCTATTTTCAGTTTATTCTAGCCAATAGCCTTCTACTTAGACAGGAAGAGACCAAAGTTATATGAAAGTTAATTCAAATAAGGCCTCCATAAATGGTTGTATAGAAATCACAAAATAAATAATAATAAATAAATAATTTGCAGAAAATGTTTATAGACTTTGTGATTAGAATTTTGGTCAGTCCTGTAATGAAAAGTTCTGATTATTTCAGAGAAGTTTCTAGGAGTTGTTATTGATGATAAATTAAGTTGAAAAGCACACATAAATTAAGTAAAATCAAAAGTACCAAAATCGATTGCACTCAAGGATTCGTTAAATGAAACTATCAAAAATGATAGTTCCCCCCAAAATTCTCTCATCATTTACTCACCCTCATGCCATCCCTGATGTGTATGACTTTCTTTCTTCTGCTGCACACAAACAAAGATATTTAGAAGAATATTTCAGCTCCTTAAGTCCTCACAATGCAAGTGAATGGTGCCAAAACCTTTAAGCTCCAAAAGCACATAAAGGCAGCATAACAGTCCAGTGGTTAAATCCATATCTTCAGAAGCGATATGATGTGGATGAGACACAGATAGATATTTAAGTCCTTTTTTACAATCAATCTCCATTTTCACTTTCTCATTCTTATTTTGTTTTTAGAGATTCACATTCTTCGAGCATACTGCCACCTACTGGGCAGAGAGGAGAATTTATAGTAAAAAAAGGCCTTATATATTGATCTGTTAAAAGCTATTATGTGCCTTCAAAATAAAATCGTGCCAAATAAAAAATAGATGCCACTAACCTGGCACACTAAATGGTTCTTCTCCTAAAGCGCTTGATGAATCAACCTAGTACCTTTTAAATACAGTTATGTATTCAGGTGGACTGATAGAAAATGTGGTTTAAATCAGATTTACTAGACCAACCAATAAGGTTCGAATGAGTGCTTTCAGCCAGCTCTTGCCTTTTTGTGTGAAATATGAATCGGACAGTCTGTGAACGGTCTGTGGAAATAAAGTGCCCTCTTCGGCTGAGACTAGTGATCAGACAGCCTGTAATCTCTAGGCCGGGTATTCTACTTTGCCACAGAACTCAGTGGACAATGTCTGACCTGTGAGACATCAGAACAAGGATTATGACAGGTATTTGGGACAGCAAAGAGTGAAGCAAAAGAGACATGTCATGCCATTTTACAACACCCTACAGGGAAAGAGTCTGCTGCCAGAGCTTAGAATAAGAGTGCCAGAGTGCCATCTGCCCAGGAAAACCCCATGCCAGTGTCTGTAATTGGCTGATGCCCTTCCACAGGCCTGCCACTCCTCACCACTATAGAGCTGGTCAGTTATGACAAAATTTTGCAGGCTAATCCGAAAGAGGAAGGCTTATTTCTAATAGTGTTTTAGAATAATTGTTTCAATTTATGAGTAAAATAATGCCTGTGGTTGACATTTCTAAAAGAGACTTTTCCATTTTGTTCTACAATGTAAATTAAGCAGCCCTACCTCATGTGAATATTGAAACCATTGAATGCTTTAATGCTTGTCCAATTCATCAAACACATAAACAAACATCCTTATTTGTATACCTTATGTAGCAGTTAATGTAATATAATATAACAATTATATATGATATACTCTATATGAAATTCTAGAATTCATAATGTGCATACAACTATTTACAAAGGCCATTAGGAAACATTATTGACAGACTGGTCTTTGATGTGCATTAAAAACTCTTTTGTTCTCAGGTATATTTTGCCAAATGCTCTTACTCTTGAATCAAAATCTTTTTTGCTTTTATCTGTTTTGCAATGATAGCTGTGTGATGCATTTACAAAACTGGCCTAAATGCACGTAGAGGAGATTGGGCAGAAATCTGAAACTTGTTTTTCTAGATACTATATTTCCATGGGTCCTCTCTGATGAAAAAGAAAAATCAGCAGTATTAAACAGCTTCAAAATTCATTATCACTTTAAAATGATTTAATTCTAATTTAATGTTGCTGATTTTACTTGCAACTTCAAGCATTAGTCTTTGGTCTGTCACTTTGAATACTTTACCATTTTAAAGACTCTCTTCCATGAATAAGAGCCACACTGCATTCATTCAGATCTTTTAAATCTATCGTGGGTAATGGTAAAATAACAAATCTATTGCAAATTTGTTTGCTTTGCTAATGCAGTTGAGAATGTCTAGCTAGTATACATGTGTGCAACAGCACTTATGGTTAATAACTATAGCTATTCTTTATCAGTTTTATGGAAACTGCACATTTTTATAATAGCAGTTAGTTCAGAAACATAGCTGAATTTTCATTTAGCACAGACACAAATTATTTGTGTCATCATTACTGTTTTAAAGGGATAGTTCAACAAAATAAAAAATCTGTCATCAGTTACTCTGCCCCATGTTGTTCCAAACTCATATAAATTTATTTCTTTCATGGCCTCTCTTTTATTTCATCTTTGTCCATACAATAAAAGTGAATGGTGACTGAGGCTATCAGTCCCTTACATTCTGCCAACTGTGATTCTGAATTTGTGTTCCATGGAAGAAATTGGGTGAACTATAACTTTAAATAACTGTACTAGTTTTGAAGGATTAAATTAAACCATTGTAATATTGTATGTTAGCTCTGTTCCATATACCTCTCTTTGCAGGAACATTAAAACCTCTGCACATAAATTAAACATTTAGAGCCACAGGCACTTGGATAATTCACTACAGGCATTTAATTGAGTTGTGGCCAACACATTACTCCTCAAATATTTGCTTTGATATTCAAAAAACTCAGAGGTCCAATTGCTGCAGCAGGGGTTAAGACCTCATTTGCCATCTCGGGGAGTGATTTAAATTGCCTGATTGGGTCTCTATAGCACCTTTGGCACAAAGTCTCCTCATTATTTCTTCTGGGTTTCTCGTTATGGGGGGTATCAGGGCTCCCTTCCCTTATCTCTGCATGTTTTAGAGGCTTGCAGATGGGGTATCCCAGCCAGCTGTGCCAGGGATATGGTTCTCTTTCCCAAGTGTGGACATGACAATCAGGATATTGATCCCAGGCTGTCCCTTCGAAAGGAGAATTAGATCATCTCATCAAGCCAAAGAAGACATCAAACTCTATGCAAAGAAAATGCCTGAGCTTGGACATATACAGTATAAGCTTCACTCAACCATTTTATGGGTTTGGAATTATACCGGTTATTATAGTTTTGCATTTTCCAATTAGGCTTTCAAATTTGCTATACATTTCAGTTTAGTTTTGTTAGTTTCATTATTGGCTTTGTTTGTTACAGTTTAGATTTTATTTTGTGTTACACATGACATTCACATGAGTTGTATTGCACATGACATTCATTCAATGTCTTAATTTATTCAACTGCATATTCTGCTCACCCAGTTAGTTTGTTTTATCTTGGGGTTTGTGCCACTAAAATAAGCCTCATTCTCCTTTAATTGGTAAAGTCATTTCAGTCTGCAAATACAGTATGAAGGCCATTTCAAAAATTTATATCTACACCAACCATGCACTCCAATTCTTTGCTGTTTACTTATGGTTGTCTTATCTGCAAACAGCAGTTAAAGGCTGTCTGTAAGAGAGCGAGAGAAAACGAGAGATCCCAGAGAGGATTTGGAGATGGAGGGTAGGGCGCACATCAAAGAGAAGAGGCTCTGGATGGTATCACAGATGCAGTCCTTTTGTTCCATATGAGTTAGCCCAGCTCGTGCCAACCACTGGTTGGAAAGCAAGGTACCCCTCTGTAGTCTTCTGGAGAGACTGGATTTGTATGGCATGTGAGGGGCCTACAGCACATTTTGGTGTCATGGTATATGGTGTGTTGATGACACCTGTACATCTACTTAGTAATGCAATTATTTAATCAACCAATTTTGTGGCAGCAGTGCAATGGATAAAATAATGCAGATATGGTTCAGAAGCTACAGTTAATGCTCACCTCAACCATCAGCATAAGGAAAACATTTTATCTCCGTGGCATGATTGTTGGTGCCAGACGGGCTGGTTTGTGTATTTCTGTAACTGCTGATCTCCTGGGATTTTCACTCACAACAATCTCTAAATAATATATAAAATAAATAATGATACATAAATAATGAATAAATAAATAAAACCAAATAAACCCTTGTTTTCTATTTACCACATTTTCCTCTTCTACCTGATGATTCAATCTGTCTCTAAATTTTCTTGTATACTACTATTCTAATGAAGGTGAAACTTTGTAATGCAGAACTTTTCATACTGCCGTCTCCTTAAGATGAATTGCTTATGACGTATTATCACAGGCCTTTCATTCTTTTGAAAGTGGAGCAGTGGAGGAAGAGAGAATACAAGTGACAAACAAGAGAAAAGGATGTGTGCCCATTTAAAAGCCTAATTCAGAATGAAAAAGTGTTTTTGGTGTTGAGGTCATTATGGCACAGGAGCATTCAAATACAAGTGGTGGGGAAGTTTAAGAGAAAACAGCATTGTATCCCTCAGGAAATGCTATTATATCCTTGACTCCACAAAATCCCTTTGTGTTGCCAGGGCAAAGACTTCTTGTCTAAGACTGTATAAAGTCTGTAAAAAGCCCTAAAATTGATGCCCTAAAGTTAAAACTGTGCTGTGTAATTTATTTGATGTTTAAATACTCTCCTATCCAAGGTTATATGCAGAGTCAAATATAAAGGGCCATTCAGACCGAAAATGTTGTTGTGTTAAAAAGCTTAACACAGTGCAACGCATTTAACAGAATATTTTTTTTTATACCTGAAATGCTGTCTAAAAAAAGCACTCCTGCGCAGTTTTACAGCTGGACATGGAGCAATGGTTAAAGGCATCTGTTTAGCCTTGTGCATGTATACTGTAAAAACCAGGAGTGGTGGTGGTGGTGGTCTAAGCACATAACTGGTAATCTGGTTATCAGAAGGATGTTGGTTCGAGCCCCACAGCCACCACCATTGTGTCCTTGAGCAAGGCACTTAACTCCAGGTTGCTCCGGGGGGATTGTCCCTGTAATAAGAGCTCTGTAAGTCGCTTTGGATAAAAGCGTCTGCCAAATGCATAAATGTAAATGTAAATGTAAAAACAATGGAAAAAGACAATGGCCCTTAAGAAGTCCATTGGTAACTACCCCCCCCCCCCCACACACACACACCCCAAAGTATAAACTCGGTGGTAGTTTCAAAACATTGCTCTGTTTGTTCTAGCATCCTGACCAGCCCAACATGGAAACATTGGGTCAACCAATGGCTCGAATTTGGGGCCGAACTATCTGTTTGACCGATCAATGAAAGATATGGGGAGTGTTAGGGAAACGTGTAGGGAAGCCATGATTTTTGCCTTAACTGGCACAGAAATTATACACCTCAGCTTTAAACACACAAAAAACTTTTAATTACTATGAAACTTGATAATCCAGTTTTTGAATTCAGTTTATTTACAGTGATCTCAAAATGAAATGTTTCCAAGCTAAGTGTGCATGATACATGGTTATAAATTATGATTCAGGAAATTCTAGGTGCAGTGCTTTGGTTAACAGACCTCTTAGGGCTAATATGCTTCTACCTTCCCTTTCAACATATTATTTGACTGAAGGGTGTAGGTATTAAAGATTGGCTCAGTCCATCAATTTAAAAAGAGCTGAAGATGCAGAAAAAGGTTCAATGACAACGCAGAATGAATTTTAACCAACTAGTCTCTCAGACCTCAAATAATATATGCCTCATTTCAAGGTATTCTTCAAATATTCTGCCAGTTACTCTACCAAGGTGGATTTCTCATCCATTTGTTGGAAGGGTGCACAACATGTGACATAAGAAATCACTATGTGTCAAGATGATAGTTTTTTCAATAACTGTTTTGTATTTGGCACTGACGGTCGATGCAATAGCTACAAGATAAACATACTCAAAAGACCATCTTAGACAAGTATGAATGATCCAAACTGGTTTAGGCAGGTTAAGTGTGGTCAAAGAAATGCACATTGCAACCTATGTAGCCTAGCAAATGGTGGCGGAGGTTAGATGCCACCAGAGGTTTATAGGGCAGTGGGATATCCTGTCAACCGTGTTCAGCCAAATGGCAAACTTTACTTATCCATGCACAATGGCCTCTGATTAATTGGACATTCCATTAACATCAGACAGCATAAGTCATATGGTTTAGAGTGGAGGGAGCTAAGCACTCAGTAATCATATGTCCTGCTACATATATGTTTTCATATTGAAAATTGGCTTGGTTATGTGCTGATAAATAAAGACTCTATTTTGTAATTGTGCCTACAGGCCAATTGTGCTTTTGAGAGTGGATTTTAAGCACCCCCAAAAGTACTTCAACAAAAGGAGCCTAAAGTCAAAATGGCATCAAATAAAAGTTATTATGTGTTAACATTAGGTTATGCTCAGGGCCATTTCTATCTACTTATATGTGGTATAAACAGATGCAAAGCAAGGTCATTTATTCATTTTTTATTTATTTTATTTTGTAAATATACATTAGAAGTGCGAGTTGTTAATTTATTGTTAGGTTTTTCCTCTCGTTTTTTTGTAGTTAATATATTAAATTTGTTTAACACTGTATTGTGGTGTCATTCATGGTTGGGCCTGGATTAATAGATTCTGTAATAGACCTAATGCATTTTCTAATGATAACATATGCAACCTTATTTTAAAGTGTTAGCACATTTTCTATCTAGATTATCTATCTATCTAGAATAACGGTTGCTGTTCTTCTAACACATGTTAGTCCATATCTCTGCTATTTCAACAAGCAGGTTTGTACTGCTCTGTGTTTTTGTTGACATTTAGTTGACATTTGTGGGCTTGAGCTGTTCCGTTTTTTATGTTGTTTTTCATTCTTTGGTTTCATATATCTTTATGTCCCCTTCATTTGATATATATATTCTGATTATGTTAGTATTTGAAGGCAATATACTAGTGTTTTGGGTTCAAGTCTGTGAATACTGAGGAAAACATTACATTTTCAATCATTCTACAGGTGAAACTCGAAAAATTAGAATATCGTGCAAAAGTTCATTAATTTCAGTAATTCAAATTAAAAGGTGAAACTAATACATTATATAGACTCATTACAAGCAAAGTAAGATATTTCAAGCCTTTATTTGATATAATTTTTATGATTATGGCTTACAGCTTATGAAAACCCCAAATTCAGAATCTCAGAAAATTAGAATATTACATGAAATCAATAAAAAAAGGATTTTAAATACAGAAATGTCGGCCCTCTGAAAAGTATAATCATGCATATGTACTCAGTACTTGGTTTGGGCCCCTTTTGCATTAATTACTGCCTCAATGCGGCGTGGCATGGATGCTATCATCCTGTGGCACTGCTGAGGTGTTATGGAAGACCAAGATGCTTCAATAGCGGCCTTCAGCTCTTCTGCATTGTTTGGTCTCATGTCTCTCAACTTTCTCTTAGTAATGCCCCATAGATTCTCTATGGGGTTCAGGTCAGGCGAGTTTGCTGGCCAATCAAGCACAGTAATACCATGGTCATTGAACCAGGTTTTGGTACTTCTGGCAGTGTGGGCAGGTGCCAAGTCCTGCTGGAAAATGAAGTCAGCATCTCCATAAAGCTTGTCTGCTGAAGGAAGCATGAAGTGCTCTAAAATGTCCCGGTAGACGGCTGCGTTGACTCTGGACTTAATAAAGCACAGTGGACCAACACCAGCCGATGATATGGCTCCCCAAACCAACACAACTTCTTTTGCAATTACCTTTTGAGGCTTTCCCTCCTTGTGGAGGGTGTCAATGATGGTTTTTTGCACAACTGTCAGGTCAGCAGTCTTCCCCATGATTGTGAATTCAACTGAACCAGACTGAGAGACCATTTAAAGGCTCAGGAACCCTTTGCAGGTGTTTAGCTGATTAGAGTGTGACACTTTGAGCCTACAATACTGAATGTTTTCACAATATTCTAATTTTCTGAGATTCTGAATTTGGGGTTTTCATAAGCTGTAAGCCATAATCATCAAAATTATATCAAATAAAGGCTTCAAATATCTTACTTTGCTTGTAATGAGTCTATATAATATATTAGTTTCACCTTTTAAGTTGAATTACTGAAATTAATGAACTTTTGCACGATATTCAAATTTTTCGAGTTTCACCTGTATTACATATTCAATACATTCCCATATTTGACATTTGGCAGCAGATACAGAGTCGTTCATGATCACCTCCACTGTTCATCTTTAGCAGTAGTGTAATAACGGTGGAACTGCTACTCGAACTGCTGAGGAACTGACAGGATCATATTAGCGCATCTAAGCTATTTACCATCCAGGCAACCTGTTTTCACCCATGCTGTGCTGATTTGTTTGGGAAGATTAGCTTGACTGATTTGATTACTGCTTTAAAGGGCAGCTCATATAGATGCTCAAGTCATGTCTTGGTGCCATTTCAGCACACAGCCAATAACAAACTAAGATCAGTTCAACAGTAGAAACATTTCACAACAGAATAGAAAATACACTGTCTAATCTAATTTTTAATGATGTACACTGCAAAAAAATAAAATAAATACAAATATATAAAAACATTTGTAACCTAAATAAATTGCCTTTTGTGGTAGCTAAATTAACTGGTTTGATTCAAGTCAAAAATATGATTTAAAATCATTTAATCAAACTGACTGCGTTAGGTTACACCAGCACAGCCAATTTGAAAGGTTATATTGGGTCGAAATGGCTTCTGAAGATAACAATAACTACTGCATAACGATTTAGACAACTATGAGTAAGCCAAGGTTGACTTCCTTGAAGATCTTTGGCACTTTCAAAATATTGCTCTGTTTGAACAGTCTAATACTGTATGTCATCTTATGGCTTAACTAATGGGGTAAGTTTGTGGCAGTACTATCTGTATAAAAATATTTAGAGGGGAATTGACTAGTTTGTGTCCACATGGTGCTTAAGGTGTGGCAGGAGTGTTTGGGAAACCTGTCTGGATGAATGATGTCATTATTTTTGCAATTCCGTTTGGTGCTGCAATTGGCACAGGAAATATACATTGCTCCCTTAAATGATCTTCTTGTCTTAACTAGATAAGCTTCACAATGTGTTGATTTCACATTCTATTTCTTTTCTATTTGATGCCTGATGATGACAGTTTCCCCCCCTTTTTGCACCTCCTATAGATAGAAGAGCTGGTAAAAGACTGTGAAGATGTTACTAACCCTGTATAAAATGGTAGATAGCATGAGCTTTCAGCTGTAGAATGAATATTTCCTTTATCATGAGTATATGCGCTGCTTCAAAGGACAAGCAATTCTGCCTACTGAAACGAATCCCCCCTATCAGAGAGAAAAATATGGCGCAGGTTTCACAGATAATTTTCCAGGCTGAACCTGATAAAATGTTGACTAACCATCCCTTTTTGTGACTCACTGTCACAGTCAGCACAAACATGAGAGACATTCGACGTGCACACAAAAAACAGAAATCACTAAGTAGCTCTAGCAGCTCGTTGAAGCTGACAGAGGAACACGTCTGTCCTGGTTTCAGAGCTTCTGTCATTTACATGTCTTTCATCTTGAAGCCCCAAAGCCTCCAGGGAGTAAAGCCTCAGTTGGAAGACACAGTTCAATAATTCAGCGACACAAAAAGGACCAGCACTATTTCAGACTTTAACCCACCTATTGTCTTAAAAAAATGCACCCTCCTTTTGTCCTTCAGGTCATTTTTGACCCGTAATTATATTCTTGAACAACGGCACAAACGACCCCCCTTAACGAAAATCTGAAATATATTCTGAATATTAACATAATTTATACAATGTATTAATAATAACACACATTTAAATAATACTAATAATAAAAAAGGATGTCTCAATTTGGGAAAGATGCAATGCCCAGTGGAACAGGATGGGGCTAGGGGCTAAACTTGAGAAATTTTGAAATATTTGTTTAGGTCAAATTTGATTCATAGATGTACAACAAACCATTTAAAGCGGTGAAGCATCTAGAACAGTGGTTCTCAACCGGTGGGGCGCGCCCCCCACTCTCCCGGGGGGGCGCGAGTTGGCTACGATGGAAGGGGAAAAAAACTGGAATTTTTTTTTATCACTAAACTACTGTCATAAAAAGTTATAGTTTTGTATATACATAACTCCTGAATAAAAATTAAAATGTGTTTGGACTGATTTAAAAAAAAAAAAGTTTTGAACAAATTTGATTGGTTTGTCGATAGTGAGCACAAATGCAGGTGATAAGCATAAGCGGTTTCATTAAGCGAGTCATTGAGTCGTTCATTCAAACAATTCGTTCAAACGGCCGATTCATCAAGAATGAGACAGATGTTTGTGAATGGGTCATTGAATCTTTGACTCAACCGATTCGTTCACAACACTGAATCATTCAAAACACGATTGAGTATTGCTGTGAGATGCGCTATGCTAAATAAATAACAATACATTGTTGTAACAGCAATATCTTTTTGTCAAAAGCGACAAATCCAGCGACTTTTACTGGTGTTTTTGGAGACTTTTGTGGTGTTTGGAGACTCGAAAGCACAAATCACTCTGCAGTTAGGCCTACTGTGCTCAACGAACAGCGGGTGCTGCCATGAGCCCCTCTCCCGTCCAAAAGAACTCACAGGCGGTCAGTCTCTCAGTAGCCTCGCGCAGCAGTCAGAGCAGAGAGGAGACACACACCCCTCCGCGTCCAGGCTGCAAATGAATCGCGCATGCGCATGGCCGCCGCCGTTCCCGCCCTGGCTTACAGAGCGGGGTATAAATGTAAGCGTTCACTCACTCTCACACAAAAATAAATCACTGCATTTAAATTGACTCACGACATAGCTTTCCATTCACTCTAGTCTAGTCTCTTGCCAAGTTCGCTTGTGCCAGCTCTCGCTAGTCTTATCAATCTCGATTTACATAGGCCTTTACCACAAAACCCCAACATTCTTTTTAAAGACTAAACCCACAAACATTCTTTTTTAAGATTAGATCAAATCTCAGCCCTAGCCAGTATTTCTTTTTTAACTGCTAGGCAGTAGCTACACTTAGCTAAAACTACCCACACGACTAAGACACACACACACACACACACACAGACACACACACACACACACACACACTGACGAGGACTACAATCATTAAGTATTAAAATAAAATCTGAATTGTCTGCAAAATAATTATTTTGTTCGTGTAATTAAAGATTGTGCCTAAGTCCCGACTGATTAGCCCCTGATACGTCTCTCAACATACACCACACAAACAGTTACATACTGCCTAAATGTTATTAAAAACACATCAAAATGGAGAAATTTCTTGTGAGGACCAACAAGCCAACCGACGCACCACCAGCTGCAAAAAATCTTCGAAGGTACGATGAAGCATACTTGCAAATTGGGTTTACAGTCACGGCTGATCTGAGACCTCAGTGTGTCGTGTGTGCCGAGGTGCTGGCAAACGACAGTATGAAGCCCTGCAAATTAAAAAGGCACCTCGAAACAAAGCATGCTGGCATTAAAAATAAACCAGCTGAATATTTTAAAAGAAAGCTTGATGGCCTCCATCAGCAACAGGCAACCATTTCAGTGCACAGCACTGTGTCTAAGTGTTTGGAGGCATCGTATGTAGTGGCCAAAAGGATCGGTAAACTGGGTAAACCGCATACAATCGCCGAGACTCTCATTTTGCCGGCAGCGCAAGACATGTGCAGAATAATGATAGGCGATAGTGCAGCAGCCAAACTCGGTGCAGTACCACTGTCCAATGACACAGTCGCTAGGAGAATTGTAGACATGTCCAATGATATCAGAGAGCAACTGATAGAGTTCGTAAAAAAGAGTCCTTACTACGCGCTGCAGCTGGATCGAATCCACTGATATTGCTGGGCAGGCACAGCTCCTCACCTATGTCAGGTATCTGCGGGACAAGGCGATTGAGGAGGATGTCCTGTTTTGCCGGCCTCTTCAGTCGCGACACTACAGGAGAAGCCATTTTCAATGTCCTTGATATTTTTATCCGTGAAAATGGTTTGGCTTGGGACCGATGCGTTGGCCTATGCACGGATGGTGCGCAGGCAATGACGGGCGTGAGCGTGGCCTAGCTGCTCGCGTTCAGCAAGTAGCTCCACTTGTGAAATGGACACATTGCATGGTCCATCGCGAAGCACTAGCTGCTAAAAAATGCCGGTTCTCTTTGACTCCGTGCTGAACCAATCCGTGAAAATAATAAATCTCATCAAATCACGGCCGCTAAACTCTCGCTTGTTTGGGGTCCTCTGCCAGGAGATGGGGTCAGGGCACGAACAGCTGCTTCTGCACACTGAAGTTCGCTGGCTCTCCAGGGGGCGGGTGTTATAGCAGTTGTATGAGCTGCGAGAGGAGGTGAAGTGGTTTTTGACAGAAATCAAATCAGATCTGGCGAAGCATCTGGATGACACTATGTGGCTTGCGTCTCTGTCCTATTTGGTCGATATATTTGACCGCTTGAATGGCCTCAACCTGTCTTTGCAAGGCCGCCAAACTCATATTTTGCTCCTTGCAGACAAAGTGCACGCCTTCACACAAAAACTAGACCTCTGGCATGGCCGCATCAGTCGAGGGAACTGAGACATGTTCCCCAGCCTTGCAGACTTTATCACTGATGCAGGCACGTCACACGATTTCTCCTCTCTATTTCAATCAGCGTCTGAGCACCTGTCAGCAATGAGAAAACTATTTGCGACGTACTTTAAAGAGGATTATCGCTCTTTTGCGTGGGTTCGAGATCCGTTTGTGTGCACAGCAAACGAGCTATCAATTGATATGCAGGAACAGCTTATTGAGCTGAAGAGTGACAGTAGACTGAAGGAACTCTTTAGCTCCTGCCCTCTTTCGTCATTCTGGGCAGCATTGATGCAAGAATACCCTGAACTCTGTGATGTCGCCTTGAAGATTCCCCTTCCTTTCGCGTCGACATATTTGTGCGAGGCAGGATTCTCAAAAATGACTGCACTCAAAACGAAATACCGCAATCGTGCACAAATCGAGGATGATTTGAGGCTATGTTTATCAAACATTGAGCCAAGAATTGAGGATCTTTGCAAGGCAAAGCAGGCTCAGATCTCACATTAACATCACCTACCAGCAAGCTTCTGTAAAAAATGCAGATGATGCCTACTATTAGGCCTAGTAATAATAACAATAATAAAGCTTTGGGGGGGCCCAGCTTGCAAAAGGTTGAGAACCCCTGATCTAGAAAGTCAAAGGGTGAAAAGTGAAAGTCAACTGGTTCTTCCCATACAGGTAAAAAATGACCCATTACTGTAAGGCAAGGTGTGAAAATTAAATTGAAATGTTCAAAAAATATAAAGTATAAAAATGTGTTTTATGACTCAATAAGCATTTTTAATGTTCAGAAAAATAATGAAGAATTGTTGGTAAATTGTAATGAATATAGTTGTAACAAAAAAATATTATTTTATCAATCGTTATGCAATATTTGCCACTTATCTACACTGTAAATACTAATAGCAATCTCTGTAAAGATCTCTCCAAGGGATGACACTTGACGCAGTGGCTCAAAGGTGAGGGTCTTTATTACTAACAATAACAATCACAATAACAATAACAACGTGCAAGGAGCACTCTTTAAACAGCCAGCTTAATGACACAGCATAGTAACTCTCATGTCACTCCTGTCTCCCACGGAGGCCCTCTGGCTGACTTTTATGCCGCTCTCCCCGTGCTCACTGAAATTAGAGACAGGTGTTAGACATACTTTAGCTCAGGTGCAAGTGCCCTTACCGCTTTTCTCTCCCGGACGGGCGCTTGACCACGCCCCCGCTGCCACAATCTCAAATTATAAAAAATAGTTTACTCAACATAATCTCACATTTTTACTATTCTTACTAGTTTTAATTAAGTTACCATTACTCTCTAAATCCTTAAGTTGACATTAATAAAAACATTTAAGTGTTCAAATTAAGCATTATTTGAAATGTCACAATTTGGAATCATAACTCAAATACATCAGTTCTTTAAACTTTGGCATAGAGTACTACTAACTCAAAATTACCAAGTACAAGCGTGGAATGCCCATAAACCCTTGCGCTTGAATACATTATGTTTGTTTGGTAAAAAAAAGGGAACTCATGTACTAAAATAATAGTTTTTTTTTTATTATTTAAAAATGTATTTCGTTTTAATTCTTATGCCTATTGTTGTTGTTTTGTTGTATCTGGTTGATAATTGAGATTTTTGTTAAGTCACAATCAGGGTGATTAGTGTTACCTGTGATGAACTTGGAGCCTGTTAAGATTAAACCATTCTTCTTTACTCAATTGTATTTTATGAAAGTGCAGATTTATGTGCACTAAGAAGTACTGAGTTGAGTCCGGTGTGCCATATGGCTAACTTAGAGTCTAGTCATAATTTCCCTTATACTGTATAACCCAATTTAATAATTAAATCAAAACAATTATACTTTAATCATAGATGAGTTAAGCTTACTTGTAACTAGTTATCGTTATTGAAAAGATTGAGTTGAGTTTACTTGAGCCAAATAAGTATGTTTTCATAGAAAAAGCATGCAAACCGATTGCCTTGAAAAATGTAAGTAAGGTCAACTGATTAGCCACTTTTACCTCCCCAGTACATGCGGGACATGCAAATTCTGTTCGCCAACTTCCCATTGGCCTTTTTTCATAGATCAGAGGCATATTCGGCGCTCAAGAGAGACCCTTAGTGTCGCTTCTTCGACACAACGTCTCATTCCCTCCATCAGGGAACGGTGGTTACATCCATAACCTGGACGTTTTGTCACCAAAATTTTAAAAATGTTTATGAAGGTAACCTGACATTTTAGATGCAACCAGACAGAACAGACATCAGTTTGTTTCCATCATGTTTTATTTTTTTTAAAGGAAAGCAAGGAAATGATCAGGCTTTTCCCTAAACAATAGCAAAAAGTTTCACTTAGCTATTTTAATTTCAGTGTAGGTGTGGAAGCCTTTATCTTCAGCTACTGGCAATGTATGGAGTGACATTGCAATTATTGGTTGCAGCTAACAATTTCCATCCACAATTTTGTATTTGTTAATGAACCATTCTTAGTTGTGAGGTGACAGCTGTAATGACCCCATATTCTGGTGAGGTGAAGTTCTAATTACCCTGTGCTGGCCAAATTTACTATTGACTGTATTTACATCAGCAACACAATGTAGAAGTACGGTGCAACCTCAACATGTATTGAAATGTATTCGGTTCACTCTTACCGACATTAACAACATTCTGAGGGGCCTGCAATGGCAATATGAAATGTTTCGAACCAACTCCTTAGTTTACATCTATTTAGTTTATTCATGTCTAACATGAATACACAATTGTATAAGGATATGAAAGGCATCTTTGAAATACTTTAATGACATTTCAAATTTCTTTTGAAACAGACATAGACTGACATTTGCATAGTTGAAACAGATATTGTGGCATCAGTTTAGCTAAACTGATGGGGGTGGTTAATAACAGAGAGTCCCACTCGAAACATTGGTTGAACAAATGATTCTGTTTTAGGCCAGAGACTATTAAAAGCTTCACCATGCAACTTTGTGCTCTCTAGTGAAATCTGTGGTTGAAACTTAAAATTGCAAGCAATTTGTGAAAGAATACATTATGTCAGTCATGTACTGGCACTGCTCTTCTGGCAAATGAATCTCCCAATTTGAGCTTAACTGGACATCGACTGTGAGTTGATCATGACTGGAGCCGGAGTCATAACGTGCTATATTCATGTTGATATTATGTTATATGATTACACATTTGAAACGGAAATATTACTTGATTTGATGAAGATAAACAACACTTATTTACTTATTTACATATTTTAATGAATATTATACTTAGTTCACTTTTCTGACACTATGTTGCTAACAAGTTGCTAGATAAGCACTACAGTTTTCTGTTTTGTCAGGCATGTTCACTCACATGCTTTTTTGTTTGTAGCTGTCATCTAACAACTTGTTAGCAACATATATTTTTTAAATACAGCGGTTTCTAAATTCTGGGTTTTCCTACAAATTGACATCACGGCTAATTCACCATGGGTTCCCTTGGGAATTTCCGATGGATTTTTATTTTTATTTTTCCTATTTATGAGTAAAATAAGGTCTGTGGTGAACATGACAGGAAAATATTTTGAAGCTGCTGTGTTTAAAAACAAACAAACATTATGTTCCTTACAAGTTACTAAATAAGGACTACAAATACCACAAGCATGCGAGTGTACATGTCGGCCACCATAGTAGTTCTTATCTAGCAAAATGTTCCAAACCTACTTTTTTCAAAACACGACGGCTTCAAAATTCATGTTTGGGGTATGACATTATGTAGTTTATGTTGTAAAACAAAATGTCTAAATATCTGCAAGTAATGTTTACCAAAGACCTTATTTAACTCACAAATCCAAAATTGCCATTATAGAAACACATTGGAAAATCTCAAGGAAACCCATGGCTTGAAAATGCTAATTCTGTTCTGGGTTTTTGGACTACAACCTGAACAGCTCTAATTGTAACATCCAGCAGACTCTAGAGAGGATTTATGTTCCACCTTTAAGGTTATTCAGAGGGCATTTGAAAAACTTAGAATTTATACATGTTGGTGTAATCATGCGTGTGGTAGTTCAATATTCTGCAGTCAGTCTTCTCAGATGACTTTTGATATTATATGAGAATCGTCCTGTACTGAATACACAGAATTTTAATAACAAACTTAGAATTTAATGAATGCAATTTTAAATGTTGTGTCTTTGTCATATTAAATGTTACCCCAATATTCATAATAGTGGTTGACCAATTGCTTATGAGTTTTGCCGTTTCTGAGATTTCAGCTTTTATATTTGGTCCCAGCAATCTTGAATATTTGGTTACATACCTGCTGGGAATTACATTGAAAATCTTGTAAATGGAGCTCAGTATGTTTTGGAAATATAAATGTATTCTTTAGTTCTGGACTCCCTGAGAATAATGCAGATAATCCGACCAGTAAAGTCGAAGGAAGAGGATTTGAAAACAGTGCATGTATTAGTATGAAATGCATATAAATGAGGTTATTTTTGTTCGAACTCTAACTGGGTTTTATGTTGTTAATTTTCCACTCCAGTAAATAGCAGAGCTGATGAAAAATGCATTAGGATTACACCTTTGTGATCCAATTTACTTTGTATTTAGTGAAAAATAAAATAAAAGATTAAGGACCTTTCGGTTTGAGTTGACTCGAGGCCTATTAAGGGTGCAGCTAGCCTGTGACGCACACTGCAGTATTTTCTAATTTAGTCCTGTCCATCGGTGTTGAGACAGATTTCTAAAACGATTCAGGCTGATGTTTAGCTGAAGTCAATCAGGGCAGAAGTGGAAGAGGACAGTGAGCACATTTTTAGCCTCTGGTGCCAGCAGTGTTTCAATGAAGGGGCAATCAACCTTCATTAGGAATCGCATCCATCCATTCAATCTAACTGTGATTGTTTTTTATTTGTTGTTGTTTTTTTACTCTGCAAGAGGAGAAGGTCAGCATATTGGTGGGCATATGGATAGAAGGTCTGACCTCAAATCCTCCATTTTAGACTATGTTTCATGTTCTTTGCCAAGGGCTGAGTGTATGTGTTTGTGACAATTCAGCTATAGGAACACAGATGCTTGAATAATCATTAAACTGACATTGTTCTCTAAATAAATCTACAACATAGATAAAATACTCTTGCATTGTTCATCATACAGCATATTCAAGAAGTAAAGCACTCATATTTCTGTCCTAATGTGTTAACGGCACGAAAAAAGCAACGCTTTCTGTTGAAGAGCAAAATCCCAGGAACTTAATTTTTCAGGAGTACTCGAAGACTTCCTGATGAGGCTTTGCATGTGGTGTTTATTTTCGCAGCTCTCGTTATCTCCAAGGTGGTGGTGGATCTTATTTGGCCCATCCAATTACAGAGAAAACTCACAAAGATCAGAGAGTCACACAGGGAACATTTTCATGTTAGAGGGCCTTTAGTGATTCACTTCAAAAATGTGATCTCAAAATTATGTATGGCTCTTATTTACACAAGCTCACACAATGGAGGGATTTTATGTGTCCTCTAGTGAGACATATTTTTTGCACAAATAAGTCTGTGTTGGCTACAGCATCTTCATTATGTAATGTTTTCTTGAGTGATTAGCTGTAATGGCAGTGAATATGACTCTGAAACTCTCAATTAGAAAGAAGGCATTAGTCTAATAGACTGCTGCCATGCAAATTGGTGCAGTGAGGAATAGATGATATATGTTCTTTAAAATATCGTTACTGGAAGCACTTTTACTACACAAATATGTTCATAATTTACGGCACTAATCCTGGTGATCTGAAGGATGTCTGCAGATGTTATACTTTTCAAAATAATTTCTCTTATTTAGTGATGTTTTATACCTGCTTGATTAGATCTGACGTGAGATTTGAAGTAGTAGAGTCTGTACTCTAATGAAGCAATTAAACACATTTTGTTAAACACAGTTACAGTCTCTGTGATGTGTAGTATTTCCATTTTTGCTGAAAGACAGTTAACCAACTTCTAAAATTCTATAAAAAAATTCCACTAACAGGAATTTAACCCTAATATGCATGGGAATATCACCAAACACTCATACGCATTTGGGTCTTTTGAGACCAGCCCATCCATCCATCCATCCATCCATCCATCCATCCATCCATTGTTGTAGAAATTTTAATACTCATTGATCAGTAATAGTCATTGCAAAGGAATGCCACATGGTCTTCTCATTTGTAGAGGGAGATGAGGATGGAAAATGTATGTATGTGCTTATATCTGAACCGAGACAGTATTTACGACTGAAAAGCAGAACCGAGACACCTCGGAAAAGGCTGAGTGGGGTCCTCTGCCCTCTTCAGGTCAGAGGTCATTTAGTACAGGGGGGTATGTTTGGGCTAGTTAGTAGTAAATCAGGGATAGTAGCCTAGTCCTGTATCTAAGGAATGTAGAGGGGGAAGATCTGCTTCTGTTGGAGACCTTGGGGAAAAGAGGTATAAAAAGAGCTCAACCCTTCCTGATAAGATCTCACTCATGTCACAGTGTAATTCATGTGTATTGACTGGGTTCTTCTTGCAAGAGTAAATTCTTTTAAAAGACTAAAATCTATCTGTCTGTCTGTCTGTCTGTCTGTCTATCTATCTATCTATCTATCATCAAAAATGGATCTACAAAATGCCCACATAATGATAAAATAATTATATTTTGAAATATATATATATTTTTCAGTCATTGATCAAAGAAAGAATGACACAAATCTGGACAAATAGAACAGGATTTATTACTTTCACACTAAAATTGATGAGATGCAACTTTCTGTCAAACACATATTGAGCTACACATTGTTATGTATACCCTGTCTTGTTCCACTGTTGCCCTTTTGTTTACCATTTTTGTCACTTTTGTACTCCTTAGTTTTCACTTTTGTCCCTTTTGTAGCTCCACAGTCTTGTTTTCCCTCGCGTTCACTGTTCATTGTTTTCACCTGCCCTTGTTAATTTGCCTTGGTTTCTGTTAATCACCTTGTCATCTAGTTTGTGTTCTGTTTGTTCATTGGCCCCTTTGTCCCAGATTCTTGTATTTAAACCCTGTCTGTTTGTTCAGTCTCTGTCAGTTGCTGTTTGATTGTTTTGAATGTGGTTGGATGTTCCTCCCAAGCCTGTGTTCCCGTGTTTCTAGTTCCTGTGTTTTCTAGTTTTATGTTTGTTTCCCCATCGTGGGTTTTCCTTTGTGTTTGTTTAATAAATAAAGATAACTGCATTTGGATCCTCAACCTTCGTCTGCCTTCTCCTACTTCCACAACCGTTACAGAACGACTGACCTAACAATGGATCCAGCGGTTCAGCGAGCTAACTACCACCTGCTCTGCTTAAAGCAAGAAGGCCGCCCTATAGAAGACCACATCCGCGACTTCCTGAACCTGGCAAAGATCTCAGACTTCCCGGACTCAGCCTTGGTGGTCTTCTTCAGGGGCAATTTAAACGCTTCACTGAAGGAGCGGTTGCCATAGGCAATGCGCGGCTGGACTCTCCGCGACTTCCTGGAGGCAACGTTGCTGGTCTGCGGCTCACTGTTCACCGTGGGCATCGTTGAGGAGGACCCTACCTCTCCACCCATGGCGGTGACTCTCCAGTCGTCCCTAGCGCTTCCTGTCACGCCAGCCCCTCCGGTCAGAGAGCAAACCCCCATGCCTGTCACTGTCAACGAGCCAGCACGGCCAACTTCATCCGCTCGAAGGCACTGGCTCACTGACCTCTGAGGCGACAGGCACTGGCTGGGTGACCGTGGTATGCGCTGGCTTGGGCTCGCTGACCGTGGCTGACGAGGGCTCTGGCTCGCTGACCGTGGCTGACGAGGGCTCTGTCTCGCAGACCGGGGCAGGCGTGGGCTCAGGCTCGCAGACCGCTTTCCAGAGCTCCACCTTCCGAGCCTCCCGAGCTTTCCAGAGCTCCGCCTCCCGAGCTTTCCAGAGCTCCACCTTCCGAGCCTCCCGAGCTTTCCAGAGCTCCGCCTACTGAGTCTTCCAGGGCTCCTCTCAAGCTTCCCAGAGCTCCGCCACCCGAGTCTTCCAGGACTCCGCCTCTCAAGTCTCTTGAGCCTCCCAGAACTCCTCCCGAGCTTCCCCGGGCTCCTCCTCTCGAGCTTCCTAGTACTCTGCCTTCCAGGGCTCCTCCTCCCGAGCCTCCCAGGGCTCTGCCTCTCAAGTCTCTCGAGTCTTCCAGGGCTCCGTCTCTCAAGTCTCCCGGGCTTTCCGGAGCTCCTCCTCCCGAGCCTCCTAGGGCTCCGCCTCTCAAGCCTCTCGGGCCTTCCAGGGCTCTGCCTCTCAAGTCTCTCGAGCCTCTCGAGCCTCCCAGGGCTCCGCCTCTCAAGCCTCTCGAGCTTCCCAGAGCTCCACCTCCCTCTCGAGCCTCCTAGGGCTCCGCCTCTCAAGCCTCTCGAGCTTCCCAGAGCTCCACCTCTCAAGCCTCTCGAGCCTTCTAGGGCTCCGCCTCTCAAGTCTCTCGAGCCTGCCGGGGCTTGGCCTCTCGAGCCTTCCAGGGCTCGGCCTCTCAAGCCTCTCGGGCCTTCTAGGGCTCCGCCTCTCAAGCCTCCCAGGGCTCCGCCTCTCAAGCCTCTCGAGCCTCCCAGGGCTCCGCCACTCAAGCCTCTCGAGCCTCCCAGGGCTCCACCCCTCAAGTCTCTTGAGCCTTCCAGGGCTCCGCCCCTCGAGCCTCCCGAGCCTCCTACGGCTCCGAGCCTCCTATGGCTCCACCTCTTGGGCCACCCGAGCCTCCGACGGCTCCGCCCTCAGAGCCTCCCGGGCCTCCTACGTCTCCGCCTCCCGAGCCTCCTACGACTCTGCCCCCAGAGACTCCAGAACCTTCCAGGTCCTCGCCCCTAAAGCCTCCTACGGCACCACCGCTCTCAGCTCCGCCTCCTGAGCCTTCCTCAGTTCCGTCTCCTGAGCCTCCTTCGGCTCCGCCTCCGGAGCCTTCCAGGCCTCTGCCTCTAGAGCCTCCCATGGCGCCACCTCCATTGGCTCCACCTCCTGAGCCTTCCAGGCCTCCACCTCTAGAGCCTCCTACGGCGCCACCTTCCTCAGATCCGCCTCTCGGGCCTCCCTCGGCTCCGCCTCCTAAGCCCCCCACGGTCCTGCCTATGCCTCCTTCGGCGCTGCCTCCCAAGTCTTCTACGGCTCCGCCTCCGAAGTCCTCCTTGGCTCCGCCTCACGTGGCTCCGCCGGTCCCTATCCTGCGGCCACCACCCAGGTCCCCCAAGCCTACCCACATCCCGTGGTCAACTCCCAGGCCTCCTGAACCTGTCCCTGCCCTGTGGCCAGCTCCCAGGCCTCCTGAACCTATCCTTGCCCTGTGGCCAGCTCCCAGGCCACCTGAGCCCGTCCTTGCCTTATGGCCTGTCCCTTTGTGCCCCCGTGGACTGCCTAATTGCCCGTTGTGCCCCCATGGACTGTCTCATCTCCCTTTGTGCCCCCGTGGACTGTCTCATTTCCCCTCGTGGCCCCCCCTTGGACTTCCTGCCTGCCCTTTGTGCCCCCTTGGACTTCCTGCCTGCCCTCTGTGCCCCTTGGACTGCCTCCTTGCTCTTGTGCCCCCCCTGGTCTGCCTGTCTGCCCCCGGTGCCATCATTTTGTTCTTTGTGGGTTTTTTGTCTTTGTTTTTTAGGATCGTCTGGAAGCCGATCCTTTGGGGGGGCTCTGTTATGTATACCCTGTCTTGTTCCACTGTTGCCCTTTTGTTTACCATTTTTGTCACTTTTGTACTCCTTAGTTTTCACTTTTGTCCCTTTTGTAGCTCCACAGTCTTGTTTTTCCTCGTGTTCACTGTTCATTGTTTTCACCTGCCCTTTTTAATTTGCCTTGGTTTCTGTTAATCACCTTGTCATCTAGTTTGTGTTCTGTTTGTTCATTGGCCCCTTTGTCCCAGATTCTTGTATTTAAACCCTGTCTGTTTGTTCAGTCTCTGTCAGTTGCTGTTTGATTGTTTGAATGTGGTTGGATGTTCCTCCCAAGCCTGTGTTCCCATGTTTCTAGTTCCTGTGTTTTCTAGTTTTATGTTTGTTTCCCCATCGTGGGTTTTCCTTTGTGTTTGTTTAATAAATAAAGATAACTGCATTTGGATCCTCAACCTTCGTCTGCCTTCTCCTACTTCCACAACCGTTACACACATAACAGATACGTATTTTCTCAGGCACTTATTTAGTTTAAATTGATGCACAATTTACATAATTTTAGTAGTACATCCAAATGACAATAATCATATCATACTGTTCTCTTCGTGTGTTGTATTTAATAAAATTTACTTCCAGGTTGTTTCTTCATCAAATAGTGATGCCAAAAGTCAATCACTGAAACAACACCACCACCTTGAGTAAGAAATAACATGTATATTATGTACTGTATTAGGATATTTGGTAGTATAAATGTACACAGTACAGGATAAAGTGCCTGTGAACTGCCATCATTATGTAAGGATAATTTATGAAATTATCCATGTTTGACCACCATTATAAGAAGGATAAATGACAAATAATTTGATTATTTATTTGAATTTATTCGTAATACAACGACTCATTGTATCCGCTCACTATTTCTATTGTAAGGAATTAGCTTTAATATGGGTATTATGGTTAATTCACTTATTGGAGTAATTCTATTCTCATGGTTTATTGAAAATAATATATAGTATATATAATAGTATAATACTATACAAAAATATTTTAGATATAGTTCTGAGCTTTGGAGCAAGATCTTTGAAAATCAATTGACGAGTTTATTTATCAAAATATACCACAGTCAATTCATCTTTGAATACAAACAAGACTTTATTGCTAATCTAAACATAAAAAAATTATCTAACACATACAAACTTGAAAAACAGTTTGGTGGTTAAATTATAACACAAGGTGAATTAAATTATCTGTACAGAGAAAATTAACTTTATGGAGTAGGCTATAGAGTCAATGCCTAGAGGACCATTCGCTACTTCTTTGAGTGTACCTCGATTTGTAATCGGATTACCCAACGTTTTTAAATAGTACACCAACACTTTCAGCAAAAGTCTGGATATGTACTTGTGTTTCATTGTGTTTCCTTGCGTTGCTTTGGTTTCAGTAGAAAGTTCTGTTGTTCCATCGATGTTTTGGACCTATGATAATGATTGTAGATTGTTATTTGTCTGTTGTGTCGATGGATGATAAGGTGGGCTTTGAAGCGAGGCCTTCTGCAGGGAGGACTCTTGACTCCTGTCACATGTGTGAATTATAGAGCAGAGAGGGAGAAAGGCTACCTTGGAACTTTGTGTTCCGAGCTTTCTTGAACTCCACATTGTACCTGAACTTGAAGGGTGCCGGAGCGAGGCTACAAGCCACAAGGGCCAAAGTGCAGAGGATGAGGAGCTACAGAAAAAAGGCAAGAGAGGAAGCAAGAGAGTCGAGGGGAAAAGAGCAAGTTCTTCCTTGGTAGTGGAGTTTTGAGTTGAGATTGGCCACACCCCAAAGGTGTCCTGAGCCAATCAGAAGTGTCTTTTCAGAACTTTCTGTTCCTCCTTCTGGGGTGAACAACGAGCCTTTGTCTGTGAAGACTCCCATTTCCTGCTTAAAATAGGGCAATGTTTAATCATGAACTTTTATATGACTTGTATACAACTGAATATATAAAAAATGTATTAACATAGACATTCCTGAAATGCAGAAAGAATGTTAATGATAGTAAACACAATATTCTTATCCCTAACGGTTACCATTCCAGTAATTTCACATGAATAATAATATAAAATAAAAACAGATTAAAGATTATAATCATCAATTTGTTAGTAAAAAAGTGATAACAGATCATAACAACATTTTTTGAATTATCTAGCAAGCCTAGATATTGGTAGATTCTGTGACTTTTAGAGGGTTAAATGACTAATACTGTAACTTTGAGTGAAATGTTCATGGATTACGTTGATATTTCCCTATGTAAGTATACACTTGAAGTTAGGATCAGATCATTAGTTGTGTCCTGCTAAAGAGAAGTTCAACAGTTCAGATCCAGTAAATCTGTTCAATCTCTGTCTTGAACAATAATGATAGTCATGTGAAGTTTTATGCTGACCATCATCTCCCTTAGGTTCTCTAGAAGTATTCCCTAATTTACAACTGTGGCAGGGCGGAGAGCGGGGCCGGGTCGTGATCATACACACCCGGTCCCTTATCAGGCTAATCAAGCCTCCGAGAGGGATAAAGGCCCACTGCGGAGGATTGTGTGGGAGAGAGAGATCGTTTACGGACATGTCCGTCATGTGTGTGTGTTTGTGTCTTCTGTTTCAGTTTATTATTAAACTATTATTTATGTTGAAAAGCCGGTTCTCACCTCCTCCTTTCCATTGACTGCTTTACACTGATAAGGGACCGGGTGTGTATGATCATGACCCGGCCCCACCCTCCGCCCTGCTCACAACAACATGTATGAGGAAAGGTCTTTTTGCATCCACAGAACTCTCATTGTTCTCAAGACAGTTGACACTCAACAGACGCTGCAGCCTTATACATGCTGGCTCCAGTCTGAATTTTCTCTTTTTAATTCTTCTTAATTTCCTTCTGCCGGAATGCTCTGATCCTACATGTATGTGTACACGCATATGGGATACAGATAACTCAACATTTTTGCACAGAAAATCAATGTGATATAGTATTTATTTGTCTAAATACTGTATATTACTTATTTATCTTGTAATAAACAAAGAAATATATATCATGTGATAGTAAACTTAAATAGATATTAAATAATCAAACAAAAAATATATATAATTTATGGAAGTGCAAAAAAGATAAAAATAAAACAACCTAGGGTCTCTAATGACTATACACTTTTGGTACTTAAAGCATTATATATATTTTATTTCAAAATGTGGCATTTTGTTTGTTACACAATTTAAAAGAGAAACATTTATGAATACTAAGAGGTATGGGCACAACTCCAACAAATTGATGAGGTACAGGGGGTGAAATGAGGTCCTGGGTCTCCAAACACCCGAAGTATGCGTTTAAGTGTTAATCATGCTTCCCAAAAACTGCTTGCTTGTACATAAAAACCCTCTCTTGGAAGGCTGAAAATCCACTCACTTACGTAACAATAAGAGTGCGGCACTTTTTTGTTGAGTAACTTTAGACAGTGGGCAAAGTGGAGACTTTAAAATTCAGCCTCTCTGCTTTATGAAACAATTCTGCACTGTTCTGCTAAACAATGAAGAAGAAGAAAGGTAATCTTGAAGTTCACAAGAACACCATTTTGCATTCCAGTGATCAAGCAAGGCTCTGACTCATAATCCTAATGTGATTAGTAATCTTAATGTGGTTACACATTAAACTATGAGTCCGGATTGTTTCATAAAGTATTACCAAAGAATGTTACACATTTATTTCTCACTGTGGGAATCAAATTCCTTTTATTAGCTCTACAGAGAGATCAGAATGTGGCAGCGGGGGTGCGGTCAAGCGCCCGTCCGGAGAGAGAAAGCGGTAAGGGCGCTTACACCTGAGCTAAATTATGTCTAACACCTGTCTCTAATGTCAGTGAGCATGGGGAGAGCAGCATATAAACGGCCACAGAACCACCAGACGGGAGAGAGTCAGAGACTGAGAGAGTCCTGTTGGGATGTTATTTTTACTTTGTAAAACTACGTTACTTGTGAAGCTGTAAGTGCTGACGTGACTAATTAAAAAGTCTTACCTCGGTTTGGGGCAACCTGCCTCCCGTGTCCTTCCTACGCAATCCTCTACACAAACAAAAAGTGGTAAAGCCTCACATATGACACAAAACAAAATGAAAGCTGAATGACGTCCTAGACAGGCTCATGAACGTCAGTCGATCCCAACATGCTGCCAGACAATAAAACCGATGTTGCATCCCAGTTTCAGGAATAGCAAATCTGATTACCTTCAGTTCAGTCTTTTTCTTCAGAGTTTAAGCAGCAGAAAGCTTTGGAAATGAGACCACAGCTGTGAGTGATCTGCAAGAAAGATTCAGTTCTCACACAATAGAAGGAAAGTGAGTAAAGGGGAAAACACAATGAAATTTGCTGAGCTTAGCGAAAGCACATAGCAAAGCTAACTACATCATCTGCCAGCTTTAATTCAGAGCACCTTCATGCGGTTCTCTCCTCCCCCAATCACACTACTGTTTAAAAACTGACATCGTCTTTCACATAACATCAGTCTTTGCTGCAACACGATACTGTTGCATGTGTGTAGAATGACCTTAGATAGCATATCAAAGGTAGGAGAGGCCGATAGCAAGGCGATGACATCAAACTTCTGGCACGAATGCTTAAGTTGCTTTCTGTAACAAGATCAAATCAATTTTGCATTGATTGCTTGTTTTTGCTGCCGGCATTCTGCTGTTTTATGAGCTAGTCAGAGATTCTGGAAATACACAGTTTTACTAATGCACAGATGCACCGTGCATTAGCAACACAAAATCATAATCAATAAATCATAAAATACCTTAAATTATAAAACACATAGTTCCATTCCTGGATGCTAATTGGTTAACATAGCATTTCAGCTGTGCTAAAATACACTTTATAGTAACAGCTATGGTGCCAAATGCCTGTTTACCATTATCATCATGTTGCAGAGCAACATTCTGTAATATCAGGGACTATATTTTTTCTAGCAGAATGATGACACTTTATGAATTTGTTTAATAAAATATTATTTGTTAAAACATATTTACATTTATTTATATGGTAGACACTTTTATTCAATGCAACTTACAAAAGAGGAGTAATACAACATAAGAGATCTTAAAGTCCTCATGAAATGCTACTTAAAAAAAAAAATATGATTATTATCTTTATCTTTTTTTTTGGCCTTCTGTCTGAAACAGCCTAATTCTGCCTAATTGCCTTCTTAAAACTTCAATGAAATCGCTCACTGTTATGATTGGCTAAAATTGTGCAACCCCTCAATTCAGCCATATTTCAAACTCAATCAGAAGAAGAACATTATGAAACTAAATTTCAGTGGTTACACATTGCATCCAAATATTAAACTGTTCCTCTCAAGCACAGCAGCAACATAAACTATCAAACAGTCATGACATGTGAAAAATTAATGAATAAGTAAACGGTTTTAAGTTTTTGATCGGAGTGTTTTTGAAGTGTTTTTAACTGCCCCATACCAGTCCCTTTGCAAAGCTTGAATCATATTATGACTGGCTTACAAGCAATCCACGCTGATATGAGCCAGAAAAAATGCACACACTTAGTCCAAAGCACGGTGAAATTACACCCACACATAGGTGCTCTGAGGCGGATATCGCCAGAAACACATAATAACGAACAATAACAGTCAACGACGTCCATCTAGTTCATGTTTACATACACTAACAATTAAAAATAGGGCAGATTTGCAAAAGGACACATTTGTGCTCAAAACAACAACAGGCAGAACAGCAGAATGAAAGAGAATGATGTCTCCTCTTTAGAGTTGTAACTTGACACTGCATCATACATCTTTTAAAAGCAGCGAGATACAAGGCAGCGGTCAAAGAGTCTGTGTAGTTTATGTTAATAAACAAAAATTATTCAAAATAATGCCAAAATAAAACAGTCCAGATGGGTGTTAAGGAATAGTTAGCCACACTAGGCCTGTATGTACAGCTCTTTCTAACTGAGCACCAGTGGGCGGGGCCAAGGGTGTAATGACTCATGTTGTGGGGTGTTTAATGGAAATGAGCAATGTCTTGTGATATCACGAACAAACAGTTTTCAAAACTAGATGTTTTAGCAGGGAGGTAACTTGACTTCTGAAATTAACAGTATGTTTTATAGTACAGTTAACTTCTCTATATCTTAATATCAAGGGAAACTTTTATCTCCATTTCATGACCCTTTTAAGCAGACAGTAGTATGAAAAGTGCTGCATTACAAATTTTCAATTGCATTAGAAAAATACTGTCCAAGACAGATTAGAGTGCAACAACAATAATAGACATATAACAATATATATATATTTTTTTTGTCAAGTGCTCATGGAAAAGATGTGTCTTTAGCCGTTTTTTGAATTCAGAGAGGGAGTCTGCTACATGGATGGAATTGGGAAGGTCATTCAACCAACGAGGTACAGTGAAGTCGAAAGTCCATATTCTAGAATATTTTTGTAATTGAATAATTTTTGTAAGTCCCACAATAAAAATTACAATTAAAAAGAATGAATAGATGCTGTATATACAGTATATATTTGCAATAAAAAAGATATGCTATGAAATTTTATAAAGATATGCTATGATTTATTTAAACCCAAGGCATTCATTTATATAATAATAAGCTAATGATATACTGTATAAAACCCCATTGTTTTCAACAAGTAATCTTTTTCATCAGTTATCCAACCCCATCATTTCTGAATGAGTAGTTTTTAAGACGCTGGTGTGTAGTCGCACACCAAGCAAAATAAGTGAATGTCTTACACTCTGCTCTCTCAGGGGTACATTGACGTCAAATCAAACCAAATTGGCCCGGTTGCTAGGTATGGTGGAGTCAAATGGGGTAACCTTCGTGGTCGCCATAATGTGGTTCTCGCTCTCTGTGGGGTGCGTGGTGAGTTATGCGTGGATGCCACATGGGATAGCGTGAATTTTCCACACACACTATGACTCCATGGTAACACGCCCAACAAGCCACATGATTAGATGCACAGGTTGACGGTCTCAGATGTGGAGGCAACTGAAATTTGAACTCTGCCACCCAAATTGAGGCGAGTCACTATGCCATCACGAGGACTTAGAGCGCATTGGGAATTCCAAATTGGGGAGAAAAAAATAAATAATTTCAATGACAGCAGAGACGCACAGAGCTTGTGGCAAACCATTCAGACCATCACTGACTACAAGCCCATTTGGAGAAAACAAGGGGAGAAAAATACAAAATAATTAAAAATCCACCGTGTTTTGAGCATCTGTCTCTGCACATGCTTGCTAAAAATATTTGATTGTCATGTAATGTAGAAACTTTGACTCATTAATGTATATTATTTAATAAAAATTACGATTTATCATTGACTGTAAATCTCCCTGGGTGCCTACATGTTTGTGTGACACACATGCATCTCGCATGAGTTGTAAGACCTACATAAAGTGGTTGCAGTTTTCCCAGTATGAAGTTTAAATTTCCAAGTTAAATGTGAGGAAGCATAAACCATCACAGCAACAAACTCCAACATAGCACAGCATGACATTCTGTCCAGGGCAGAGACTGTGTTCTACACTCTGGAAAAGAACACACACACACACACACACACACACACACACACACACACACACACACACGTACATGCACACACACACACACACACACACACACACACACACGGACATGCACACACACACACACACACACACACACACACACACACACACACACACACACACACACACACACACAAAGGCGAAATGTAAAACTTTCAAACATATAGATGGAGCACAGCTGAATGTAACAGAACGCAGGGTCTTCAAAACTATTTTTAACCTAACACTGCGTTATAAAAACGCAATGATTTTGGCATCACAAAAACTGCGGTTTGCAGAAATGGTGATACACGATTCAGAAAAGAGACTTTTTACATAATGACAAAATATTATGCATTATATTCTAAGTATGCCCTCTTTTGTACTAATTATAACAGACTACATTATAGCAGCCTGTGTTCATAAACAGATGTTGGAACAACGAGACACAATGCAGCAGCCAAAGACGTATGACATATATGTACATACAGTGTTTGTACATTTCGATGTGCATCCTTTTACTTTTCATGCTGATGCTGGGTGTTGAGGACTCTCACAGCCTGAGGGAAGAAGCTGTTTAGCAGTCTGGCAGAGCTGGTACAGGCTGGTACATGACAGCAGGAGCTGGAAGAGACTGTGAGAGGAATGGGTTGGGTTCTTCATGATACTGGTGTCTTTGCTGGCACACTGAGCAAGGAAAATGTCCAGGATGAAGGGGAGATGATCTTTGCGGCTTTATTCACTGACCTGCTGCTGGGCCCTCTTGGAGATCGATGTGTTGTTGGTGGTCCAAGTGAGGTCCTCTGTGATGTGCACCCCCAGGAATTTAATGCTGCTAACTCTCTCCACATTTGAGCCATCGATGGTCAGTGGGAGGTGGTCAACATAGAAGTCCATCACAACTTCCTTTGTCTTCTTCACGATGAGGGACAGGTTGTTAGCACTACACCATTCAGACAGTTGTGCCACTTTCTCTAACACTTGTGGAGTTGTTATTGTTGAGGCCTACCACAGTTGTGTCATTCACAAACTTGATGATGTGGTTGGAGCTGGACTTGGCAGTACAGTCACATGTCAGCAGTGTGAAGAGCAGTGGACTGAGCACACAGCCTTGGGGGGCACCTGTGCTCAGTGTGGTAGTGCTGGAGGTGTTGATGTTGACCATGACTCTCTTCCAGTTAGAAAGTCCAGGATCCAGTTACAGAGGGAGGTGTTGAGGCCCAGTAGGTTCATCTTATTGATGAGCTGTTGTGGGAATATTGTGTTGAATGCTGAGCTGAAGTTGATAAACAGCATTCTGACAAATTAGTTTTGTGTTCTAGGTAGGTCAGGGTCAGGTGGAGGGTGAAAGATATTGCATCGTCTGTAGAACAGTTTGGACGGTATGCAAACTAGAAGGGGTTGAGTGTGTTAGGGAGGCTGGTTTTGATGTAAAGCATAAAGACTAACCTTTCAAAGCACTTCATCATGATTTGTGTCAGTACTATGGGACGATAGTCATTCAGGCAGGTCATGAGTGACTTCTTTGGTACAGGTATGATGGTGGTGGACTTGAGAAATGTGGGGACGACTGCCTGGCACAGCGAGGTGTTAAAGATGTCTGTGAGGACATCTGTCAGCTGTTCAGCACAGTCTCTCAGTACACGGCCAGGTACATTGTTGGGACCCGCAGCCTTGCGTGGGTTAATCCTGGATAGGATCTTGCTCACATCGACTGGAGACAGGCAGATTACCTGGTCGCTGGGAGATGTAGCTGTTTTCCACACAAGTGTCATTCTGCACTTCAAACCATGTGTAGATGGGGTTTAGTGTATCTTGGAAGGATGTGTCATCAAAACATGCCTGTGGAGTGGACTTGTAGTCAGTGATGGTCTGAATGGCTTACCACAAGCTCTGTGCGTCTCTGCTGTCATTTGAAGTTATTTATTTATTTTCTCACATTTTTTGCCATAATTTGGAATGCCCAATTCCAAATGCGCTCAAAGTCCTCGTGGTGGCATAGTGACTCACCTCAATCCGGGTGGCAGAGGATGAAACTCATTTGCCTCAGCGTCTGAGACCATCAATCCGCACATCTTATCATGTGGTTTGTTGAGCGTGTTATCGCGGAGACATAGCGCGTGTGGAGGCTTCACGCTATTCGCCGCAGCATCCACGCACAGCTCACCATGCGTCCCACCGAGGGTGACCACGAGGAGGTTACCCCATGTGACTCTACTCTCCCTAGCAACTGGGCCAATTTGGTTGCTTAGGAGACCTGGCTGGAGTCACTCAGCACAGTGAAGTTATTGTTGATTTTTTGTGTATCCAGCTGTTTTACTTGATGCCATGGGACAGATTGGATCTTGCTGTTTTGAGGGCTGCTTTATCCCCGATCTGTATGCATCATTTCAGTTCTTCAGCAGCTCACGGACCTCTGCTGTCAGCCAAGGCTTCTGGTTGGCATGTGTGGCGATGGTCTTAGTGACTGTCACATCATCAGTGCACTTCCTGATGTAAGCAGTCTGTGTGTGATTGTCGTAGGTGGCTGCCTCCTTGAACACATTCCAGTCTGTGTACTGGAAATAGTCCTGAAATGCTGAGGTAGCATCCTCTGGCCATACTGTAATCTGTTTATGAACTGGTTTAGTGAGTTTGAGATGTGGTCTGCACACTGGAATTAGCATTAGAGTGATGTGATCTAAGTACCTGTGGTGGAGGCAGGGAACAGCCTTGTATGCATTTTTCACAGTTGTGGGAAAAATGGACATGATCTACTAGAAAATAACCTAGATAAACGATCAGCTACATAATAGATATTCAAACTGGAATAAAAGCAGATTGAAAGTACTTAAGTAGTAAGCTGTACTTGGTTTCACCCCAACTTTAATATTAATTAGCTGAGGGCATGTGCTAATTGCTTGCTGTGAAATGGTAGTACCACATGTGGACACTCAGAGGCAGTCATTGTGTTTCCTTTTGTCACAAGCTAAGCTTGTTAATTGAGGGTTGTACATTGTTGCCACAGTTATCAGAATGAGCTTATAGCCTTTCTCTAGCAAATGAGGGTCAATCCTTCACCGGGTGAAATCCCTGATGACTATTTAGGGTAACACTGGGGGAGCAGAGGACTTTTAATAAAAGCCTTGCATTTTAATTGCTCATACAGTGCTACATTAGCACAAACCTCACATTTGCTTTAGCTGACTCCAACAACTACAATCAACCCAACTTTAAATCTTTTGGCCTTTCACCAGTGCTGGGTAGTAATGGATATATATATATATATATATATATATATATATATATATATATATATATTCATTCTAAATCAGCCTTCTGTACAAATCTGTTGACATACAGTATATTAGGTAAGACTATGAGTGTTTTACGGAAGAGAGGGAGAAGGTTGAGGAATTTCTAAACAGATTCCTGCCTTTCTAAAGCAAGTTTTTTTCCCCCAAAAATGAACAGGTTGAAACCTAAAACAGAAGGGAACAGTTTGACAGTGATGCGCCTCTGTTTCCCCTCTGATTGGATCATGACCCGAGCCATGTATGTGGAAGCAGCCAACATTTTATTTCCAACTTTTCCATCCAGCCCCAGCTGTTACCTACATGTGCATGTAATCAAATCACATCAACATCTTACTCACACAGGCTAAGCTGTCATGCAGGAACAGATGACATTCTGTGACAGATTATTCACAGATATGCGTTTGGAACCTGTAACTCTCTGGCTCCATGGTCTATCATCCTCATTCCCTCCTGAATTTAACATTAAGACATGGAATTTTGTAGGTTATTATTATTTACTTTAAATCTCGGTCTCTTTAGTGATATACACATGTGTTAATAATATCGGATCCTTTAACTGTGTAATTATAAAAAAGCAACCTCTTCTTTAAAAGTGTAAATTAAGCATTTTAAAGTGCAGTCTCTGGTTCACTCTCATTTCAATTACTCCCCCTTTAATTAAGGCATCCTCATCTCCTGCTTTCATTACTGGTTCAGGCAGGGCAGGACTGAACTTTTGCTATGCTCGGTTGCTATTATTGTACTGTTTTTTCTAGGCGTCATAAGACTCATAAACTGAAGAGAAAGCAAATATGACTGACCTCTACTAAACTCTTAGCTAAACTTTTATCATAACAGCTGTAGAAGCATTTTCATATCCCAAGAGGCACATTTCCCACTTTTACTAAGATCCAAGTTAATGCCACCTTTGAGTTCACAGAGTTTACATTGCTGCACTTTTGGAATGCTGTAGCTACATGTGCACATTGCTTAAAGGGATAGAATACCCAAAAAATGAAAATTCACCCTTGTGTTGTTCCAAACCTGTATGACTCTCTTTTATGTAAAACAAAAGGAGATGTTAGGCACAATGGAAGCCTCAATCACCATTCACTTTCATTGTGTAGCATGCTCTTCACCCCTTTTAGAAAGAGAGTACTCTTGGTTCGTTGATATATTAAAGGGAACTTAAAGGGTATATGGACTTGTATGAACTACACACTGCTCAGGTATGTGTCACCACAGACAAATAACCCCAAAGAACTTTAGAAGTATGGGTTTAAACACGATATTCTTTTAAAATTATTTCCCTGGTCTCTTTTTAATGAATGTAAAAAAAAATGGTAATAAAATGTATCGAAAATACATTTTGTCTTTGTTTTAAACAATTTTAAACAAGTTGTTAAAAGTTCTTAATTTACAAGAAGACAAATAGTACTCTGTGTATAATAGAAATCAAGATTTGAAAGTGCAGTAAAATGAATCAAACAGATGAACAAAAGGATCAGTAATTCACTCTATGAATCAGATAGCTCACTCAAGGAATCTAGTGCTTTGATCAAATGAATCAGTTAGGTTAACTTAGGTAATAAAGTAATTAATAGATGAAAAAGGGATTCAAACTAGAGGTGCACTGATACTAATTTTTGAAGGCTGATACAAGTACCAACTACCTACAGTAGTTTTGGTTATCGGCTGATACCTAATACCAATATAAGTAGTTTTGTGTTCGTAAACGGCAATATTAACAAATCAAATGCATATAGAAGGACCAATATTAGCATTTCCAGTAATTCAAAATTACAATTCAGAACTATTTTAATTGGGTGTAGCTTACCATCAAAAGTATCCCAGCTAACACATACACGTTATTCATGCTTTATCATTGTTATTTTATCCACACTGTTCTGTACATTCACGGAGAGGGCATATTGATTGACTGTTCTCGGTTTGTTGCGTTGAGCCTGACTGAGTTCGACATCTGTTCGATTGCTTTATACTGTGTTGTTATTGGGCTGAAGTAAGGTGACAGACAGTAACTCTCATTACTTTTTCCAGCTTCGTCTTTACACATAACATATGATTTTTGGAGTTGCAGTGTTTATGGCAACATTGACCGTCTTGTGCGTGCAGAGCCCTTCAGAAAGGTGAGCCTTCAAGGTTAGCATAGAACAGTGTAACGTAGCGTTCCCATAGACATTCTATGGGTGTACACTGTACACCGTTCTTTTTGAGTGGATGTCTATGGAGAACATTAATCAAAGAACACTTCAGTTCATAAACTCACAGCATTTAAACTTGTTAAACACTATTATTAAACACTTTTTACACTAATATCCAATGTTATAGAACAGTTCGTTCTGGTCCTAGAATCTGACTGGATGAAAGGCATAACAATAGTGCTGAAAGCTCACACCATCAGCACTGGGATGCTTTAATGTTTGTATCATGCAAACAGCCCAATCCGTCATTACTAGTTCTAAAGTGTGGTTTTCGAATTAGCAACGGAGGCTTGAGACTTTTGAACTAACAATGGCCAATCTTGATCCGTGGCGCAAGAAATGTGTTTTTGCAACCGTCCTTAGTTTTTCCTCATTTTTGTATTCAATTGTTTGTTAAACTGTTGTACTGTATGAAAACAATATCACTCTAAATCCCAGGATATCAGCAGTTACAAAAATATTCAAACCAGCCCATCTGGCACCAACAATCATCCATGCGATTATCTAGTCAGCCAATCGTGTGGCAGCAGTGCCGTGCATGAAATAATTCAGATATGGGTCAGGAGCTTCAGTTAATGTTCACATCAACTATCAGAATGGGAGAAAAAAAATTATTTCAGTGATTTGGACCGTGGCATGATTGTTGGTGCCAGATGGGCTGGTTTGAGTATTTCTGTAACTGCTGATCTTCTGGGATTTTCACACACAACAGTTTCTAGAATTTACTTAGAATGGTGCCAAAAACAAAAAAACATCAATTGAGTGGAAGTTCTGTGGATGGAAATGCCTTGTTGATGAGAGAGGTCAACAAAGAATGGCCAGACTGTTCCAAACTGACAAAGCCTACGGTAACTCAGATAACCGCTCTGTACAATTGTGGTTAGATGAATAGAATCTCAGGATGGTATTCTGAGATGTGTGTTGGTGCTGCTTTGGTGGCACGAGGGGGACCTACACCATATTAGGCAGGTGGTTTTAATGTTGTGGCTGATCGGTGTGTATATATACTGTAAATACAATATCCATGTACACATATTTTAAGGCATAATCTACAATCACATCATCAAACCGCATTCCGTGTACAGAGGCAGATGATTTGAATAGATTTTGACAATATTTTTAATCTCTAAACAGCCAGTTTCAACATTTGTGTCATTCTGTTATTAAATGCAGCCAAGCTGGACTTTAAAAGCAAATACAAATGCACATGTGAAATTTGGCCCTAAAAGTTGCTATTCAATGCAGTACTGTTTTATTCATTACAGTATAATGTGAGTGCCCAAACCCAAGCTGAGGTTACTTTTATTCAGACATGGCAATTCAGTCACAAATAAGGTTAATTTTTAATGATAAAACCAAACTATTGAAGATTTGCCAGCCCAATTTCTGTAGGTGTATACAGTAATAACTCCAATGTTCAGAGCCCACCTCCTGTGGTTCAGCCTATTTGCAGAAATCCCTTATCTTCCACTGAAGACTTTCACTGACATGATTCCAAACAGGACCCATTGGAAGCAGGCAACATATCTTATGCCACCCCATTATTTCCAAATGAATGATTGCTGCTCAGTGGCCATAACACACTGCACACTCCTGCTCGCTGATTATAGTGAAATGCATTCTGATACCTCAGACAGGGAACATGCTTTTGGTATGGCTTTTAAGGTGAGATCAGGTGTGTTGTATGCATCCTGTTTTATGACCCGGGCTTTGACAGCATGAAGGACATATGTAGATAATCCATCAGCGTTAGGCCAGTCTGTGGAAAATGAGGAGTCTGTCCTTGATGGCAACAATGCCATGCCAGAGGTCTCCTTCCCTCTCCAAATCACACTACCATCTGATGGGCACTACACTGCTGCACCTGATTATCTTCTTTCCAAAATTCCCATTATTAAATGCTAATATAGAGGTATTTTTGGTCATTAACTTAATTTGAATCAGCACTATGCAGCTTCCAATTAGCCAGAAGTGTTGCACATCAGCAAAAAAAAAAAAAAAAACAGGAAAAAAAAAACCTATGAACACAGTTCTTTATAGAATTTCTCTAGATCTAGATCAATCGGAGACCAAACTGTTTTTGTCCAATGCAACCCCACAGACCCTTAGAAATGAATGATAATTAATTAATATAATTATCATATTCTGAATTTACTAATAATAGTAATATAATTACCTAATAATAACATTGTTATTATTGTAAAATTTACAACAGTAATAATGATAATAACAATTATATATTCAGTATAATTAATCAAGTAAAGAGTTGCAAAAATGTACCTCCCCATTGCAAAAATTAACCTTGTGTTTTTTATAAAGGCTTTATGCACGAGTGTCGTCCATTATGAGTGTCATTCATGCAAATTTACTAAACGTCCAACATGTTTTTTTTGTTTTCTTGCCTCAAAAGAAACTGAATGCATTAATGTGTTAATAAAACAAATGCTAGTTTTAATTTATTTACAGCCATAATAGTTATAATGTAGCATTTCTGTTTTATAGATATAAAGGGTTAAAATGACAAAATGGAAATTCTGTCTTCATTTACTCACCCACATGTCATTCTCCTTTCTTCATTGAAACACAAAAGGAGATGTTAGGCAGAATGTTAGGGAATGAATGGCCTCAGTCACCAACCAATTTTATTGTATGGCAAATACTAAATTAAAACTGGATTGTGACTGAACCTGTTACATCTCCTTTTGTGTTCCATAGAAGAAAGAAAGTCATACAGGTTGGGAACAACAAACTGTAAGGGTGGTGAAATTATGACAGAAATGCAATTTTTGCTAAACTATTCTCTTAAAGCAAAATCAAAATATACCCAGTGTTAGGAATCACTGCTCTAGAAAAACAACACAAAACACATTGTGCCTTTCTCTCTTTTTCATTTAAGTACTATATGCTCTGGGTATTAGATTGCAGTTTCATTGGCTGAACACTAGATGAGGCTGATCCTGTTGTTTTGGGAAGTTACATTTTGTTCAGCAGAATTGTGTTTAAATTGAACTTTTCGGAATACGACTGCAAAAATGTGCCATAGATCACTCAAATCAGTAGTAGTTTGCTACATCATTTTTCTTCCAAACATTGATAGAAAGCTCAAGCATGTATTGGATTACACACAGACAGAAAGTCCGTTTGATATCAGTTTATATAAATGAGACAGCGTCACTGTGGATGACAGCGGTGTGATTAATGGTTTTGAGAAGAAAAGTGCTCTCTCCTCTGATGTTAGTGTAGCCACATACATAACAGCACAAACAAAAAGTGCACAATGGTTACAGAGCCAGAAGGTAAATTGTGCTTAGCTGAATTATTAAGTGCACTTGAGAACAGCAGCATGTTCCAAACATTGTCCCATTGCTGAGCCCTTGGAATGAAATCTCAGAGTTCACAGATAGGACATCTCAAAAACTGGACTCATTTATTAATTTTATAGTGGAATGGCCAATCACTCATACACTCTTATTGATTACTTAGCAGTTCACATGTGGGGGCGTGACAATGCATTGCCGGCATGAGGAAGGATATAGCATGGGGTGGTATCTTTTACATTTAATTTACTTTTAGACTAAAAAGTTATTTGATTACAGTAACTAATTTGTAATTGCATTACACCCAACACAGTTTGTGAGGTTTTGTGCTGTTTACTTAGTCTTAAATATAATCTTTATTATCCTCATTCCCTAGTTTACTTTAATATTGCGTTCACACGGACGATAAAAGCGATTAAATTGCTTGTGGACACAGAGTATCTGTGCTGTTGGCTGCTAGTATATGTTCCTACTTGACTGCCGTATGCTGTGTCCCCACCCATTGGTAGTCGGTGTATCGCATTATGGCTCATTTGCATAAACTTATGCCATCTTAAACATTTGCATAAACTTATGCCATCTTAAACTTGATGACTTACTTTCTTCTGCAGAATACAAAGATATTTTGAAAGATACAGTATAATGTTTTTTTAACTTCCATACAATGTCCATACAATGGCTCTGCACATGAGCGAAGCACGAGGACATTTATTCAAGCTTCTCTAATGAACATTTGATGGGGACTGTAAGATTTATTGTGAAAAAGGAGTTTTATTTAGGTCTTTCTCATCCTTAATTGATCGTATTTCTTCAGAAGACATGGATTAAACAACTCGAGTTGTGTGGATTACATTTATGCTGCTTTTATGTCCTTTTTGGAGCATAAAAAGTTTTGGACCCAACTGACTTACATTGTATGGACATAAAAACATAATATTTCCAAAAGGTCTTTGTTTGTGTTTGCAGAAGTAAGAAAGTCATTGGAGTTTGAGATGGCATAAGGGTGAGGGAATGATGATAAAATAATAACTATTGAGAGAACTATTCCTTAAAAAGCTTTTGTGTGCTTTGCCCTTTTTTAAATAAATTAAAAGCTGCACTTGTGTTGTAAACCATTACTTTTTCGAACGTTTGTTACAATTGTTTTGAAACTGGATCATTGCAATGATGGCAAATGTACAGGTCACTGGCCAGTATTATCCCAAGAGATTTTTAGAACATTATTTCATCAAACAGATAAAAAAATGGTTAAAAAACTACATTGTATCGCCAAAGCTACAGCTGCATGCTTAAACCAGCTTCTCATCAACTAGGTCATGCTACGGTTAGCACCTCCTTTCAGTTGAATTTCAAGCAGTACAGAGGGACTATTTTTGCCAGTTTGTCCCAACCTGAAAAAAGAGAGCCTGGCATTTCAGGTTACTGTGACCTCATAGGTCTGAAATAAATGGGTATGAATCTGTGGACACTGCTGCATTAAAGCCTCTCTGTCACCTTGTGAAATGCACTATTCTGTTGTGAAGACACATGAGAGGGTTGTAGTTTGACTCCAGGGCATGATAATTTGTGTCCTCATTGCACTCTGAATGCCTCTGCAAAGTACCAGTTCCAGTGATGTCAGCCAATCCTAATGGCTGCAAACCTGTCCACTGATTCTACATACAGTTTTTATTCTCTCCATTGTCTTTCTCTTTATGTTCTTTTCAGTGCTGTATATTGTAAATCTTTGCTCCTCCTACAAACCATGAAATGGGGCTCTGCCCACAAGTTGTGACATCATGCACAAAGGTTTGTAGCTGCTAGAGTGATGGAAATTGTGACATTGTTCTGGGCCTCCTGGTGCTAGCAGGGCTACAGCAGAGTAGCCTGAAGGCTGGTGATTTCAATTTTGGATCAATATGTAAAAAATTGACAGTGATGTAAATGACAAAGATGCCACTTCAGACCAAAAATTCTTGAATGGAACTCCTTTCTAAAATGTATACTGAGCATCACAGGAAAGCAGTTGACCTGGTGAAGACTACTCCAAAATCCCCCTAGATATGCAAATATAACCAACATTTCATCAGCTTAAGATTTTGTGTGGGAACCCCCTAATACAGTAAAGTCCTATTTACACCAAGCCTGAATATCTTTTGCTAAGTTTGTTGTGAATGAGCTTTTGAATAGGAACAAATAATTACTATGGCGCTATTTACACCTGGTCTGACAAACTGAGAGCAGTCTGTTTTTTTTCCCTTCAGACTGTGAAGAAAACTGACCAACCAATTAGATAAGTGCTTATAGTCACGTGTCTAGTATGTTGGTGGTGCAAACACACCAAAAGTTACTTAGCAAACCCACATCAAACACCTAAAGAACAACAACTAGGAACCAGCATTGATGATGGATGTGAAGCTGCACTTGTCTTTGGTATCTGAGCACAAATAATTATTTGATAAAAGATAGGGAGATGTTATTATGGTTAAGAAATAAAAAAAGAATAATAATCTGAATCAATGGTGAATTTTATGAGATGTATTTTGTAATTTTCATTGATGAAATTGTTAATACTAATGTTTTCATTAATGTTTGTGTGTTGTGCATCTAGTGTACTGGAATAAAATTGCATTCTGTTAAAGGTGATGTAAGCAATTTTTAAAAGTAGAATTTCCACAAGACTTGACACTAAATAAGACATGCCAACTGTTTCCAAAAAAGACACATATACACTCAAAGACACTTGGCGACCACCAATGTCAGAAATGGAGCAAGAGAGAATTGTAATAACACAGGTAAGAACAAATACGCATGCAACTTGATGTGCACAAACCTGAACTGTATAGCAGGGGTCAGATGCAGAACAAAATTAGGAATCATGGGCTGCATCGCTTTAATAACTTAAATAATATAATATAATAATTTGAATGTAGTATAAGAATACCTTCAGGTCACTTTTCATGTCCTCTGGGAGATTTTCTTCAGACAAAAAGTCAAATGACAGACAGGTCACCTTTTTTTTAAAAACAAAGGAGTAGACAAGCAAAGGGTCAGACAAGCTGGACATAGCTTGTCCTTGTCCACAGCCATCTGGTCGTGTCAGTGGCTCCTAGTCACCGCAACAGGACACTGAGCTGACAGCACCTTCCGCTCTCTCTTTGTTCTGTACAATGACTGCACCATCGTTGGTATTTAATCTGACACATGATGTTCCAAATCAGCAGTTGCTTAACAGACAAACAGCAAGCCCACTTGGAAGAGATTCTGAACTTTAAAACTTCATCTCACAAGACACAAGGGTATAACATCACTCTTCTAATGAGGTTTGTCTTTTCATAATGTTTTTTATTTAATTGTGTGGCAGAAACACCTCTTGTTCATCAGGAAAGGAGGAAGCAGGTTACAATACAAAAGACTTTTAATTAAACAAAACACAACATAAAACCGCTTTCCTGCATAACACAAAAGCGCACACACACAAACATTGCTGCGTGCATCTCTCTCTCTCAAACTGGCATCCCTGGCTCCTCTTTACCCCTCTCCCGGCTGATTGTGCTGATTCAGTGTGGGGTGTCCATTATGGCCTGGCCACGCCCTCCTCCTGGTCACATACCCCTGACAGGGAAATATCCAGTCTGACTTACTCCCCCCCCTTCCCGGAGGAGAGGTGTTGCCCTTTCGGCCATCCCCGCCTCCTGGGATTCTGAGTAGGACAAGGGGAGGGAGAAGGGAGAGGGAGAGAGAGAGAGGGAAAAGAAAAAAAAACTCTAGTTCCCGACCACGCTGCTACATGGTCGTCAGCCAGCTGCACTGCCCCCTGGCGGACGGCGGTGGCGAGGACTCCATGACAACCTCCCAGGCGTCCATCGTTACGGCACGGCCATTCCCTCCTCCTCGTCACATAACGTGAATTTGGACCATACGTTTTGTGTATACTATGACTAATTTTGTTTAGGAGCACTTTAGCTTAGGAACATAATATTATGAATCACACGCACACAAAAAAAAGACTAAACTCTAAAGGGCCCTGTGGATTGTAGTCCATGTGTCTTAATTTGAGCTTTTGGATGGTGCGGGAGAGAGATCGTTTACAGACATGTCTGTAAACGATCTCTCTCTCCCGCACCACCGGCCACAATCGGCCTTTATCCCTCTCGGAGGCTTAATTAGGAGGTCGGGGGTTGGGTCCCGGCCCGCCCTCCGCCCTGCCACAGCTCTCTAATTGTGTTTGGTTTTAATAACTAGTCAGAGGGCCTCTAGTCTCCCTATTTTAATAAACTAGAAATTACATTAACCAACCAGATTTGCATTTATAGAAGGAAATGACAATACTTGCAAGGCAGTAAAAAAAGTATGCAAATTATTCAGGAGAACTTTTCATGGGAAGTTTTAGGTTATGTGTAAATTAAATGCCATATAAAAAGAGGTTTTGCATTTATCATTGCAATCAGCATGCATTTGTTTTCAGTCAGCTGAACACAAGAATCAACATACAGCAGTCATTGTACAGTGTAAAGGTGTCTAGAAATGGTTAAATATATAAGAAGACGAGACCAACCACAATTCAGGGTGAATAAACCTGACAATAATAGTTTACACCAAAAAAACTAATTTTTTTATGGGTTAGATCAAGTAAAAATTAAGGCAACAATGACAGGTTACTACTTATTATAATGTATCAATTATATCAGTGTAAGTCAGTTGGGAGTTATTATACAAAATAGGTCACGTCTTTAAAAGCAAATAGCAAAAACAGATAGCACAACCAAGGCAGAAATTTTCATTATCACTATCATCATTATAATGTAGAACAAACACCTAAACAGAATGTGGAGGAAAACCAATAAAGTGCTGCCTTGCAAACACTGTAACAAGCTTTTGTTAAAAAAATACACACTTATCCTAACTATCCTCTAAAATGCATATCCAAGGATCTTCGAGCTGCTTTGTTCACTGCTTTGATAGACATGTTCGTCCCAAACATTTTCTATCACATGCATCACCATAAACAGCTGGAGTGACCGATAGATTCCATTTAGTGTGCAAATGGATGGTGCAACACTCTATCATATATTGCGGGCCAGCTGTAATAGCTTGAGGCCTTTATGCCACTGCCTTGCTTTTAATATCACTGCTGGTTCATCCGTCAGAGTGGATGCCGTAATGTTACAAATGAGGCCACATATAAAATCCAGGCTGAGGAGATGAGAGGTGGTATGATTTAGAGTGAGCTCCCCATCACTTGCTGTGCTGCTCTGCTCAACAGCAGGTATTGGCGACTCAGGTGACAGATGAGGGGGAAACTGCCCCGCTATATTGTCCTGGAGCAGAGCCCAGCCTAATGCACCCAACAGAGACACACACACACACACACACACACACACACACACACATTCAGTACATATACTCATACTGTTGGGTATGCCCAACGTGGTCTTCTGCTGTTGCATCCTATTCGCCTCAAGGTTCGACGTGTTGTGCATTCTGTGATGCAATTCTGCAATTGTGTGCATATAATTGAGTGGTTATCTTAGTTACAGTAGCCTTTATGTCAGCTCATACCAATCTGGCCATTCTCAATTGACCTCTCTCATCAACAGTGTTGGGTAAGTTACTCTAAAAAAGTAATTAATTACTAACTACTAATTACATCTTCTACTGTGTAATTAGATTACTGTACTAATTACTTTGTCTGAAAAGTAACTGCATTACTTATTACTAATTACTTTCTAAAACCCTTATCGACCTCAACCAGATGAAAAATCAAGGATAGACATGAAATTGTTCTTTTAATTCTTTTAAATAATATAAAATAAAATAAATTATTCATGATTTTAAGGGGGCTGCATTAAATTAGAAAACATAGATTTTAACATTAGATGCTACATTTACATTTAAAATTCATTATTGTTTTATACAGAAATGTTAGTAGTCTATACAGCATTTAACACAATTACATCAGAAGTAACTAATTAAATTACTGAAAAATTAAGCGTAACCCCTTACTTAAATTTTTCAATGAAAAGTTTTTACTTTAAAAATTAATTACTTAGTAATGCATTCCACCCAACACTGCTCTTCAACAAGACATATCTGTCTGCATTTTTTTCACATTCTGATGTTTGATGTGAACATTAACTGAAGCTCCTGACCCATGTCGGCATGATTTTATGCATTGCACTGCTGCCAAATGATTGGCTGATTGTATAATGTCATGAAGTAGGTGTACATGTGTTCCTAATAAAGTACTCTTCTTCTATATCTTCTTAAAACTTTTATTTAATTGCTCCAATTCAAATTTAGTTTCGTGTTTTATTTGAGTTTTTACTCTATGACTATTAGTATTTGTAAAGTGATCAATGGAAAGGAGGAGGAGAGAACCGGCTTTTCAATGTAAATAATATTTTAATTAACAACTTAAAACAAGGACACAAACACACGCATGACGGACATGTCCGTAAACAATCTCTCTCTCCCGCATGATCCTCTGCAGTCAACCTTTATCCCTCACGGAGGCTTAATTAGCCTCATACGGGACCGGGTGTGTAGGATCACGACCTGGCCCCGCCCTCCGCCCTGCCATAGTGTTATTTTAGTTTCAGTTTAGCTAGTATTTAAGTATTAGTTTTGATATTTTAGGACTGCCAAAGCTAATGTGTTTACTGACATAATTTAAATATAGTTGCTTAAATATTGTAAACTAGTAAATATATTCTGCTGTTGTTGCGTTTTCATGTTTAATGAAGGCGGGTTGTAAAGGTTTCAAATTATATTATATACAATGTATAAAAAATAACTAATTCAGAAATGAATTAGTTATTAAAATTAATTAGTCATTATTATAATAATAATAATTATTGTTAATATTATGTCATATTTTGTTTTATTTTAATTCGTTTTGAGAGTTATGAAAGTGTATTTTTGTTTAGTTAGTTTTTTTCAAATATGTCTTTATTTTTTTTTCAGTAACCAAAAGATCTGTCAATTATTTTTCCATTTAAGTTTTTGTTAATTATAAAAACATTGCAAACACACGCACACACATAATCAAACAGAGAGCTTTCCACTGTAGGGCAGTGGAAGGAGCTGCAGTGTCCAATGCGACAACTGCCTTCAAGTGATGCCCTGCAAAACTGGCAGGAAAAAATGACAAACTGCCTGCCCCAGCCATGAGAGTCATTTACAGAAATTGCATGTCTCCTCTTGCCAGTGGCATGGTTTGCAAGGAAAGATACGAGTTCAGTGGTTTGCCGTGGGATTGGGCCAAAGGCATTTGTCTCAATCTCTCTCATGTAGTTGGAGGTGTAAGCAAAATTGCTCATAAAGTGCCTTTGTCCTAAACAAGCAATATTCATTAGCACATTCTCTTATGGGCCATCTTCAGCACTTTCAGAGGAATAGTGAATACATCATGTAAATTGGAAAAAAGAGATGAATGGTAATGGCAAAGGATGTAAACAGGTCGGGGCAAAAACCAGAAGATCAGCATCTTACTCAATAGTTCTTAGACACACATGGCCGAAGGAAAATAGAACAATAACATTTATCTTAAAGAAACTGCTCATTCAAAATTTGAAATTATGTTATTATTTATTCACACCTAGTTCCAAACACATATGATTTACTTTCTTCTGTGGAAAACAAAAGGAAATGTTAGGCAGAATGCCCACTCTTCATTCACTTTCATTATTTGGAAAAGAATGGCCATGATATTTTTCAAAATCTCACCTTTTGTGTTAAGAGGAAAAAAGAATATCAAGTTTGTAACATCAAGTAAATGATGACAGTTTTCATTTCTGGGTAAACTAATCCTTTAAATGTCTCCAACTGAAAGTGATTTACATCTAATGCTTGTTAAACTGTTCTCAGCAAGCAGATATTTCATGGTTGACAAAACATAGAAAAGATAAATAGATCAAGAGTTCTCAATGCTCACAATATCACACTGAGCACAAAATTATAAGCCTATTTGATCATTTGCTTCAGCAATAGAAACTGCACTTTATGAGTCATATGCCAAAGCAAGCGTGTCTGAGCTGATTCAATATTACAGTTGAAATCAGAAGTTTACATACACTTAGGCTGAAGTCATTAAAAAAAAAATTTTAAGCACTCCACAGATTTAATATTAACAAACTATAGATTTGGCAAGTAATTTAGGACACTTACTTTGTGCATGACATGATAAATTTTTCCAACAATTGTTGACAGACAGATTGTTTAACTTTTGATTGACTATATCACAATTCCAGTGGGTCAGAAGTTTACATACACTGTTAACTGTGCCTTTAAGCAGCTTGGAAAATTCCAGAAAATAATATCAAGCCTTTAGACAATTAGCCACTTAGCTTCTGATAGGAGGCCTACTGAATTGGAAGTGTATGGATGTATTTTAAGGCCTACCTTCAAACTCAGCGCCTCTTTGCTTGTGTGGCGTTACTAGGTACGAAAGATTTGCAATTACACTTTAATTTATATCCGACTACGCCACCCTGGTGGAGAGCCAGGGAAATACTCCAAGAAAGGACACACAGGTAAGTATTACCCACTGAGGGCAAAGATATAAGCCAGTGAGACAGGGGTAACAATACTTAATATACTTTATTTTGTTAAAACAGACAGATCACTAAAAAACACACCATAGAAAAATACTTCTCCAGGGCAGGCCTCGCAGGAACAAGGCAGGCCGGGCGCACTCAGAGGTCGTCCAAACCCGCTTAAATTCACCCCAAAATCAAACAGCAGGGCACTGCAAGGCAATTGTGTTAATACACATCACACACTGTGAAGCACACACACCTCGAAAGAAAGGCATCCGGCCTCCCCCGTTCCGCCTCAAACCCCTACCAGCTCCTGGAGACACAAAAAGAGAATAAAACAATAATTAACTGAGAAATTATACTAAAACCCCCCCCCCAACCCAAATGAAATGTACAACCACAATGATTGGTACATCAAAGGCGCCCCAGCCGCCTGTCCGGATAAGGCCGATCAAAAAGGCAGTGCCTGAGTGATTATCACGGAATCCAACTCCAAAACAGTTACAATGAGTTGTACAAAAGAAAACCATAAATTAATATGTACCAATATAAAAAAAGTAAATAACACAAAAACCATAAAGAAACCAATAACAAATAATCCACACACAGTAATTACAAGAAAAATCCAACAAGACAGAACACAGGAAAAGGCAACTGAAATCCTACAAACACAAAAAAATAAAAAGGTACACACTTAGCCAGTCAAGTCAATCATACATCGCACAAGCAGTAACACAGAGCGTGGGTTGGTTGACCCAAAAGAACCGACCTGCTAAGCGGTAAACTCAGCACAGCGGTGCAAACAATCAATCGAGAATAAGAAATGTAATCTGATAAGCAAAACAGCAGCGGCATCTCCTGTAGTGTCCTCGCACTGGATAAAGTCTACCGATGGTGAAGGCCCGGAATCAGCAAAACACGTCAACTGACGTCAAAATAAAGGTCCTTAAATACTAAAGGTGCTACCACCTCATTGGTCTTCCACCCATCCACTAATAAACCAATAACCTAGCTCCTTTATCCTGTCACACTTGACTTCATGGGAAAATCAAAAGCAATCAGCCAAGACCTCAGAAAACAATTGTGGACCTCCTCAAGTCTGGTTCATCCTTTGGAGCAATTTCCAAATGGTTGAAGTTACCTCGTTCATCTGTACAAACAATAATACACAAGTATAAACACCACGTAGCCATCATACCGCTCAGGAAGGAAACATCTCGGGTTACATGTGTAACCCTTGCTCCCTGAAAAAGCGGAACGAGATGCTGCACTTTGCGAAGCGCTTTGGGAACAATCCTACATGTTTGTGACCAGCTGAAATATGTGTGTAACATGTCAATGAACATTGACTGGAATTTATAGCCTCGGATGGTGTAATCATTGGATGCACCTGTGACCGGGCTATAAATAGAGGCGTCACCAGCGTGTCGTCAGATATTTTTTCTGAAGAGCAGTCCTGGGATGTCCCAGTGAGGCAAAGAAGCGCAGCATCTCGTTCTGCTTTTTTCAGGGAACAAGGGTTACACATGTAACCCGAGACGTTCCCTTTACAAAAAGCTTCACTATGATGCTGCACTTTGCTAATACCCACGCCGCCGCACTGGGGCTGTCCGGACCCCTACTGTTGTGAAGTGTGCTCACAAGAACGCGAGTGGTCTCAGACATGAGCTTGAGATGTCGACTCAAGGATGTAAGAGCCCGGAGTAGCATAAACATCTAACCCATAAAATTCAATGAATTTGTGGGGAGAGGACCAGCCTGCCGCATCACAAACTTGTTCAGGCATGAGCTTGAGATGTCGACTCAAGGACGTAAGAGCCCGGAGTAATATGAACATCTAAACTATAAAATCTGATGAATGTGTGCGGAGAGGACCAGCCTGCCGCATCACAAACATGCTGCAGAGGGACCCCTATAGCCAAGCCTTTAGAGGAGGCAACCCCTCTGGTGGAGTGAGTTCTGACACCTACTGGCGAAGCTTGACCATGCGCCTCATAGGCCAGGGCAATAGCATCCCTCACCCAATGTGACATAGTCTGCTTGGTAGTATCTTGAATTTGGACACCCTGACCGAGCGGTTGGAAGCCTCTGTCACCCGAAACACCAAAGGCGGCGGGAGTGAAGAGGTTTCTTGAGGGTATCGGGAGGGCCGAAGTGGATGGTACACGCTCCCCGTCCCAAGAGGAACTACCCCCACAAGGCTGGGTACAAGACCTTCAGGGTTTTTTTCTTTTATAAATCACGACCCTGAGGTCCTGCTTCGGGGTTGCTGAGGGCGACGAGCCTGTCCCCAGTCTTTACGAGGGGGAGCACGACTCGCCACGCTCTGCCTAGCAGAGTTGGGGCGGGACTGGGTGGTTGACGGCCCCGCTCCCTGAGTGCGGCGAGGATAAAACTGCCTGAAGGCTTCCTCGTGGCTTTTTGCCTCCTGGAATCTGGAGATAACCGTATTCATGGTGTCTCCGAAGAGACCGGAAGGCGAAACCGGGGCATCGAGTGGGAAAACTCTGTCCTTATCCTTGATGCCCATCTGCTTGGTCGCACGGAGATATAAATCCGTGGCCCGACGAAGTTCAGAAAAGTCTTCTTCGTCGAGCGTTGCACCTGCACTCAGGTCTTTCTGTAGGTCAGCCTGGTACGCCTGTAACACGGCCATGGTGTGCAGCGCAGCACCAGCCTGACCTGCCGCTTGATAAGCCCTCCCCACTAGCATGGAGGTAGTCCTGCATGGCTTAGTGGGGAGAGCTGGTTTCTTGAGTGATGATGCCAAACCCGGTGAGAGATAGCCCGCAAGCGTCTCTTCGACCGGCGGCATCATTGAATACCCCTGTGTCTCTTGTTCGCGTGGCCAGTCTAGCTGTAGTCTGGCCACAGCCCGAGTAACCACCTCGAGTAATTTCTCAGCCACTTTATTATTATGCGTGAAATGTACAGAGGTTCAGCGCCCCCCTCGTGAAACGAAGTGGCGCCGAGGCGCACTTCAGGCTTATGAGAAGGATCAGCTAGATCTGGGGAGAGAGCGAGCGATAGGGACGGACCCGTCTCTCGGTCCTCAGCCAGATATATGCGAGATCCCCACGATGAAAGAGTGGGCGCTGACTCCCGGAAGTAAGCGAGGCGAACGCAAAGCATTTCGCCTGAAAGTAGGTCGCAATGTGCGCACTTGCCCTGCCCCAACGCGAGAGCAGCATGCTCTTCCCCCAAACAAACAAAACAAAACTGATGCGTGTCCCTGATGGTCATAGAAAGTTGACAGGGAAACACGCATCGTTTGCTTTGTTTCTCCTACATTTTTCCACCTTTTTCTTTTTATATATATATATATATATATATATATAGCAAGAGGGAAAGGAGGAAAGGTTCACTGCGCACTGCCTAACAAATTCTAAATCCTAGCAGAGGAAAGAAAGTTTCTGACAGGCTTGTGAGACACACAGCACAGTATGCTCTGAAGAAAATTATCCGACGACACGCTGGTGACGCCTCTATTTATAGCCCTGTCACAGGTGCATCCAATGATTACACCAACCAAGGCTATAAATTCTGGTCAATGTTCATTGACCTGTTACACACATATTTCAGCTGGTCACAAACATGTAGGATTGTTCCCAAAGCGCAGCATCATAGCGAAGCTTTTTGTAAAGGGAACACATTCTGTTTCCTAGAGATGAACGTAGTTTGGTGCGAATCAACCCCAGAACAACAGCAAAGGACCTTGTGAAGATGCTGGAGGAAACAATTATACAAGTATGTTTGTTTCAACAGTAAAACAAGTCCTTTATTGACTACTCTACCAGACTACAGTTTGCAAGTGCACATGGGGATAAAGAGCTTACATTTTGGAGAAATATACTCTGGTCTAATGAAACAAAAATTGAACTGTTTGGCCATAATGACCATCGTTATGTTTAGAGGAAAAAGGGTGAGGCTTGCAAGCCGAGGAACACCATCCCAAACGTGAAGCATGGGGATGGCAGCATCATATTGTGGGGGTGCTTTGCTGCAGGAGGAACTAGTGCACTTCACATAATAGATGGCATCATGAGGAAGGAAAATTATGTGTATATATTGAAGCAACATCTCATGACATCAGCTAGGAAGATAAAGCTTGGTTGCAAATGGGTCTTCCAAATAGACAATGCATACCTCCAAAGTTTAGGACAACAAAGTCAAGGTATTGGAGTGGCCATCACAATGTCCTGACCACAATCCGATAGAAAATCTGTGGGCAGAACTGAAAAAGTGTGTGCGAGCAAGGAGGCCAACAAACCTGACTCAATTACACTGGTTCTGTCTGGAGAATGAGCCACTGGGAATGTGATGAAAGAAATAATAGCTGAAATAATTCATTCTCTCTACTATTATTCTGATATTTCGCATTCTTAAAATGAAGTAGTGATCCTAACTGACCTAACACAGGGAATATTTTCTTCGATTAAATGTCAGATATTGTGAAAATCTGAGTTAAAATGTACTGTATTTGGCTAAGGTGTATGTAAATTTCTGACTTCAACTGTATATGTATTTTCATTGAATATTCATGATTTGAAATTAACTGTCACTTTAATGTGTGATAGAAGTCTTTTGTACTAGGATTCAGAGTTCTGAATTACTGAACTTTATTGACTGTCTGAAAAGATGACCCAAATCAAAATTAAAGAGACAGCTCATTAATGAGTTTATTCACCCAAAAATGAAAATTCAGTCATCATTTAATTACTCACATGTGTTCCAAACCTGTATGATTTTCTTCCTCGTTGGAATACAAAATATGTTAGTGAGGATGTTAGCCTCAGTAACCATTCACTTCACTCACAGAGTGAGTAAATTATGAAAAATTAAAATGTTTTGGGTAAACTGTACTTTTAATTAATTAGCTCACTGTTCATTACCACAGTTATCACTACAACTATATGGTTTTCTCAAATGGTATGATTTCATGCGATTTAAATATGCTTCTGTAATTTATCAGACTCTTTGGTTGGCTTGTTGGATGATGTAAACAATGAGTGAAATTTGAAGCTGATGACCTGATCTGAAAATATCTCACCTACTCTGGAAATATCTCAGTATTGACTTGTGGTACAGGTATTGTAGAAAGCCACCTGATATCTTATGCCCATAACAAAAATCCTTAATTCATTAGCCTCTCTGTTTTAGAGTGCACAGGAAGGAAGGAAGGATAGCTTGAGGCGGATGTTTCTTAATTTAGCTGAGATACATTTACCGTAGGTGTGCCCACAGCAAACAACGTCTGCTGTGTTTTTAGCATTCATTGAATTGCATTATCATACAGCTCAGGCAGTGTAGGCTACATATAAATAATTCTCACTTTATAGGTGCATGTTTTAGAATTCTTCACAATATGTCCTAAGGAATTCACCAGACCTTTCAAAAAGTCCAAAAAACAATTCACAGATATGTAGGTCACAAAAATCCAAGTAAAAAAATCCCACACACTATTTATAGAAGAAATACATATATCACCACATGCAAGATAAGTATAGTTCTAATGAAAGTGAGCAGTGAGCAAATGATTCATTCACAGGTGACCTTCCTTAGTGCTTGATTACCATACCAAACGTAGAAGCCATTTTAAGTCATACAAGTCACATGGTAACATGGTCACATGACAATCAAACTCGCACAATAAATACCAACACCAATACACTCTACACAACACACTAACCAATTCATATAAACCATTAATACCCAAAGTCAATATCATAATCAACAATGATTGTTGAACAGCAAATCTTCAAATTAGTTAAATTGTGTAAATCAGTTAAATTGTAAACACAATTTAATTGATGTTAAGTTTTGTGGTATACAGAAGCTGACATGACTAAGGAGGGGTTGTGACAAGGACAAGAGACTCTTACAATGTGATGCAAAGTGGATTTACTATATGGACTGTTTACAACTAAAAGGGCTTAATGAAGAAAATCTATTATCTTGCTTTATTTGACTTGTTGGGAATAGACATGTTGGGATACTATGATTATAAATGCTTTTTATGTGTTTTAACAATCATTGTGGATTATGATATTGAATTTGGCATTAATGGCTAGGGTGTATTGGTACTGGTATATATTGTGGGAGTTTGATTGTCATGTGACCATGTGACTTGTATGATTAAATTGGCTCCTATGTTGAGATATATCTATCTACAGAACCACAGAGCCAGAGTTTAATTGCCTTGTTGTGTCATGTGACCATGTGACTTGTATGACTTAATATGGCTCCTATGTTGAGATATATCTGTCTGCAGAGCCATACATCACAGCCATTTCAGGACACAGCGCCAGGCCAGCAGTCTTAGGCCTGAGGTTATGGCGGAGCTAAAGGAGCCACAGCAGTTTCCGGACCGATGCTTGCCTCACCTACAGTTTTGAAGTGTAACTTCTTACTTCTGTTTGCTTTATTAGATTTAAAACGTGCTGTTTTTTGCATTGATTTCAATTTGATGACTTGATCTTAAACATTTAACAGTAATACATTTTAATAAGGTTCCATTTGTTAACATTAGTTAATGCAGTAGGTATCATGAACAATATTTTTTAACCATTATTTAATAATTTTGGTAATGTAAATGGATAAAAACACATTTGTTCATTTTTAATTCATAGTGCAAGAACTAATGTTAACATAGACAACTTTTAATTTTAAAAATATATTAGTACATTTTAAAAACAACATTTACCAAGATTAAGAAATGCTGAAAGTTTTGTTTGGACCTTGGAACAAATGGAACCTTATTATAAAGTGTTAACCATTTGACTGTTTTATATGATTTCCTTCATGTTCGTGATGTTACAAATAGTACTTAAAGGATGGGCATTTAATGTCATCAAATTAAAAATAAACATTCAATTTCAAATCCTAGTAAAAATGTACATTGAACAATTAGAAAACTAATAAGATATTTTAATGTTCATAAAATGGAACCAAAATTATAATTTAAAAAACTTGTAAACTACAGAAACACTCAAACTTTAAACAACTTATACAACACAAAGAGACAACTTCAAACTAATCAAAAGAACAATTTACTCTTAGGCCCATTTTGTCATGTAATTCCAGGAAACATCTCGGGTTACATGTGTAACCCTTGTTCCCTGAAAAAGGAAGAGAAGAGAACCCTATCGCAACACAAACTTGTCATAAAAACTGATGAATGTGAGCGGAGAGGACCAGCCTGCCGCATCACAAACTTGTTTAGGCATGGGCTGAGATGTCGACTCAAGGACATAAGAGTCCGGAGTAGCAAAGCATCTAAACCATAAAATGTGATTAGTGTGTGCAGAGAGTGCCAACCTGCCGCACCACAAACTTGTTCGGTGTCAACTCAAGGGCGTAAGAGCCAAGAGTGGCAAGAACATCCAAACTATAAAAGTTTAATGAATGTGCACGGAGAGGACCAACCTGCCGCACCACAAACTTGCTGCAGAGGGAGACCGCTAGCCAAGGCTTCAGAGGAGGAGAGCCCTCTGGAAGAGTGCGCCCTAAAACCTACTGGCAAAGCTTGAACGCGCGCCTCGTAGGCCCGGGCAGTAAGGTCCCTCACCCAAAGTGACAACCCGGTCACGGCTTCGAAGTGAAGAACTGCTGCCCTGACTTTACGCCACTAGCAAATGCGGTGGACATAATTCTGAAGGGCACAGACTGGACAAAGTCTGAGTAGTCTTTAGCTGCTCCGGCATTACAAACGGCAGGGAGCAGAAGGCTTAGAGAATGACTGGCCAAGGGTCGAGAAAGGCACCTTGGGCAGGTAGTCAGGGTGAGGGTGCAAAGAATGCTCTTGGTCCTACCTGGGGCAACTCAAAACAGGCCGGCAAAAGAGACAGAGCCTGTAGGTACCCAAGTCTCCTTAGAGACATAATTGCCATATGAAAAACCATCTTGAGAGTCAGAAGTCTAACAAATGCTGACTCTAGAGGTTTTAAAAAGGGGGGTCTTACCCTATGAAGAGGTCCTAGCAAGGATGCCTCTTAGAGGGCACCCCGCCCACCAAGGCGTGGCAAGCCGAAGTGGGAGCCACATAGAACCTGGCAGTGGCGAGGCAAGTGCCCGCTGACAGTTCTTTCCACAGAAAATCCAGAACTGAAGCAAACTGGCAGTTAGCTGGTTCTGTAATTTGAACTTATTAGAAGGAAACGCATGCAGGAGCATTTGTGCCATGTATGCGCCACCACGATCAGCACCCCCGAGGGGGGGACTGGGTGACTCGGGGAGAAGTAGAGGAGACATTGCGCTATCAACAGAGGCGAAGAGGTCCTCTTCTGCCCTGTAAAATCTACCCAGATCAGTTCCAAAGGAGGGAGCCCTAGCACTTGAAATGGTCTTGATAACTTCAGGAGAAAGCCCTGTGAACCTCAGTTGATACCCTACAGGGGCCAAGCATGAAAGGTTTCACAATTCGGGCCGGGGATGAATATGTCCCCCGAGCCTGAGAAAGAAGGTCCTACCTGTTCGGAATCGCCCAAGGCGAGCCGTCGAGGAGAGATATTAACTCCGAGAACCATATCCTGTTCAGCCAGGGCAGCGCCATTAATAGGAGGCAAGACCCTTGCTGGTGAACATTGCCAAGACTCCCGGGAGCAGAGAAACCGGGGAAAGAAATGCATATAGACGCATTCTGGGTCATGTATGTGTCTTAACGTCCAGACCCAAGGGGGCTGGGTGATTTCAGGGAGAAGTAGAGGAGACATTGCGCTATTCATAGAGGCGAAGAGGTCCTCTTCTGCCCTAAGATCTCACCCAAACTTGTTCCAAGTGGAAAAAGCCCGGCATTTAAAAAGGTCTCGATAACCTCAGGAGAGAGCCCTGTGTCCTTCAGTTGGTACCCTTAGGGGCCAAACATGAAAGATTCCACAATTTGGGGCAGGGATGAAATATTGCCCTGTGCCTGAGACAGAAGATCCTTCCTGTTCGGCATCGCCAAAGGTGAGCCGTCGAGGGAAGAGATTAGCTCCGAGAACCAAGCCCTGTTCGGCCAGCGTGGTGCTATCAGTAAGAGGCAAAAACCCTTGCTGGCGAACTCTGGGCAACTACTACCTTAGGGTGGAGTTCTTAAATCCCCGTTGGTATTTTCTGTCTGGACCGTAAATCTGCTCCAAAATACGGGCATCCAGGGATATAACTGACCTGAGTGACAGGAGCTTGCCCTGGGCCCTAAGGAGAACCCAACGTGTCAGAAATACAGCTGACAAGAACGTGGGTCTCCTTGATGATTTATGTAAGAGGCTACCGCTGCATTGTCCACCCGCACCAAGACATGGCAGCCTCAGGAGGAGGTATTTCAGGGCCAGAAATACAGCCATCAACCCGAGACAGTGACTGTGACAACCGAGCTGACGACCCTCCTATCCCCTTAAGCTGGATGACCACTTAAGGCCGCTACCCCGCCCATCAGGGAGGCGTCTGTCGTTAGCAGCCTGCGACAACAAGACGCACCTAGAGTGGGACCCAAGGCAGAAAACCGGGGTCTGAACCACATAGAAAGGGAACGAAGCCTGAGGCGCGTAACCCTATTTAGCCTAGGGGTTTTGGCCCTTGGAAGAATCCCCTGGCTTTTGGCCACAACAAAAACGGTCTCATGAGCAGAAGGTCCAGAGGGATCACTGTGGAAGCATTCGCCCTGAGACCTGGAAATCATTGATACTGATAACAGTGCAACCTTGACCTAGCCTGACTTTGCTCAGGGTGATCTAAATGGACTCAATCCTAGCGGGAGACAGTTGTGCCCGCATTGAGATTGAACTCCATACGATGCCCCGATAGACAGTGTTCTGAGTGGGAGAGAGGACGCTTTTCTTGGCGTTGAGCCTCAACCCCAGAGAAACAGATGAGCTAAGCAGATGTGTGTGGCTCTATCTCTCCGGCCCCACCCTCCTTCTCCTCATTGCACTCTTCCCTCCTTTGCCTCAGAACACCCAGCATGACATACAACCCCCGCATTTCCGAGGAGGTTGCCCTTCCGGCCGTGCTTGGTGGCAGGCTTTACCCTCCTTCCTCGAGACCTGCGAGGGAGATAAGGGGTGGGAAAAGCGAAGAGGGAAAGAGCGAGGCAGAGTGACAGTGAGCGAAAGAAAAGGTGTAGTGGAATTAGCAGTGGAACAGCATAAACAGACCTGGCATAAGCAATCGGCCAGGTGCCTAAAATTACACTGAAGATGATGCAGTAATCCACACATAAATACTGAAATGACTGCATTAATGTGGTTAGTTAATTTTAGTTTCCCAAATTACTTTTGTATTTGGCTTCAAAATATATGACTGCCCTTTTCGCATTTAATAACACATATACAAAAACCATATCAGTTCTCAGATTTTGAACCATTAAGTACGTTTTATTTAAAGGGGTCATATAATGGTACATGCACTTTTTCAAGTTGATTGTACTGAAATGTGTGTTGGCTGTGCATGTACACAACCATCCTATTATGATAAAAATCCATCCAGTGTTTTTGTTTTAATCTCCTTATATATTTTCCCCTGCCTCAAATCGAGCCGTTCGACCGTGTGACTTCACACAGTCGGACGCCCCTCCCAGGATTGTTGATGCTGGAGCAGAATGGCGCCTAAGCGATTGTGGTGTTCTGTTCTTCGGTGTAATAACGAACACAGCAGTCATGTTCCTAAATCTGAACCGCTGAAGACGCAGTGTCTGAGTTTTGTTTACGATGGGAATATTCCCCACGAGCAATGTCAATGCGTTCATGTTTGCGCGAATCATTTTTCACCAGACTGCTTTATAAACGAGGGTCAGTATAAAGCTGGTTTTGCTAAGAAGGGGCGGGGTGATCAAAGCTCATTATCATTTAAAGTCATATGCACTGAAATGGCGGGCTGAAAACAGAGCTGTTTTTGAGCAGGTAAAATTAGTGTTTTCTTAAAATACTAATGAGAATTTTTAATAAAAGTATATTACAAAGTTTTCATTTAGACCCTAAAGATTCATATTAACTTGTACAAAAATGGCATTATATGACCCCTTTAATGAATCTAAGCAACAATATGTAAAAATGGTACCAGCTTATCCTTATCAAATGCATGTTACATCAAATAAACAAGAATTAGGTCAGAAGTAATCTAAAAGTAATAAGATTACATTACCATAAAATGTAATCCCCAAGATTACATTAATAACTTTAGTTTTAGTCATGTAATGTAATATGATACGATTAAATATATGTCTAATTTAAACAAACAGCTGCTTCATGTTCACTCCCATATCAACTGCGGTGCATTCTGAAGAGTGATTCTGATTTCAATAATGTATTTAGTGTAAAATATCCGCTGTCATGTACGTGTGTGATTTTAAATCCTCTGCTGTAATGCAAGCACATGCAGGCAGTGCAGTGATTATATGGAAGATTCCTTCTCATGAATAATTTAGACCACACTTAGAATTGAATAACGTATTAGTGTACTATGTTACAAATCAGAACACCTTTGCGAGAGTTCGGCCACACACAAACCATCAGCAAATTGTCAAGACAGTTCGCGGCCCCGGTGTGCAGCACAACGCGAGGTGCACCCATGTTCGCGAGAGACAGACATAAACTAATGAAGAGTGTGCACACTGCCAAGATGACATAAGCGCGGTGGACTCCATACTCCAGACATGAAACAAGACAGACTGAAGTGCGCATGGCAGGGAATACAACCAAAACCACATGCTCACACAAAGACAGACAACGAGTCATAGGACGATAATGCCATGGTCCTATCAGACAAAAACCCAGACTGACAGAGTGACAGGACCATGACACACTACCCAGTGCATGATCTCAGACTGGGTCATGTTATTTAAATTCTAGAAGGAACACCCGGAGAGCAAAGTGGCATTTTCTTAAATGTGGCAGCAGAAGTTCACGCTCCAAATAGCAAGGATTCTGGAATGAATTAGTGTAATTTTACATGCCAAGTGAACAATAATTCAGTTTTCAACTCATTAGAGAAGCAGTGATTTAAAACAGTTTTTAGGGGGGCTGCTACTTAATTTCATTTTCCAGCTGATGATCTCACTGAATTAAGAAAGTGTCACTTCAACCATTGCTGTAGGCTTTTGGTTGTCAGTCACCTGCAAACTCATAATTTGTTGCTGCAGCTCATGGCAGCCAATGTTTAAGACTGTTGCATAGCACTTGCTTTAGGCTACATGTTGCTTTAAAATGAATCAAAATGCATCTTTCAAGTTATTATGCTGTGTTCCATTCAAGTCGAATGTGGGATATTCCTACTTGATATCTCCGATCTCCAACGATAAATGCATTCCATTTCCCGACATTCGGAAGATGACGTTTAAAGAAACAACTGCAATGTTCCCTTTAGCTCAGCTGGGGTTCAACTTTTACTAGAGATGTCTCCTAGCAACCCAACTGATAAACAATGCTGCAGCGCTAGCATTTGTGATACAGGTGTATGTATGATCATGTTTACCATGTTATATACACCTGTTTCTGCAGGTATTTGTTAAACAAGCTTTAATATCATGTAATGAGGAAACTTGAACTTGTATTTATCTATATAAATGAATAAAGTGAATGTTTATCACTTACTTTATATATCTCTCTGGGTGCCATCATGTTTGTGTGACGTCACACACCTGCATCTCGGGGAAATCAGAGTTGAACATTTCCACACAAGCTTCCACGTTGAGATTATATAACATGATACTGTATATGTATTTGATAAATGCTTTATCCCCCCATTCTCCCACTGGTCGGTCAAACAGAAAGTCACATCATTGGTTGAGACAATGTTGTTTTGCCAGGCTGGTCGGGATGCTTAAAGAAAAAGAGCAATGTGATCCACCTATGAGAGGTGATCAACCTATTAATTGGACACGTACAGTTGTGTCTACATATTAAGCTAGGATAGGAAGCTAGGCTTTTGGAGAATTATATTTCTGGGGCAAACACGGAGAGAGAAATAATTTATTTTGGTATATTTCTGGATTGAAAAAACAATTACTGAAAGATATTTGGGAGACTCTGCTTTAGCATGACAATGCATGAGCATATTATTAGTCAATGTGCCTCCACAGGAAATTCATGCAATACTGGTATGAGATTAAAATGTCATAACAGGCAAACGCAGCACCTAAAATAACTGCATGTCAAAACTGAGTAAAGAATAGCTCAGTAAACATGATCCAGCATCAGGGACTGATTCCAGTGCCAGTAGACAATGCAGAGACAAAGTGTGAGAGAGCTCAAGGGGAAGGTTGGGTGGGTGGGGGAGGGCAATGCTGCAGTCCACTACTGCCAATGGCAGTGTCACATATGATAGCTTCAGTCTAAAGAAGAGTGGAGGAGATTTGAGCTGACATACTCTGTTTAGCATGATTCTTTTCTTTAATTGTATATGATTCTAAAAAACAGCTTATCTGCATGTCATGATTCTGCATGAACTGTTGATGTTTATGTGTACTTGGCATCAAGCAACAGTTGAGCCTGCTTTGACTTCGCTTGGAAATATTATCTTAAGTGGAGCAAAAATACTTTGCCATATTGTGACTAAAATGTAAATTACTTAAATGTAAATATGAACCAATTGTTTATAGAACTATTGTAAAAAAAAAAAAAAAAAATCACTCCTGCTAGCAAGTGATATTCATTAATGAATCAAAGAAAATTAATAAGCATTATATTTTCACACCATATTAAATGTGCAACAGTTTCTGATGTGCCTTTCTATGCTGGGGCTGTACTCTTAACAGGATGTTAACAGCTAATATTAAGAAGGCAGTTGAACCATCATATAAGATAAATGTCAGGTTTAATTGCAGTGCTGACCCAAAGTGAAATGTCATTTGTGCAAGTGTTTGTCAGCAGCCTTTGAGAAGCACTACAATTGCTTGAAGGTAGTAAAGTTAGAACTGGGATTTTAATGAGATTGTTTTGTCATAAAAGAATATCACACAGGTGAAGTCATTTAAATTCACTCAAAAAGAGTGTTTTAATAAAATTGGGGTTTACCCATAAAATTAAAAATAATTTGGTTCAACTTCAACTTGGTTAATGATAGGGTGGCCAGATGTCCCGAAACATTTCTCTATCGCCTAAGTGGCTTTCTCAGTCGCCTGAGTATTCTAATCAAAGGTAGCCAAGGATATGGCTTGTAAAACCAATAAAATCACATTGTGTTGTATGAAGTACATGATTGGATTAAACTATCCAATCACAATCCCCTATCAGTAGACATCCAGTTAATGAACTGATTGAAAAGTCAGTTTGAAAGAGCATACTGATGAAATTGTGGCTGGAAAAATGTCAAGGAAGCATGCATGTACTTGAGGATGAGGATCTTCAAAAAGAGTTTACAATTCTAAAAAAGGAGTCACAGACAGAGCCTAATAAAATGAGGTGTGAGATTTGTGGAGCTCACTTTTCCATCGTCCATGGAGGCCGCACCGACATCGCACAGGATATTCATACAAAAAAGCATGTGGATGCTGCTAAAGTAAGTGTGCAACACCAGGTGTTAGCGATTTTTCTGTGAAGAAAATTTCCAAATCTGACAAGGTGCATGCAAGTGAAGAACTTTTTGCTTATTCTGTTGTGCACGGCCATAGTTTTCGATCGGCTGACTGCACTGCGAAACTGATCAAGAAACTGTATGATCCATAATTTTCTTCTGCCCGCACAAAACCTGAAGCTGTCATATGCAACATACTCGCTTTTGTGCAGCTGGACTGTCAGAAATTACTGCAACATGGCAACACACGTTTTCCTCTCTCTTGGTGCAACTCTTGAAAGAATACAACACATTTACAATGGTCTGCGTGGATACTTTCTTCCTCAAGATAAATGCCCAAAATTTCTAAGAGACATTTTCAGCGATTCTTGCACTAAACTTTGGATTGGCTTCGCACTCAAGCAAAAAGCCACTTTTAACCGTGCATTGGAGATAGTAGAGCAAGACCACAAAACAGCCACAGAAGTGGCTTTGCACATTCATGACCTGAGAAAAGTCTTGCAGGCCAGGCTGGAGGAATCATTCATACCCTCTGACATTAAAAAGCAGTTGGATGCTCTGGTTAAGGCTGGTGAAAAACAAGCAGATGATTTCTTTTGTGTAGTGACAAACATTTATATAGCATCAGTGGATTCCCTTCAAAATTGGAACAGCTCATTGCAGAACACAGAAAAACTTGAGTGGGCCCATCTGAGAGACATCTCATAGTAGAAAGACACTCAGAGCAGCCTCGATTACGTCTACTCCAGAATCCCCACTCTCAGTTTGATTGATGAAGCCACTCTCTTTGATGAGTGGGCTTGCAAATAGGAAAATTACCACTTTCAGTTGACTTATTTGGCGATAGATTAAAGAGACAGAAACTTTAGAATGCCTGAACCATCTGATATTAACAGTCCGGAGGTAGCGAAGACACCAGGAGGAGTCAACGGACCAGGGAAAGAGGAGAATGTTGTGAATGGTCCCAGGGAGGGTGATGCCAACCCTTTTGCAGAGTACATATGGATGGAGAACGATGAGGAGTACAATAGGCAGGTGGAGGAGGAACTCTTGGAGCAGGAGTTTCTTGAGCACTGTTTCCAATAGATGTTGGAGGATCAAGATTGGTTTATTCCTTCCAGAGACATTTCCCCTGGTGTGGGGCAGATCCAACAACAGCTCAGCGGCCTGTCAGTCAGTGATGGAAACGCAGAAGACATTGCACGCAAGAGCAGCTTGAACCCAGAGGCCAAGAAATATTAGAGACCCTTCCGTTAGGGGCTCCTTTATAGAGACTTTATGTGATCTCTGGTTGCCAGAGGTCACCCTCACACATACTTCAATCTTACTGGGGGTGTGTGGGGCTTGATGGGGTGGGGCTTGTGGGTGGGGGGTACTGGATGCTCTTCTATAAGCTTTTTATTTTTGTCTGTCTCCATGTATAATGTGGGCGGGTTAATCATTGTAATGTTCCTATTGGACCGCTGCAGATTGTGGCTAGTTCTCCTGGAAGATCGTTGTGTTAATCCCAGAGGAACACTTATGTGATTTCCACTATTGTGACTAGCAGTTTGTCCCTGTGTCATTGCCATTTTCTTTTTTCCAGTTTTTTATTTTCTTTAGAAGGCCAATTGGTGGGGAGGCGTATGTCATTAGAGTAGGAGGGAGGGAATAGGGCTGGGTCAGAGGAAACCTGACAGTTTAAAGGACCATTGGCAGATGGACCATTCGATGGACAGAAATGGTGGCTGCTGACAACCTTTGAAGGATTTTCATAGAAACACTTTTCCTGTTTCTTTTCTCCTTCCTCCATTGAAGTTCTGTCACTGTGTGCAACATGCATTAACAAAACTGGAAAAAAAAACAAATAAAAGAAGCAGGTTCCCTCCTTTAAAAATAAAACAAATTGAGGGTTGGCTGTGGCTCAGTTGGTAGAGTGGGTCGGCCACTAATTGCAGGGTTGGTGGTTTGAATCCCGGCCCACACTACTCCACATGCTGAAGTGTTCTTGGGCAAGACACTGAACCCCAAGTTGCTCCCAATGTCAGGCTAGCACCTTGCATGTGTGTGAATGTGTGTATGAATGAGTCACAGTGTAAAGCACTTTGAATACCTTTAAGGTTAAAAAGGCACTATATAAGTACAGACCATTTACCATATAAATGCAGACCATTTGTGCAAAAACATTGTCACTTCTTGCATCACTGAGTGGGACGTGAAAAAAGACGGCCATGTCTGAGAGATGGACAAATGTTTTTTGTGAGCTGGAGAGATAGATCATCAACTCTTAGTTAAGAGATAGATCATTGAGTCTTAGCCAAGGTCTAATGGAGTTTGTTTTTTCCCTGCCTGGGACATCTGCATCTGTGGAGCGTGTGTTCTCAATAATGAACGCGGCATGGACACCAGATAAGTCTAGACTCAGTTTAACAGTCATGAAGGCAATGCTTTTTGTATGTCTTAATTTTGGAGTTGACTGCTCTGCATTTTACGATAAACTCTTGAAAGACAAGCGCACTCTGAATAAAATTGCTGCCAGCGAAAAGTACAAGGTGACAGGATGACAGATGTGGATGCAACCTCTACTTCGCATTGATCTGCGCCTAGGTAAGGATAAGTCAATTTCATTTTTTGCAGGGAGGAGGCTGTCCCATTTTCCACAAGCAGGAATCTGATCACCCAAGTTCAGCATAATTATGCCACAAGATGTAGTAACACAAATATCTATTTATGTAGGTTTAAAAGTCTAATTGAGAAAAACACCTTTTTATATACAAGTACAATTGTTTGGAATAAATTACCAAAGTGTCTAAAAGACAAAGCTGTTAAAAGATGGTGTGATGAGGAGGAGTCAGATTTTTAGAAGAATATCTCAGCTCTGTAGGTCAATACAATGCAAGTGGATGGTGATCAGCACTTTAAAGCACCAAAAAGCACAGATAATTGTAATAAAAGTAATCCATGCAACTCCAGTGGCAAAATTAATGTCTTCTAAATTGATTTGATCACTTTGGGTGAGAAACAGATCAATATTTAATTCTTTTTCACTATAATTGTTTACTTCCAAGTATGCTGCATGTTCAAATGAAAGCAAAACCAATCAAGTTTGTGAACTGCGTTATCCTGTAAACAAATCGAGCCGCATTTCTGGTTGTATCATGCGAGAGGCAGCGTGTACTGAGTCCCCTTGTGGACGTGAATTGGAGAGTGACCAGAAGAAAATAATGAAAATGTTAAGGACTTAAATATTGATATGTTTCTCACCCAAAGCAATTGTTTAGCTATGGATTACTTTTAATATAATTGTCTGTGCTTTTTGGAGCTTTAAAGTGCTGATCACCATTCACTTGAATTTTATGGGCCTACAGAGCTGAGATATTTTTCTAAAAATATTTGTTCATGTTCTGCTGAAGAAAGAAAATCACACATATCTGGGATGGCATGGGTGTGAGTAAATTATGAGAGAATTTCATTGTTGGGTGAACTTACCCTTTAAGCTGAATTTCTTTAACGGCAGTGAAGCTCAACAAAATGAGTTGCAGGCAAATGACCTTTCTTCAGGTGAGTGCAGTCAAAACATAATGAATAAATTAACATTACATTATTCAACAATACAACTTTCTGCCATTTTGATAGGCCATCTGTTCCATTAGCTTGGCACACTGGAACACCTCCAAGAACTTAGCACCTTTTTGTTGGTTAGGCAGAAATTTTAGAATAAATAAATAAATAAATACACGATGCACCTCTTTCCTTGCCTCCAAATGTCCTGCCTTGAAAGGTGTCAGACATTGGAATACATTGATGTGCCATACCTTTTATTGAAGGCCTGAGGCTAACAATTGGGCTGGCCTGATGCCAAAGCGTGTTGTCTCTTCAATATCTGCAAGCCTCTGGTGGACATACAAGACTGTTTTACTCTGCCACATACTGACTTGAGTTCAGATTATGCAAGAACAGAGCACATTTGCAGGAAAGGATGGCCCAAGATACTCAGAAGGGAGTTGAGAGTTATTTTCAGGTTCAACTGCCATACTGCCATACTGACTCTTGACATTAATAATTCCAATGCAATTTTCCCATCATAATTGAATGTCATGTAATCTAAACGAATCAGGAAGCCTGTTCTTCAATTCATGCAGGTTACACTGAAATGGAGAGAATGATAGCCACTCTAAATAATAAGCAATGGCATTAATTTATTTTAAAGCGAATCAAGGATTATGCTCTTTTGTCCACTGTCCAGCAACAGAGATATATTATATAAGAGACAAAACAGCATCTACTATCGTTTCTACACAAAGATGTGACTGCTCTCAGGATCCGGAGACACACCAAAAAGATAATGAATTCTGGGAATGAAGATTGCAGCCTCTTGTCGAAGATATCTGTTACCTTGCACCAAATCTGATTCAACTTTAATTGAACTGGGTAAATTATAACCCCTTCAAAAAAATTAAAAATTTACATTTACATAAGCCTGTATGCTCGGAAGTGCAGATAGGCACTGTCTGCTTACATTTAACAATTGAGTTCTTACATGTTCCCATTTATCGAAAAATGGGTGACACGTGCACAGAGGTAAAGATTTATTTTCAGATCCCTTAAGCGTAATTTAGCGTTCAGTGTAAACCACAATGGTTAACAATTGTACCGGAATCATGTTGTTATATTTTTAAATGAAACTTTCTTAATAATCTGAAAGGTATCCTGAAAGTCCAAGCTTGTAAACTCTGGAAATAAAAGGAAAGCTATACAAATCTTAATGCATTCGGCAAGGAGGCACAAGTGTGATAGATCAGTCATGAAATCTTGATGGACAGTTTCACATTCCAAAATTTTTTTGAAAATTTCTTAATAGATATTTTTTAAAGAAGATATCATTCATAAGGCAATGTATCACTGATTTAATGCACTGAAACTTCACTGGGAACTACTAAAAGACTCTTGCTTCAAGCACATTTCATATGTCATGTATTCATTATTTACAATATGTTACATAACTTACAATCCATTTGAACTGTTCAAGTACTTGTACATTGTGTACACTGTTAATGACTTTGAATACTAATATAGTTAAATGTTTTGGTGTTTCCCAAAACCATAGTTATTATTTTTTGTGATATCTGCAGAAATGTTTAGCAAGTGGACTTAATTTAGATAATGTGCTTGAGACAAATAAGCAACAGTTGCACAACAATAAAGTAATCACCCTCATATCGTTTTTGAGTTTCCATGATTATATATATATATATATATATATATATATATATATATATATATATATATATATATATATATATATATATATATGTATATACGTATACAGCAAATATATATAAGTATACTTGGATTAACATAACATTTTTTAAATTGTTGTTTTAATTGGAACAGCACCAATGCTAAGGTCATACGTTCGATTTCCAGGGAACTCACTGATAAAATTTAGACCTTAAATGCACTGCAGCCAAACCCTTGCTCAGCTGGTATCAAAAATCTATGCAATATTTTCAGTCAGAAAGCTCAAGAGGTCCAGCTTGGTTCACACAGAATAGCTTAAAAAGTGTCCGTTTCCACATTCATATTTAACTACACACTTTGCTAAGGGATGACATACTAGTCAAGAGAATATCTTTTCTGTTTCAGTTTGGCTAGTCATTGAGCTGACATTTCAGTCTTTTTTTAATGCATTCTTTAGTTTGGGCAGCACGCAACATCTCAAACTTTCTGGATGATTGTGAGCGATGGAGAGCAGCCACATATCACTATAACCCACTCCACAACTAAAAATAGAGCATCACAAGCTTTGGAGACAATGCAATTAACTTGAGGCAGGAGTGAGAGAGATGGCCAGAGTTTGGATTCCACAGAATTAGGATTAATCAAGTTTTGGATTCTGTTGTTTAAAAGAGGAATGCTCTGAAGAAAAATATACACTGCCTGGCCAAAAAAAAAAGAAAAAGTTGCTGTTTGTATTTAAATAAGTAGATACTTAAGAGCCTATGATTGTCAGTAGCAAGGGCGAGTCTAGTCCCTCTTTAGGGGTGCCTCAGATTTTTGTTAGTCTTTGACAAGGTTAAATAATGTCCAAAACATACTCCGTAGTTTGTGGTTTAAAATGTATGTGTTAAGGGTGAAAATGAAAACACCCCGCTTAGCAAATGGTGTCATCCTCTTCTCTTCTTCTACTTCTCCTCTGTACCTGCACCGCTCAGCACGACCGTCATCCAGCGCGAAACACGCAGAGGGAGAACCCGTTATGTAGTGTTGTGAATCAACTAAGTTACTCCAAAGCTGTGTCTCACACTTTTACCTAGAGTTGTTCTGATTTCGAAACCATATCGGTGAGTACTGGAGTCAGTATCCTGAATCACCACGGTACACCTATAATAAGTGTTTATTTTCGGACTATTTTAGTCCAGCGGGTCGCCGCCGCTGTGGGGTAGCACAGGACCTGGGTGACTTGTTCATAGTCATAAACTTGGTTCTTCCGCAAGACGCATGCAGTTCTGTTTATTAACTGTTAGAGCGTGAAACAAAAACAGCAGCGCGACAAATAAACTGCATACCTGTGTAGTGCGTACGTGTGTCTCTGTTGGTAAAGTTTATCGTTAATTTGATACTCATTTTAAAAATTGGGAGTCATGTAAACATGACATCACGTGTGTCTTTTCGGGTCAGTCGTCATGGAAACATGAAGCCCTGGCATTTGGACCAGAGTAAAAAAAACATATCACTGTGGCTTTTTAAATTAATTGTTATTCATTGCTAGATTTATATCTGTTATTTGTCAGTTGTGGCTGACTATCAAATTAGACAATAAAAGAAAGTTTAATGTTTTTCTTTTGCTGTATTTATTCATTCCACACACACAGAGGATTTAACCTGAACTAGGCTTAACTCCTGAAATCCTAGCATTACTCTCTCTCTCTCTCTCTCTCTCTCTCTCTCTCTCTGTGCATGTGTGTGTGTGTGTGTGTGTGGCCTGCCAGTGAGCAATGGACATACGACAGTTCTTTAAAAGAAAAAATACAGATTCAGGTGAGAGCCTAGGGACAGTCCATAATGACCTCTGTCTTGTTTTTAGTTTTTTTTTGTTCTTCTGAAAAGTGTTGTTGTATCAAATTACTTATCTAGGCAATCCCCTGCTTTTATTTTTTTATTTATTTCAAACCCACAATGGAGAGTACAGCTTCTCTTGTGAAAGGAATTTGTGATTTAAAAAGTTTCTAAGCCCAATAATAATAATAATAAAGACATTTAAAATGGCACGCTCTGTGTGCCTTTTGATCATATCCTTAGAATCTGTAAATGGTCTCCATAACATTTTTGTGACATGACAAACTGACCTCAACTCTCCTGCCTACAATATATTTGTGTATGATTGTCAGTGCCAAAGGAAAGTCAGGGAGATGGAGAAGGAGAAAGGGAAAGGGAGAGCATGCAGGAAGAACCAGGTGAGGAAAGAACAACAATAAACTGACATATAGTGAATAGTGGCAAGCAAAACAGTAACTACTCATACTCCTATACTAACTTATTGACATTAAGTAGCCTACATTACATTTACTTTTTGTAACATTATTTTACACCACATTTTTTCATAATAAAGGAGGAGGAAAACAACAGGGAGAGTCCATAAGGGATGAGAGGGAATTGACTAGTGAAAGAAATGAAGAGACGGAGGGAGTGCAACATAGAGACCACCAAGCCAAAGCAGCAGAGACAGAAGAGAGCTGTTCAGACTTAGGGGATAAGGACACTGGTCCTAAACAGTTAAAGCTGTCTCAATACCCTCATACTCAGTTTGGCACACAAAAAAGAGCCTTTCAAGAACCATTTTTTGTAAATAATTTACAGAAGATGAATTACATTTTGTTGTCCAAGTACCTGTTACTTTGTTCAATGACAATAAAGTTGAATCTAATCTAATCAATCTGATGACTGTTGATACAAAAGGAGGCACATGGAGTTAACAGTCAGGAAAAGTAGCTGAGTGAAGAAGGTTTTGTGTTTGTTACAGGGGGCTGTCTGTGTGAACTCTCACAATTAAGCTGGTGCTCTGAAAAGGTCTAAAAAAAAAAAAAAAGAAGAAGAAATTCTATATTTTGGAGTTAGTTGAACCAATGTTAAAATGATAAAGTTATTTTTCAGTAGACATATTTTTTGTGTGAAAAGAGGGTGGGTGGTGGCAGTGGGGCTCATTGGGTGCTCAGCACCCCTAAAGCTCTGACCCTAGAATTGCCCCTGGTCAGAAGACATATCCCATAGTCTTGGAAAAGATGTTACTGTGTTTCAGATTGGTCAAATTATTGGCTTGCATCAAGCAAAGAAAACAACTAAGGAGATTGCTGAAATCACTGGAATTGGGTTGAGAACGGTCCAACACATGATTAAAACCTGGTAGTAGTGGTGAACTGTTAGCTTCACGGAAGAAATGTGAAAATCTTGAATGATCTGAATGACCTGTATGTAGTGAATGGAGATCACTAAAACTCTTGGAGATATATTGTAAAAAAAACGACAATAGAACTTATGTTTCAGAACTGATCTTAACCCCATTGAAAGTCTTTGGGATGTGGTGGAGAAGACTTTATGGAGTAGTTCGACACTCCCGTCATCAATACAAGATCTCGGCCAAAAAGTAATGCAACTCTGGACGGAGATAAATGTTGTGACGTTGCATAAGGTTGTTGAAACATTACCAAGATGAATGCTTGCTGTAATCAAAGCTAAATGTGGTCATACAACTTTTTCTGGCCAGGCAGTGTATAAAACATACAATAAGTGACATCTATCTCCCATTCCTTTATTTATTATTTGGATGGAATCAAATTTTGAAATTAAATTTAATCCAATTTATTTAAAAAAAATCTATGACATTTGCAACATAGGTACTGTTTTCATAATGTACGTTGATGCCCCATTTAGCTGGTTCGTATATGTCAACTGCGGCACCATCTTGGAACATTCAACAAGGAGAACTGTTTGAATGTAAGTGAATGGAGAAGAAGCCACAGACCGTTGCATAAACTGCTTTTGTGTGGAAATAGTTCATCATGTAATGAATTGACTGACTGGGTGCTAATTTAGAATGTTGGCCATGATATATTCATTTGTGGAGGATTTTATTTGCAGTTTGCTATGGGTATGAAAAAAAAACTGTTTTGGAAGTGAAATCAGGATTTTTATATCATCTAATATATTGCACAATGTTTATGGAAAATCAGATAATCTGAAAGTTGGATGGAAAAGACAATAGACTTTTGCAGATTGTATCTTTAAATGTATTAATGTGTTGACAGACAGCTCTTGACCTATCCAATATGCAGATGCACAGACGTATCGCGGTCTATAGAAACAGCTGCTAATAAGGTATCTACGTATAGATATGAAGCACATGAAATACTGTACATGCCAAAAGACTGTGAACATTTTATGCTTTCTGTAATGGGACCTTTGTGTCTGATCACTACAAAATAATGCATTACATTTACTTTAGCTAAAATAACATAAGATATCTCAGAGCTGGTGAAGAGGGACAGGTGAAGAGAATTAGAACTGACATGGCACTAAGCGCTCTTTGAAAGGCTGTGAGCTCTAAGTGCTGCCCAGCTTACTAAAACATTTGCACTGCACTAGCCTTCAATTTTCAGCAACACCCACTTATGTGAGAAACTCAGTTATGATAGGTGACATAACTGGGATAAGACACAAAAATTGCTTTTCATTTGGTGAAATACTATAGGGAGGGCTACAACTGATATTATTAGGTTGTATGTTTAACAGGTTTGCTTTTCAAGAGATACATAATCTAATCACACCAAAACGCATTGTTTAGTTTAGTACATAGTACATAACTACTTATCTACAAAGATTTGGAACAGAGGATTTCAATCTTTACAGATGGAATTTTAATTTAAATTGTGAATTGATCTAGCAAACACTATGCAGTGTCATAATTCAAATTTAAGTTTAAGGAAGAATAATTAAAATGGAATGAAATTCAAAGTTCAAATAACTGATGTAAGTTTTTTTTAAATACATTTTATGGTTCATTATGAATTGCTCATAAACACGTTACCACACACAACATGAGGGATATTTAAAAATCAATGCATGAAATGCCCATTTCAATTAGATTATTTATATTTAATTATATATATTGTCGTTCAAAAGATTGGATTCACTTGACTGAATTGTTGCTCACTATGTTTTCTCAAGGAAGCCTGGTAAAAGATGACACCAGGGATGGCAGCCTCGGTGTAGAGCTCTCCAATTCTTTTGTTATTTTTGTTTGTTTGTCCTGCGTTTAGTAATTTTTTCCAAATCAGTTTTACCAGGGACAAACTGCTAAAAATTTGGCAGCAATCAACAACTGGCTGACGACCTAAATGTGTTTTACTGTAGATTTGAAAAGCCCAGTCTCACACCCCATACCCGCTCTGACCTTCACTTCACACAAACATCAACACCTCCTGCAACCACCCTCCTCCCCCCTCCTGCTACTCAACCTGCACTTAAGATCGTGAAGAGGATGTGTGTTGGGTCTTTCGGAAACAAAAGACAAGTAAAGCACAGGGCCTAGATTGTGTTTCACCCACTTGTCTAAAATCCTGTGCTGACCAGCTGGCCCCCAACTTCACACATATCCTCAGCAGATCACTGGAACAGTGTAAAGTTCTCTGCTGCTTCAAATGCTGCACCATCACTCTGACGTCTGTGGTCATGAAGTCATTTGAGAGACTGGTGTTGACTCACCTGAAGGACATCACTAGACCCTTTCTGGATCCCTTTCAATTTGCTTATCAATTGCTATGATTGCATCATATCCTGCAACATCTGTACAGACCAGAGACATATGCAAGGATCCTTTTTGTGGACTTCAGTTCGGCTTTCAACATCATCATCCCAGCTATTCACCAGACTAAATTAAACCAACTCTATTCCCACCTCTATCTGTCAGTGGATTACCAGCTTTCAGACAGACAGTCAGCAGTTAGTGAAACTGGGGAAATTCACTTCCAGCACCTGTACAATCAGCACTGGTGCCCCCCGGGGATGTGTGCTCTCCCCACTCCTCTTCTCCATGTACACAAATGACTGCACTGCCAAGGACCCCACTGTCAAGCTCCTGAAGTTTGCATACTACACTACTGTCATTGGTCTCATCCAATATGATGATGCGTCTGCATTCTGAAGGGAGTTTTAACAGCTGGCTGTCTGGCTCAAAACAGTGGTGGTGATAGTGGACTTTAGGAGAAACACCTCAACATTGACTAAGCTCACCATTCTGAAGAGCACTGTGGCAGCAGTTGAATCATTCAGGTTCCTGGGCTCTACCATCTTACAGGACCTGAACTGGGAGACCTACATTGACTCCATTGTGAAAAATTCCCAGCAGAGGTTGTACTTCATTCACCAGCTGAGGAAGTTCAACCTGCCACAGGCACTGCTGATACAGTTATACTCAGCAGTCATTGAGTCTGTATTCAATAACTGTCTGGTTTTGTTCAGCTATGAAATCAGACATCAGAATACTACAAAGGACAGTTCGGACTGCTAAGCAGATTATTGGTTGCCCCCTGCCCTCCCTTCAAATTCTGTACACTTCCAAAGTGAAGAAAAGGGCTGGAAAAAAGCAATCTGGACCCCACTCACCCAGCCCACTACCTTTTTGAACTGTTGCCTTCTGGCCAGCGCTACAGAGCACTGAGCACCAGAACCGTCAGGCACAAGAATAGTTTTTCCCCCCTCAGGCCATCTATCTCATGAACAGTTAAAACTGTCCCATTGAGCAATACTTATGTGTAATACACATGTAAAGGTATTAATGTAAAGGAGGAGGTGAGAACTGGCTTTATAATATAAATTATAGTTTAATGAAAAACTTTAACCAAAAGACACAAACACACAAACATATGATGACAGCTGCCCATAAACACTCTCTCTCTCTGTCCCACTGCAGTCTCCAGTCAGACTTTATCCCTCTCTGAGGCTAGATTAGCCTGATTAGGGTCCGGGTGTTTAGCATCATGACTCGGCCCTGCCCTCCGCCCTGTCACAACACAGCTTAGTCTATTTATATTTATCCAATATATCCTACCATTATATTCCCTTGCACTATCTGTATATAAAAGTATATATTTGTATTTGTTTATAAAGATTATTTCTCAGATCGACTTGGGTATTACATGTAATGTTAAACAGACCTGTGTGATTGGGTTAGGGTGGACCCGTGAAGACCTCTAACTGGAATCTTCTGTCACCAAGGAATTCCATGTGATTGTAGCAGTCTGAGTTAACGTGTAATGAGCTGGCGTGCTTTTGGCCAATCCCCGTGTGAGGCTCCGTCCTATAAATGTAGCGAGTAGTCTTTCTAACACCCTCTCTTGCTCGTCGGTGACGGAACTTGTGTTGTCCTTCCGGGTCGCTCTCTCCGTGTGCCCTGCTGTGCTAACAGGTAGGGTAGCGGCTTCGCTGTCTCTACGCAAATATCGTTGTTACATGGCCAAAAGTATGTGCCATTTGTTTCATATGGTTCAGTGTTTTTATGATGGTTGAATATAGCTCAAGGGGTTGGGGCTTTATATTATAATTTTGCTGATTTAAGAAGTTTGTTTCTTTTCTGTTTGTTTTGATTTCTATTTAGATTATAAGTTGTATTTTTCCCTAGTTTGATTTCTTTCATTGCTGATTATTGAATATATATATATATATATATATATATATATATATATATATATATATATATATATATATATATATATATATATATATAGATATATATATATTTCTTTTTTATACTGCCTTTTTAAAACCATTGTTGGTTCTGGCAGTTTATATTGTGTGTATCTTGTGATAAGTTTGTTAGTTCTTTTCATTTAAAGATTATATATTGATTTCCCTTATTCCTTTTTTTTTTGTGAATCTTTGTTAATTGAGTGTGTGTTTTCGTTACAGTGGCTGAGAGCCGATGGTGGTGCTGGTGTCTGGGTGGTAGCGTCCCCTTCTGGTGTGCTGTGTTGCCTTTCTCGTTTTCCTTTGTGTTCACTGTGGTGTGGTTGTGTGTTTACTAGGGGACTTTCCTTGGGATTTTTCTACTGCCTTTGACTCCTTTCTCCTCCAACGGTAAGCCTCAGCAATTATAAATTATATATATATTTTTCTTTTTTTGTTTATTTCTTTTTTGTGCTGTCTTCCCCGAGAGATGAATGTGTTTTAAAATTGTTTTAAATGATTGAAATAAAAGTTGTTTCTTCTTCAAAATTGAACGTTGTCTTTGGCTGAATTGTACATGCACCTGTGTGTCCTTAATTGTATCAATACCATTGCAATTAGGCAGTAAAATCATTCCTTGGGTGAAATTCCCAGGGTGGCATAGTCTGCGTATTGTCTGTCCTCGTTTTGATCGCCACATAAGCATACTTGGCAATAAGCTATTTCTGATTCTTAAGTTTCTTTCTTAAAAACCTTTTGATCTTAATGTGTATGCTTAAATGTTTGTAGACAAACAAGGCATTCTGCTGCTCATTGGATGCTAGACAAATGTTCAGTAAGCCAAAGAAGCACACTGCTATATTGTGTCTCTTCAAGCAAGCGAAACGATAAACAATTGCTCCTGTTTGTAATCAATGAGCTGTCTACAACGCAAGTGTGTGACATCAGAGTGATCTCTCTGCCTCGTCACATCATCACGTTCACTCATATTACAGCTGCTTTGATAACAATTGCAGAAATACAGTAGCAAATACGATTTGTGTGTAATGCTTCCAGAAGAGCAGGAGGAACAGAAACTCTTTAGACTACTTCATCCTGTTAAACACATGACACATCTCTCAAATCCATCTGGCATGTACAGGTATTTACTCTGCCTTGTGAATTAGTCATTTTAATATTAACCAAGCCTGATTAATGATTTACATAAAATAAAAACTATGTTATTAATAATATAGATGTATTTTTTTTTCAATATATTCTTATTTTCTGTCTTTCTAATACATATTATTTTATTATTTTCAATAAATATCATAACTGATTCAGCAGCAATCATAACTGATTCCTCTGTGTATTTCTTTCAACTTTAAACTGGAGAGAATTTACTTATTAAAGGGATAACACCACTCTTAAAGGAATAGTTGACACCAAAATTAAAACTCTGTCATCAGTTACCTTGCAAACACATATGGCTTTATTTCATCTGTGGAACTTAAAAGGAGATATTAGACAAGCTGTTAGTCTCAGTCACCATTCACTTTCATTGTATGGAAAAAAGACCAATGAAAGTGAATGGTGACTGGGGCTAACATTCAGCCTAACATTTCCTTTTGTGTTCCACAGATAAGAGAAATTCCTATGGGCTTGGAACAACATATGGTTGAGTAATAATGACAGAATTTTCATTTTTGGGATTCACTTTTTACAGTAGATTTTATCTAACTGTAAAAAGTATTTGTTGAAAAGTATTTTCTAAAAACAACCATATAAATGCAAGTCAGCACAGGCTTCCATGTCTTGCTGAATAGAAAGGCCATAATGTAAGTAGTAAACTAAACTAAATAAAATTCATCTAAATAAAACTAAGTCTGAGAGATTTAGATGAGATTGTTAACATTTAGATTTTTTAGTATTACGAGTTCTACCACCACCCACAATATAATTATAACCAATATAATATGTTTTAGTATCAACTTGATACTGAAGCACTGGTACTTCTGACATCACTTCAAGATGATAAAAACACTTGTTTTATTTTTTTTACAGAAAACATTCGTGGCTTAAGCCCAGTAGCCCATCCCTAGCTCTGCACATGCTCCATGTTCCCCCTGGTTAAAAAAAAACATGGGTTTAGAACAACGTGAATGAATCAACAGTGGTTCATTGGAAATATTATGAAAAGTTTTAATGTTTGTTGCACTCAAAATATCGAGAGATACTTTTCACTTGAATGGCTGTATAATATACAACTAAATAATCTGGAATGTACTAGTTGATTATTGCTTTTGATGCTCAATTATGGCAGAGATTCTGGGGTCATTGAAAAATATCTTGCAGTTTATGAGAAACTTGTCGGTCAGCCAGATAATATATAATCACTGGATGATATAAACATATTATAGGTGTAGGTTTATTTATGTCTGTACGCAGAGTTTGATGAGGCTGTCAAGATTAATTCGTAAATAAATTCAGGTCTGATTACACTTCCATCATGGTGAATAATGTTTCCAGCTGAACTGAAGGGATCCAGCTGAAAAGATTAATCATCTCAAGGTTTTACCAGCTCTGACATTATTACTAATACTGAAGTTGTCACTGAGGTGAACTCTTCACTATATTCTGAAAGACATGGACTCCAAAGTTGCTAACAAAGAGCTTCTAAGCAACAGCTAGCTACAGTACATTGTCACAGTTTGAAAAGAAGGACCCAAATGCAGGAGGCAGTTTGGCAAAGTTTTTTTTACAAACCAAATAAAATATAAACAAAAACTCACATGGGAGATTACAAGAACAGAGAACTCAAAGAAACAAACAAACTAAAAACCAACAGAGCAAAACAGGGAACATATCAACAGGAATTCATACAAAATAATCCTGCACAAGTCTCTCTCTCTCTCTCTCTCTCTCTCTCTCTCTCTCTTTCCTGAAACCAACGTGTTATAATTAATAATTTACACTATATCATGTTCTAATCCGTTATCTTTAAGAAAAATAAAGAGAGCCTAACAACATTCCCTAATTTTCTCACCAATCCCTAAAATCCCTTGTAAATTCCATCCACGTTCTAGCTCATACATCTTATCACGTAAAATGTTCCTCTCTGAATTATATTTATTACACCTCATTATGACATGCTCAACATTTTCAGGAACATTACAAACATCACATTTATCTGATATACACGCGAGTGCCAGTCAGATTTTTTCTTCGGAGACCGGGCTACGTGCCCGGGCTACGTGCCTAAGGTTCCTACGACCCCCTTCAGGGACCAGGTCGTGAACCTGCAAGTGCTGCCCCAGGACGAGGCAGACCCAGCCCATTCGTTGCTGTGTCCGGTACGTGCTTTGGACCGCACGCAGAGCTTTAGATGTTCTGAGCAGCTCTTTGTCTGCTTCGGCGGACGTCGGAAAGGGAACGCTGTCTCCAAACAGAGGTTAGTTCACTGGGTCGTTGATGCAATTTTTTTAGCTTATCACACCCAGGCCGTGCCCGCCCTCTTGCGGGTTTGAGCACACTCTACGAGAAGTGTGGCATCCTCGTGGGCATTGGCCCGTGACACCTCCTTAGCAGACATCTGCAGAGCAGCAGGTTGGGCAACACCCAATACATTTGCCAGATTTTACAATCTCAGGGATGAGTCGGTCTCGTCCCGTGTTTAGTCAGGTCCGAGATGATAGAACTCGGTAACGCGGTGGTTCTCTTCTGCCATGGGAGTTAACAGAGAGCTTTCACCTTAATTAATTTCTGTATGTTGTAATAGTGTCTCACTTCTTCTGCCACAATTCCCTCACTGCCATTTTTATTAACAATTTGGCCTCAGCTTTTCCAAAGGGAACTTTCATTATTCCGTTGTCCTTTAATTTCAACCGTCCTTTTGCAATCCTGTCGGCGATCTCATTGCCATCCACACTAACGTGAGCAGGAACCCAACTTTCTCACCATTATCATAAATATTTCCACCAATAAATAATTTATTATCGTTTCTTTTGCATTCAAAATATTAAGGGCTACAACAGAGTCAGAACAAATGACAACTCTCTCAGACCTTAATTCTATCCATTGCAACCCTAATATTATAGCTACTATTTCTGCTGTAAATACAGATAATCTATCATTAATTAATTTGCATATGACCTCATCTAACTCAGGTATGTACACTCTTACTCCTACATGTTCACTCCCTGGATCTTTAGATCAGTATATATTGGTGCGAAGAGGTCTGACAAGAAGGATGGAACGAAGACGCAGAGCTCTTCAGAAGTAGGGGTTCTTGACCACGCCCCCGCTATCACAATTGGCATAGTGTTATAATAATTCCTCTTTACATAATCTTGAACCAAATATCCAATATTATCTCCATTCCTTTCAATCCATTCTCTCTTCTGCTCTACGAGTTGCAAGTCCACATTGGAGGAACGTTACCCCACATAGTGTTTGGCCCATACTCTAACTTATTTAAACCATATTCTTCCACTACTGTATTAATACTCCAACCAAAACGTTTGGTTACGTATGTAACCTCCGTTCCCCGAGGGAGGGAATGACTAGTGTCGGAGAAGCGACACTAGGGGTCTCTCTTGAGCGCCGATATTCACCTCTGATCTTATTGAAAAGGGCCAATGGGAGTTGGCAGTCAGTATTTGCATACCCCGCCCCGGACATACGGGTATTTAAGCGGGGCAAATACGGGAGTTCATTCAGGATTTTTCTGAGGAGCCGGAAATGGTCCGGCCACAACAGTGGCTCGGTTCAGCGACATGGCGGAGGAAAGACACAACGTGTCGTTCCCTCCCTCGGGGAACGGAGGTTACATACGTAACCAAACGTTCCCCTTCTGTCGCTCTCTCCACGTTGTGTCGGAAAAGCGACACTAGGGGACCCATTCCAATCTTGCCATGCGCTGAACCTTGTACGTGGACCGCCGATACAGAGGCGGGCAGGGATTTCATCCAGTGCCACACATCATCTGTACCTGGCTGCACGTACCCTTCCCCAATGCCCCATAAGAACATCGGAGTCCTTCTAGTTACCCTGGGAGGGGAACAAGGCAATGTTTGCCAACATGGGAACGGGCCAGCCTGGCTGGGCCTCTTTTCTCTCTTTTCTCCTGTTTCTCGCATAGAGCAATCACGGCCGGGGCCCTTACACGCATATAGGGAAGGAGGTCTTACCCAGACCCTGCGGAGACCACACCTGCCCTTTTTCTTGGGGAGGAAAAGTGGTAGACACATCACACGGCCGTCTTAGGGCTCGTGTGGAAAGTATGGTGCGGTGGTAGATCCAGCCTCGAAAGGGGGGAGTTGCTACAGCACGGCGACCGAGGCAGCTGTAACTGCCTAAGGGAGACACGGGGGTCCGCTCGTAAGGGGACAGAACCGTGGAATTACACACAGGGGGAGTCCGAGCAGGAGGCCTTACCTGTGGAGCACCTATACCAGTACAGGGTAGCCATCAGGGTACCCACAGTAGCTTGGGTCGGCGAGTTCCTCCGCTGAACCGTGGACCCGGAGGGCTGGGGAGGAATCGACCAGGGGCCCGACTCGGAGTGGGGCGCCCTGGGAAGAAGGCGCACTACTTTACCTTGACGTCAGGAAAAGGGCGCTGGGCGCAAGCGATCCACCTGGCTGGTCGGTCTACGTGTTACCGAGTTCTACGGGCTCTGAGAAAACACGAGACGCAACCGACTCAACGCGGAGGTTGTAAAACCTCGCGAAGGTGTTGGGTGTTGCCCAACCCGCGGCTCTACAGATGTCTGCTAGGGAGGTGCCCTTGGCCAGTGCCCACGAGGACGCAACACCCCTTGTTGAGTGAGCTCGGACCCGCAAGGGTAGGGGCACGGCCTGGGTGTGATAAGCCAGTGTGATGGCGTCGACAACCCAGTGGGCGAGCCTCTGCTTGGAGATGGCATTCCCTTTCTGCCATCCCCCAAAGCAGACAAAGAGCTGCTCAGAGCGTCTGGTGCTCTGTGTGCGGTCCAGGTAAATACGCAGGGCGCGCACTGGACACAGCAACGAAAGGGCTGGGTCTGCCTCCTCCCAGGGCAGCGCTTGCAGGTTCACTACCTGATCTTGAAATGGTGTGGTAGGAACCTTGGGCACATAGCCCGGTCGCAGTCTTAGGATCACAGACGTATCTGCCGGACTGAACTCCAGGCAAGTGTCGCTGACAGAGAACGCTTGCAGGTCCCCGACCCTCTTAATGGAGGCGAGCACGATCAGCAGGGCCGTCTTAAGAGAGAGGGCCCTGAGTCCAACTGATTCGAGCGGCTCGAAGGGAGGTCTCTGGAGTCCTGCCAAGACTACCGAGAGATCCCAGGAGGGAACTAGGCCTGGCCGGGAGGGATTCAACCTCCGGGCGCCTCTCAGGAACCTGAGGATCAGGTCGTGCTTACCCAAAGACTTGCCGTCTACAGGATCGTGGTGGGCGGCGATAGCGGCAACATACACCTTGAGGGTGGACGGGGACAGCCTCCTGTCCAGCCTCTCCTGTAGGAACAGAAGCACTGACCTAATCGCGCATCTCTGCGGGTCTTCGGCTCGGGAAGAACACCAATCTGCGAACAAGCGCCACTTTAGGGCGTAAAGGTGCCTGGCAGAGGGGGCTCTGGCATGGTTGATGGTATTCACAACGGTCGCCGGTAATCCGGCTAGCTCTTCCGCATCCCGTCCAGGGACCAGACGTGGAGGTTCCAGAGGTCTGGGCGTGGGTGCCAGAGCGTGCCCCGTCCCTGAGAGAGGAGGTCCTTTCTCAGGGGAATTCGCAAAGGAGGAGCTGTCGCGAGGAGCCTGAGTTCCGAGAACCAAGTCTGAGTGGGCCAGTAGGGGGCCACCAATGTGACTTGGTCCTTGTCCTCCCTGACCTTGCACAGCACCGGTGCAAGAAGTCTCACTGGGGGAAATGCGTACTTGCGCAGCCCCGAGGGCCAGCTGTGTGCCAGCGCGTCTGTCCCGAGGGGAGCCTCTGTTAGGGCGTACCAGAGCGGGCAGTGGGAGGTTTCCTGGGTGGCGAACAGGTCTACCTGGGCCTTGCCAAACCATTCCCAAATCAGCTGGACCGACTGGGGGTGAAGCCTCCACTCCCCGCCGGGCAGGCGTTGTCGTGATAGCGCGTCCGCTACGACGTTGAGCTTGCCGGGGATGTGAGTGGCATGCAGCGACTTATGTACGCCACCACCGTGGTGCTGTCCGATCTCACGAGGACATGTTTGTCCTGAACTAACAGGAGGAACTTCCTGAGAGCAAGAAGGACGGTCAGCAACTCCAGGCAATTGATGTGCCAACGCAGCGGGCCCCTTTCCAACGGCCCGCTGCTGCGTGCCCGCTGCACACGGCACCCCACCCGGACCGGGAGGCGTCGGTTGTGACCAGGACGCGTCGGGACACCTGCTGCAGGGGCACTCCTGCCCGTAAAAAGCAGAGGTCTGTCCAGGGTCGGAATGTTTTGAGGCAGGCGGGGGTGATCCTTACCCGATGCGTGCCGTGGTGCCATGCTTGTCTCGGAAATCGAGTCTGGAGCCAGTGCTGGAGTGGTCTCATATGCATCAACCCCAGCGGCGCGATCGCTGCGGAGGACGCCATATGCCCCAGGAGCCTCTGGAAAAGTTTTAGAGGGACCACTGTGCCTGGCTTGAAGGAAGCGAGGCAGTCCAGCACCGACTGAGCACGCTCGCTCGTGAGACGTGCTGTCATTGAGACCCGAGAAAAGAGATGCTCTGAACCGGAGTGAGCTTGCTCTTTTCCCAGTTGACCTGAAGCCCCAAGCGCCTGAGGTGCCGGAGCACCTGGTCTCTGTGTGTGCATAGTAACTCTCGAGAGTGTGCTAGGATGAGCCAGTCGTCGAGGTAGTTGAGAATGCGGATGCCGGCTACTCGTAGCGGGACAAGGGCCGCCTCTGCGACTTTCGTGAAGACGCGAGGGGACAGAGACAGGCCGAAGGGGAGGACTTTGTACTGAAACGCCTGGCCGTCGAATGCAAACCGTAAGAAGGGTCGGTGTCGTGGCAGAATTGAGACGTGGAAGTACGCGTCCTTCAGGTCCACCGCTGCAAACCAGTCTAGATGCTGAACGCCAGCCAGAATATTTCTCTGCGTAAGCATTTTGAATGGGAGTTTTAACAAGGCCCGATTGAAAACTCGCAAGTCCAGGATTGGTCGTAAGCCGCCGCCTTTCTTGGGTACAATGAAGTAAGGGCTGTAGAAACCCTTCCTCATTTCGGTTGGAGGGACGGTTTCTACCGCGCCCTTGGCTAAGAGGGTCGCGATTTCCGTGCGCAGGGAACTGGCGTGCTCGCCGTGTACTGCGGAAAAGCGGACGCCCCTGAAGGGGGGCGGGAGCCGGGCAAACTGAATTGCGTAACCGAGTTGAATGGTCCGGTGCAGCCAGCGTGATGCATTGGGAAGCGAAAGCCACGCTTCCCAGCTCTGCGCTAGGGGCACCAAAGGGACGAGTATTTTGGACGTACCCGGCGGGGCCTCGCAGCGGGGCGGAACAGGTAATGCAGCGTCGGGCGGCTTCGTTGCGGCCTGAGGCTGAGGTGCTGAGAATAGACTCAAAGCACTTACCTTGCTCCACGCGCCCGGCAGGGGGACAGTCGTGGGCAGGCGGAAGGTGGAATCGCCGCGTCCGGTGTACCAGGACTGTTGTGATCTGAAAGCACATTGCCGTGAAAACGGCATTTATGGGCCGGGTGACCCAGAGGCAAAGGAAATAGCTCTTTTATTGAGAATGTGGGTACCACAGCCCCTGTCAGGGGGTGTGGCAAATGAAAGAACAAAGGATTTTCCTCCCGGCCCTCCACCGGGGGACGGAGCGGTCTTACCACCTCCGGAGCTAACGTCTTCGGCTCTGGGTCGGCTGTCTCAGGAACGCTTGGGAGCCTTCCGGGTCCTGGAGGGGGTTCGTGAGACAGGGGGCGTGCGCCACCTGCGGAGTGCTCGACGCTGGGGCTGAGAGCTGGGCCCGGGTTGAGGCGGAGCAGGAGCTGGTTTCCTCGCAGGGGGATGCCCTCGGCGGGCAGACGGGGCAGGGCCCGTAGCGGCAGGTCTGCGGCGGGGCATGATGTGCGAAATGGCCTCCGTCTGCTTCTTCACCGCGGAGAACTGTTGGGTGAAGTCCTCGACGGTGTCACCGAAAAGGCCAATCTGGGAGACAGGTGCGTCCAGGAAGTAGTTTTTGTCAGCCGCACGCATCTCGACCAGGTTGAGCCAAAGATGGCGTTCCTGGACCACTAGGGTGGCCATCGTCTGTCCGAGTGCCTGCGCTGTGGCCTTCCTCGCTCTCAGGGCGAGGTCGGTCGCTGAGTGCAGTTCCTGCAGCACATCAGGATCAGGTCCACCCCCGTGCATGTTTCTGAGAGCTTTGGCCTGGTGGACTTGCAGGAGGGCCATCTCATGCAGGGCGGAGGCAGCACGTCCAGCCGTAGTGTAGGCCTTCGCGTTAAGCGAGGATGTTGTCCTACAGGGCTTGGATGGGAGTACGGGGCGACCCCGCCAGGAGGTAGGGCTACCGGGCATAGATGGTGCGCAACTGCCCTATCAACCTGGGGAATCGCGTCGTACCCGTGGCGCTCTCCGCCGTCGAGGGTGGAGCGAGTGGAGCGGGTGGCACCTAGACGAGCGGAGAGCGGGGCTCTCCACGTAGACGTTAGCTCATCATGCACCTCCGGGAAGAAAGGGACCGGGGGGATGCGAGGCCGCGAACGGCGCGCTGTCCCCAGGAACCAATCATCCAACCGAGACGGCTGTGGGGAGGATGGAGGGTTCCAGTCCAACCCCACGCTCAAGGCGGCCCGGGCAAGCATGTCAGACACCTGAGCGTCGGCCTCAGCCTGGGCCTGCTGGCCCGAAGGTGGCAGTCCAGGGGAGTCCTCGGCATCAGACACCGCATTCTCCGATGCAGCGGCGAGCTCATCTGCTTCGGACTCGGGAGGATAGACAGCCGGGCCGTGAGGCGAGCCGCTATCGCCACGAGCGTGGACGGAGACCAGCGAGCGTGTCGGGGAACGGGAGGTTCGAGGGGGGTTACCCGGCGAAACTGCACCCGCTGCCGCCCCCAAATCGCCCCCAGCGCCAACCGCACCGTCCTTAATCCCGTGGGAAGAAGGAGCAATGCGGGGTGCAGCTGGGGTGGCTGGGGTGGTTGAAAGCAAGCCGCGACCACAACGTGGTCATGGTCATGTTCTCGCAGTGAGAACATGAACCATCCACAAACGCCGCCTCGGTGTGATCGCGGCCCAAACACACGAGACAGCGCCTGTGGCCGTCTGAAGCGGAGAGCACTCTACCGCATCCAGGAACGACACAGGGGCGGAAAGGCATCTTGAAAAAGACGCGTCCTTAAAAGGATGTTCAACGCCGCTGTGTTTGCTCTTTTAGAGAAAATTACTCTTTTAGTAAAAACTCTTTTAATACACAGTGTGTGTGTGTACGTGTCTGCTCTGTCGAAGCGCTCAGGGGCAACAATGCACGCCGTGCATTGAGAAGGAGAAAGCCGCTGTTGTGCGCCGTCAAGATCCAACAGCATGCAGATCGTCAGAGGAAAACAGGAACGTTTAAGTGGCATGTAACTCGCAGCAAACTGCAGACAGACCATCGGCTCCGAAGAAATTTTCTGAATGAACTCCCGTATTTGCCCCGCTTAAATACCCGTATGTCCGGGGGCGGGGTATGCAAATACTGACTGCCAACTCCCATTGGCCATTTTCAATAAGATCAGAGGTGAATATCGGCACTCAAGAGAGACCCCTAGTGTCGCTTCTCCGACACAACGTGGAGAGAGCGACAGAAGGGGAACCTTTACCTTTTTGTTGTTGAGAGTACTCCCAAAAATCACACAGCAACTTTGTTGTAGGTCGTTCCTCTCCAGATCATTTTAACTTAACCCAATACATGACAACTTTAAACATCTTCAGTATAATGGTAAATAATCAGCTTCCACCAGCAATGCATTAGTAGGAGTTGTTTTAATAGCACCAATACTAAGTCAAAGAGCTCTGAACTGTATTCTGTCAAATTGATCCAGAACACTCTCGGCTGCTGCTCCATATTCCATACACCCATGGTCAATACATAATCCCTACACAAGACTGAGCACAGGAGGAGTATAAATAAGCAGACTAATGAGGAAGAACAGGTGAAACAGGCAAATGAGAGGGCAGGGTATCACTTAAGACATAAAAGCACGAGGCAATGAGGAAACCAAACATATAATAGACACGTACTAACACTTGACCAACACAGACAAATGACACAAGCGCATGCTGCCAGGAAAACACAAGCAACATGCCCTCATGTCAAAAGACAATGGCAGGACAAGAGAATTCATGACAACAGCAATAAAGCAATGCCATGAATTCTCACACAAACACTGGACTAGACAAAACCTGAGTGCCCACTGCAAAATAAACAAACAATGCAATGCACACCCAGCTTCAAAATAAGACACAAAACATGTCAGAGCTCAACCACCAGGTAAAAAACACTACCAACAGAAGTGGCCGAACCCTGACACAAAATAGAACAAGGCGAGACAAACAGATACAGCACTGGACAATCAGGGAGAGGAGACATCCATGATCATGCCACAACATGAAAAACCAAACCAAAGTAGCAGGACCGTGACACATAAATGCTATTTTTCAAGTTAGTGAAGTCAACTGACATTTAGGATTTAGCCAGCCATTGAGATGGTGCAGACAGCAAGGCCTTTAAGGCATTCATGAGGCACTCAGCTAATTATTTTCCATCACAAGGCGATAGCTGAGTTTGAATGCGACTCATTTAGGCCAGCAAATTAGCAAGCTAGCGAGAACTCACAATTCAAATTAACCAACATTTTAATGCGGCAGTCACCATTCTGCAAGGTAGCACATGCTTTGTTTGCACTGAGGGGTAGGTATATTAGAAAGAAATTGAATTAATGCTTGCCAATTTATCTCCGTAAGTGAGAGAACATTAAATATTTGCCGTTTCTCTTTTTCCATTGTGCCACTCTCTGGCAGTGCCTTAGACAATACTTCTGTTTATAGCTAAACGAATGGAAACTTCACATCATCAATCTTAGCACAGCACCAACTTCACGGCAATAATGTCAGAGACAATAGAGCCCATTCCACGAACTCAAGATTACTTTTATTTGGCAAGTTAAGCCCACTTTTAGAGTGGAGTCAGTGGAAAGGATTGCAGGTAATACTGCAGTGGGGGAGTCAGCAGCGCTGGAATTATTGCCCTGTCAGATCACATCAGCAACAGAGCCGTGGGGGGTTTCATGAGAGCTGGAAGCTGACCAGCACTGGCCCACTCATTCTCTTCCTCATTCAATCTACTGAACAATCATTCACTCATTCATTCTCTCACAGAGAAACTCACATGTTATCTATCACTCCCATCTCTCTTCTCGTGCTCCTACTCATTCATTCACTCCCGGTTTCCTTATCAAGTCTCACTGACTCTTATTCTCACACTTGGTTTATCGTAAATCTGTACACAATATATAGAGGCTGGTGGTCTTTGATCTAAGTGCATTATGGGTCTCTGTTAACTGGAATCTATATAGGCTATATACTGTATAGTAATGGAGCTTATCACATATCCAGGTTTAGATTGTGGCAGTAAACTACAGAATAGCCAGGTAAACTTCTACAGCAGTGAATTGGGGACCATAGCACAATTAATTTTTGCAATCCCATTTGCTAAACAGCAAAAGGACAAATATGTTTTTATGACTTTCCAAAAGAAAGAAGAGAAAAATATGCCAAATTAACTGTCATTCCCAATATTGATTCTTAAAATCCCAAGATCCATGGATTAAATGTTTTGCATATGCAACCAAATGTTTCACTATATGACAATGTCTGTGATTAGCCACTGGCTGATACATTTTCAGATTTCCCTCACCAGTGATTGGTTAATCCGAACGTCTACTAGCTGCCTTGAGACGTCACACAGGTCACATAAACTACAATACATAGAGACAGTATCACCTAGATATCATATAGAGACTGTGTCTGTTCCCCGAACTACAAAACACAAAACCCTCACTTAATCATTAAGAAAACATTTGATTATGGTCAAACTTGAACAAAACAAACAAATTAAAGATAAACATAATATAAAGATAGGACTACTAAACATTAGATCTCTTTCTACCAAAGCACTAATTGTAAATTAAATTATTACAGATCATAGATTGGATGCGCTCTGTTTGACTGAAATCTGGCTTAAACCAGATGAATATATTAGTTATATATTTATAAATTAAGTTATAAACATGAGCCTCATCTGAAGGGTCGAGGAGGAGGTGTTGTTGCAATTTACTGTGATGTTTTTGGTGTTACTCAGAGGACAGGATATAAATGTAAGACTTTTTAACTAATAATGCTTAATGTGACATCGTCAGATATATAAAAAAAAAAATACTGTCATCTTTTACCTTGGTAAATTTGAAAATTTTGTATCAGATCTTGTAGTTACTATAGATAGAGCTTTAATTGTTGGTGACTTCAACATTCACATAGATAATGAAAATGACACATTGGGATTAGCATTTATCGACTTTCTCAACTCTCTTGGAGTCAGACAAAATGTAACAAGGCCAACTCATCGTCATAATCATACCCTAGATTTAATTCTGTCATATGGAGTTGATGTTGATAATATAGAAATTGTGCTGCAGTGCAATGACATCTTGGATCATTACCTCGCCTCTTGTGTGCTGCGATAAGCTAATGTTACTCAATCTACACCACGCTATTGAAAACTTTTTTTTATTATAAAAGTCAAAGTAAAAGTCTTTGCTAGATTTATGCTTTTAAATAAGGTGTATTAGTTGCTTATCACATTTTGAATAGTTTGAACAGAATGACCTTAGTTATAAAAGTCAGTACTTGAAGGTGGACTGTGGCTGTGCCTTGTTTCAAAGGCTGTGTGCTCTGGAGGTCACATTTGTCGGCCACAGAAAAGCGAGTAGGAGACTCTGAATGCAGCCATCGAATGCAACCTCCTTCCACTGGAATTCTGAGGATGCCAGAGGTGTATAAAAAATATAAAAAAATCAAAATCAAGACAATTTTCCTGAAAATATGATGTTCAAATGCAAGTACCTCAGTAGATGGGAGTAAATATATAATATGTAAAATTATAATATTATATGATTTTAAATAAAGTATTATGAAGTAAATATAAAAGTACAGCCACAAAATCCATTTTCATTCTTCTCTACATCCTTATAACTATTCTAAAGTTTACCTCTTTTTTTACTCAAAGCCCTCATTGAGAGCAATGCGTGCTGTCTTAGCAAACATGATACATTCCGTTTCGGTTTGTCTTACAATGGCCATCTCATTTAAACAAAGTTAATTCAAAGTTGAGGACACTCTGTATACCGCTGCCTTAAAAGGATGTGTGCTATCTAGCACCGGCCTTCAACACGAGACACAGCCTGTATGCATACCTGCAAACATCGGATTGTGAAAAATAGTGAGATTTTGGGGGGAGTACGTGGTTGGTATGTGTGTAAGAATGGCAGCTGGTGGAATGTTTGGTGCCCCCCAAGGGTAAGATGGTGCCCCGTAGTGATTAGGTGCCCAATGCAGACTGCGTAATATGCACATTGGGAACGGCAGTACCAGTCAGTAATACCACACTGAAGATGAATAATACCAGATACATTTTTGCAGAGATGGGCCACTTCCATTTAAATTAATGTGAGAAAAAGGAAAGCCCAACCAAGAAGCTCTAGCTCCCAACGTTCAATGGATGTAGAAAGAAGTCTCGCCTTAAAAGTAAAAGAGCCGAAAACCTTTTAGATACAAACATTGCCTGACTTGCTAACGCGTATACACATTAGCTATACAAGCTGGGAAATTTGTGTGTTTTAGCATAATATGAGGTAAAGAAACACAATTTATGATTCCAATATTCAAAAATGTTATTGATGTTTTTATTTCTCCCCTTTTCTCCACAATTTGGAATGCCCAAATCCCAATGCGCTCTATGTCCTTATGGTGGCGTAGTGACTCAATCTGAGTGGCGGAGGATGCATTATTGCTGTTTTTGAGATTTTGGTGTTCCCCCATTCAAGTAGATAGGAGCTGCACTGGCAGTGGACTGATTTGCTAGAAAGACTTTGATAATACCAAGAAATGTATTCAGATGTTCCATTACCACATCCTTGACAGTTTTTGCAATAAATGCTTTTTAAATTATTAACAATAAAAAGTGTATTTTCTTTCTTATATAATAATAACTTTCCTGTCCCAAAAATACAATTATATTTATTTCTTCAATTTATTTATCTTCTTTATTATCTTATTCTTATTCTGTGTCCCCTTTGTCCCATTTTTTATCTTAAATGTTGGGTTATATGTATTTTAATGTTTTTTTTAATTTACTTTAATTATTATTTTTGTTTCTTCGACTGTACTTCTTGTCTTCAAGACTCAGTGATTGTATGCATACATTGTCATTTTGTACATCTTATTGAACATTTAACCTTCTGTTCCCCTAGAAGCGACACTAGGGGTCTCTCTTGAGCGCCAAATAGGCCTCTGATCTGTGAAAAAAGGCCAATGAGAAGTTGGCAGACAGTATTTGCATACTGCAGATGCGCTGTCACGACAACACTTGCCCAGCGGAGAGTGGAGGCTTCACCCCCAGTCGGTTCAGCTGATTTGGGACCGGTTCGGCAAGGCCCAGGTAGACCTGTTTGCCCCCCGAGAGACCTCCCACTACCCTCTCTGGTATGTCCGAACAGAGGCTCCCCTCGGGGCAGACGCATTGGCACACAGCTGGCCTGCGCAAGTATGCATTTCCCCCAGTGAGCCTTCTTGCACAGGTGCTGTGCAAGGTCAGGGAGGATGAGGAGCAAATCACCCTAGTGGCCCCTTTCTGGTTCTCGGACCTCGTACTTCTTACGACAGCCCCTCCCTGGCGAATTCCCCTGAGGAATTTTCTCTTTCTCAGGGACGGGGCACGCTCTGGCATCCGCACCCAGACCTCTGGAACCTCCACGTCTGACCCCTGGACGGGACGTGGAAGATCTAGCTAGTGTACCACCTACCGTCGTAGACACGATCAACCAAGCCAGGGCCCCTTCTACCAGGCAACTTTATGCCCTAAAGTGGCGCCTGTTCGCTAACTGGTGTTCTTCCTGGGCTGAAGACCCACAGAGGTGCACAGATAGGTCAGTGCTCTTATTCCTACTGGAGAAGTTGGAAGGGAGGCTGTCCCATTCCACCTTGAAGGTGTATGTTGTTGCTATCGCAGCTCACCATGACCCTGTAGACGGCAAATCTCTGGGTAAGCACAAATTAGTCATCAGATTCCGAAGAGGCGCCAGGAGGATAAATCCCTCCCGACCAAGCCTGTTCCCCTCCTGGGATCTCTCGGTAGTCCTCACCGGTCTTCAGCGGTCCTCCAAGCGTTCTCTGTCAGTGACAATTGCCTGGAGTTCGGTCCGGCAGACACATATGTGATCCTAAGACCACGACCGGGCTATGTGCCCAAGGTTCCTACCACGCCCTTTAGAGACCAGGTAGTGAACCTGCAAGTGCTGCCCTGGGAGGAGGCAGACCCAGCCCCTTCATTGCTGTATCCGGTACGTGCTTTGCGCACCTAATTGGACCGCACGCGGAGCTTTAGATGCTCTGAGCAGCTCTTTGTCTGCTTTGGTGGACAGCAGAAAGGGAACGCTGTCTCCAAATAGAGGCTTTCCCACTGGGTCGTGGACGCCATTTCATTGGCCTATCACACACAGTGCGCTTTCTCTCCCAGGAGATTCCACTCATTAGGATCCCTGGATGATTCCTCCCTAGCCCTTTTTGGTCTGCAGTTCAGCGGAGGAACTCGCCGCCCCAGTCCACTACGGGCCCCTGTCCTGGAATAGGTGCTCCACAGGTCAAGGACTCCTACGCGGACTCCCCCTGTGTGTATTATCCGTGGTACGGTCCCCTTACAAAAGTGGACCCGCGTCTCCCTTAGGCAGTCCCAGCTGCCCTCCTGTCGCCGTGTTGTAGCAACTTCCCCCTCCTTGAGGCTGGATCTACCACTGCCTCACATTCCACATGCCGCCTAAAAACCCATGTGATGTATTCACCGCTCTTACCTCCCCTTCCGGGCAGGTGTGGTCTCCGCAGGGTCTTCTCCCCCTGAATTAATAGTAAACTGGGTAAGACCCCCTTCCCTCGATGCATGTAAGGGCTCAGGCCATTTATTGCTCTATGCAGAGAAACATAGAGAGAAAAGAGGCCCAGCCAGGCTCGGCCTCTTTTTAGCATTATCCTGCTAAAGGTTTGTAGCATGTGCAAAATTTGCAAATATATTCAATTATTTCAATGATTCATAATACAATGATTCATAATTCAATGGCAGAATTTTTTTATAATGTCTGTGAATGTTTGTTTGAAATGTTTGATTAAATGAATAAAATGTAGGAACAAACACTTGAGTATTCATTACTAACTAACAAGTAACACCTCAGTTACTATTAATGGTTTATAATGTGTTTTCCCTTTAGAATAATGGTCCAGATAACCTTTAACTCCCAAGGAAGGAAACAGTAAGATCTCATTAATTAATAATGCGTTACCATGTCTCTCACTTTAGAATAATGGTCGAGATCATTAATAGTTCATTCATACTTCTGTGGTAACACTTGACTCATTACATATGAGTTACCAGAATTATTTAAAAAAAGACCTTTAGGAATGTCAATCTTGCAGAATTAAAAAAAATGTAATGAACAGATGAGATATCCCAAGGAACACACAGGTTGGGCACATATATCCCTGTAGTTCTGGGACCCACCCCCCAAGTTTCTATGTAAAATCCGATTTCTCTTCCCAGTCCGCCCCTGGATGTAGATGCATCTTTGTTAATGGACCCATTGCAGCAGTAGCACTCACAGCCAGAGACCCTCTTACTGACTGAAGTTTGTTTGCTAGCAAGAGCAAAAACTGTACATCATTGGTTCTCAACAGGTAGGTCGTGACTCAAAAATGGGTCACAGCTCTGTTCTTTTAGGGTTGAAGACAGCAGGGTAAAAAACAATGGTAAATGCAAATAATAAACTGCAACTACCAATATAATAGTGCATAGTTAGGATAGCAAAATAAACAGACTTATTAACTTTTAAAATTCAGGAGAAATACCATATTTATTTGTTTTTTGGTTGATGGTTGTAAAAAGGTTGAAAAAGCAAAGGTTGTGCATCAAATCAAACTCTACAGTATTTACGAAGTATTTGCAAATCTGTCACATATTATAGCAAATACTATAATACTTACCCTCAAGTTGTTATGTATCTGCAAAAATGTCCCTTTTTTGTCACATATAGGATATTCTTAGGCTAATGCAGTTAATGGTAATATTAATACATTTCAATGTTCGATTTTAAGGATATTTATGTTGACATTTAGTGGGAGAAACAATTTTGGTACAGTGTTGGGTCACTACTTGATGTCCAATGTAAAATCTGGGTCCTGAAGCAAAACCAGTGGAGAACCACTGCTCTATGGTATACAGTATAATGCAACCCCTTCCTCATTGGTTGTCCGGTGCAGTATCAAATTATACACAATACATGCCTTCCATGTCTCCTTTTGAAGAAGAACTTGCCTTGAATGTGTTATTGTTCAATGTGCTATGGATTTGCATTCAGACTTGCTGCATGACTTCCCTGCATGTGAAGCATTAACCTTTTCATGAGTAGGGTCTAAATTCCCCTGCAGTGTCTCCTGGAGTGAGTTATTTTTGCACGTGACACTGCACTGCCGGTAGAGGTGGGCAGAGTTTAGATGAGTATTTTTTACATTTTTGATTTCTTGTCTTAAAAAAATACAAGTAAAAGATTGTATATAAAATAGTAAACGTGAACAAATGGGTTATGTCTGCTGCACTGCTTTTGGTTTATTTATTTATTTATTATAGATGTAAAAAATATTTGAACAAATAATAGCAGCAGTCTGGTTTGCCTATATGCACTTGACTTCTCACTGTGTGACATTGTGTGTGTGTGTGTGTGTGTGTGTGTGTGTGTGTGTGTGTGTGTGTGTGTGTGTGTGTGTGTGTGTGTGTGTGTGTGTGTGACAAAAAGCTAGTGTAAACACACATGGCAGCATTCAAAAACTGTTATTGTGGTGCTTTTTGATAGTTTGGCTGTCTGTTTCAGAAAACAAACATATTATATGCCTGTACACAATCTGTATCTGAAGATCTGAGCCTGCAATTATAGAGTTTAATGTGTATCAGAGCATGGTTGCATTAGCAGCAGGGTTTCCCACTGGTTATTAGCAGCAGCTGGTGTATGTGCAGCAGATAAGGGGTCAGGGAGCTATTTATTCATGTTCGGACTGACATGAGTGTTTACGAAATACACAAACTACTACAATTCTGGTGGAAGTTTTCTAATAATAGGTTTTGGACATTTGTTAGCAGACACATTTTATCTAAGACATGTTTTATTCAAGTGACATATAGAGCATGGACAGTCACTCCAAAGCAATCTAAAGTTAAGTACCTCAAGGATATAATGGTGATAAGATAACCGCATATATTCAGTTAATGGAAAACTACTTCTTGGTTTTACACCTACTGTAGGGCCTTTATCCTTAAAGGGATAGTTTACCCCAAAAATTTACTCTCATTTTGTTACAAACTCATTTCTTATGCAAAAAAGAAAAAGATTTCAAATAGTAAAGAAACTCAATTTAAAAGTTATCATTCTTTAACCTAACATTTTATTAAGTAATATGAAATGGTTTGAGTATTTTTTAACCTTTCTTTTTTTAGAAAATGTATTTGAATTTGTAAATTGCCTGGAAAAAGCCTTGTCCCCTTCTTCTGGTATACCACCTCTAAGTGAGTGCCAGACCTAAGTGAGCAAAAGCAAAACAAATGAAGTATTCATAATTTAAATAATTGTAAAAAAATAATGATTGTCGCTTGATTTCACGTCATATGGTGCCATGTTAAAAACTTGTATTTTGAAAATAATAAAAGTTGTGGAGAAGAACTTCCAAGGTCAAAAGTTTGATGAAGAAGAGACTGCTTTTAATGATTTCCCAACCATGTTAAAAAAAAGGAATTAATTTACATTTAACCTGTTAATTTAGAAATGTCAGTGGTGTTACATTGTTTAATGTTCATGTGAAAGATTTTGTATTTAAAATGTATTTAATTTAAAATAATGATTTATTTAGTTTAGTCTGATCAGTGGTGTTTGATTCGTGATGCTATTGACACCATTTTATAAAATGTATCTTTTAAGAGAATTTGTCATTGGTGTTATTGTGACTAGTGTTACAATCCTTGCATCATTCGTGAAATAAAAAATAAATAAATAATAATAATAAAAATAAATAAATATCAACAGTCAGGTTGACCATTATGAATAAAAAGATGTTAAAAAACATTTTCACTCTCAGCTTTTAAGGGCAAAAACTATAATGAACTGAATTGGAAATTTCAATATTTTGTATGAAAATAACAAATATTTTGAGAATGACCTGAGCACAAAAGAGGATTTCTTTAATGAATTTCACAGGCCATCTTTTCAATACAATGGCAGTGGATATTACCTCACTTTAAAGCTTAAACAAAAACCCTAAACCCTAAAGACCCTAAAGTATCATAAATGTAGTTAATGCAGCGCATGCAGCATATTCCAAGTCTTCTGAAGGCATTTGATACCACTATAGGTTTAGGACTGTCCACTGCCATTGTTTTGAAAAGGCTGTGAAATTCATAAAACAAATCTCCTTTTGTGGTCTGCATAAGAAACAAAATCATATGGGTTTGGAACAACATAAGATTTGTAAATATTTTGATTTTTGGGTGTACTAGCTCTTTAACCACCAGAGGTCACTTTTGCAACCTGTAAGACATCTTATCTAGTCTCAAATATGGTCAAGGTAATGAGGGCCTAGACTGGTCTGCTTTGGAGATAAGCACGGAAGGGCTGAAGCTTTAATCCAGCATTTATGTGTATTGAATGTAGCAATTTCAGGAGCTCTACTCCAGCCCTCATAGCTTGAAATTCCACTGACCTATAAGTAATTCCTGTCTTATTTAAGAATGAGACCCTATGGGAGGTAACGTGATGCCATGCGAGAAGCAGATGTGTGAGAGTAAGTTCTGCGCACTTTGCTAATGTTTTTTAATTATTTTCATGCCATAATCTGTTGAAATTTGATACACCCAGGGATACATTTGCTCTTGGAGCTAAACATAGCTAAGAAGTCAAAATCCTTGGGCTCTGGAGACATTAAAAGACACTTACGAGCTCAAGATGAGAGCTCTGATGGGACTGTGGACCAGGGATTCAAGTTGGATGGCGCGGCCAGAGAAATCCAGCGTCAACTGTCCAACATGTTTGTGATGCTGACGAAAGTTGTTGCTGACTTGGAGGATCTTGCTGTAATACGTTGATCGATTACGGCCATGGAAACAAAATTTTCTGAGTTAGTTAGAAGAGTTGCAGATATTGAAAAACGAATCGATTATCTGGAGTCATCGGAGAGGGAATTGACCGTTAATCTGCCTGTAACCAAAGTTGATTTGAAATATATTCTTGAAAAGCTTGAATATTTTGAGAATTGGATTAACGTCAAAATTGTTGGAATTCCTGAGCATGAGGAAGGCAGAGATCTGCTGAGGAAGACAGACCTCGATCAATCCTGGCCATATTTCTGAGATCATCTGATAAAGATTTTGTGTTGCGACAGGCGAGGAGCAAAAGAAATCTTTCTTGGAAGAATCAAAATATTTTCTTGTTCCCAGACTTTACGAATTTGACAAGAGTGAAACGCAATCAGTTTAAGAAACTCTTACATCAATGGAAGATCGCTTTTGCACTGATGTTTCTGGCCAAACTGAGAACAGACACCAAGGACGGTCGAAAGGTATTTTTGTGACCAAAGCAAGCATTGTCATTCATGAAAACAATGGATGATTAACCATTGGGTGTTTCCCTATGTGAGTGGATTGACTCGCTGTTCTCGATTGTCGGAGGAAGCTGGGCGTCATTTCTGTTTCTATTTGTGTAGTTTCTGCCTAGCGGCTAGAGTTTTTGTTGAATGACACACCAAGGGACTTGGACACTATGGATGACCGCAAAATTTCTACATTCCTACACAAGGGATGTCATTTATTAAGTTGATGGACTAAGTCATAGTGTGTTTTTTCATGCAGCCACAGAGTGAACTTGACTCGCTCAATACACTCTTGACCATCCGAGGAACCGGGACTCCTGTTTTGTTTGTTTTTGTGCTGGTTCCGACTAGCGGCTGGAGCTTGTTTTGTGGAATTACACTGCTTCGGGACAGCTGTAGATGGATCTGTTCATTCCTTGTGCTTGTGCCTCATTTCCATGGGACATTGGAATGATGACGTCATCTGCTACACTCATGGACAGCCGGCGCAATGAACATTAGTTTGTCTGTCCGTGGACACTGAATAGTTTTATATCGGCTGGAATTTGTTTTGTGGAGGAACACACTTTCGAGACAGTTCTGTTAATTAATCTACACGTTTACTCTACCTATTGGCTGGGTTTGTTAACAAATTATTTTCTATTATGTAATTTTGCCTTTGCAAATTTGTGGCAAAATTGTGTAATCCGAGGGCAAAGTTGTTGCGGGGTTTCTCGTAGGTATACATAGACCTTTTGAGTTTAGAGGAATGGATGCCGTTTGGCGCTGTCATGCGTGGGGTTAATGCATGTGGGGTTTTCTTTTTTCTGTTTGTTTTGTTCAGGGTTTGATTGTTGCACTGATGCTAAAACGTGATCTTTATAATTTTGTTTTTGACACACAATTTATTTTGTCTATTATATAAAAATGTCAAATGTTAATATGAGTGGGTTATCTCTCTCCAACTGGAATGTGAATGGGTTGGGGCACCCCATAAAAAGAAGGAAGGTTATTTCCTTTCTTAAACATAAGATATATGATATTGTGTTTCTTCAAGAAACTCATCTTTCCCCGCAGGAAGCTGGAAAATTTGGGAAGATATTGGGTGGACATGTTTTCTTTAATGCTGGCCCAAGTAAAAGCAAGGGAGCCATTATATTGATAAATAAACATCTACAATTCAAATTTCTCAAACCGATTAATGATACATTTGAAAGAGACATTATTGTTTTAACTGAAATTCAAGAGCAAAGGCTGATTTTGGCTAATATTTACACACCTAATGCTGATGATGATCAGGGCTTTTTTTGTAGATCTTGAAGGGATTTTGAATGCCGCTGGGACCACTCATTATATAATATTGGCGGGAGACTTTAATCTATTGATGGACTCAGTCCTTGATCATAGTGAAGCAAAAGTGTGCAAGCCCTCTAGAGCAACATTGACACTTAACAGAATGTGTTAAAATCTTGGTCTTACAGATATTTGGAAAATTTTGATTCCATCTGGTAGGGACTATACATTTTTTTCATCGGTCTATAAAATGTATTCTAGGATATATATATATATATATATATATATATATATATATATATATATATATATATATATATAAAAAACTAAGTCCCTCATTTAATCTGTTGTGGATTAATCAATTGAAACATTTTGGTCTCAGATCACACCCTGGTGAGTTTAGAGAGGTTGCCACATACAGAGAAAAATAAATCATATAGTTGGTGCCTTAATGTATCCCTTTTGCAAAATCCTAATTTCCAACAAATGTTAAAGACTGAAATCAATATTTATATGGAGACCAACTGGTCCTCAGTATCCTCTGTGGCGTTGCTTGGGAGACACTTAAGGTGGTTCTTAGGAACGACTGAAATATAGATATAATACTATTTTGTCGTGGAAAGTGGAGTTTTGGTTATTCATGGCAAGACATTCATACTTTGAGTTGGGGGACAAAGCAGGGAATCTTTTGGTTAGATATATAAAACAGAATTAAAGCCATTCCCTCAGTGAAATCTGCTGGTGGTGAAATTTTTACCTCGGCCATTGATATTAATAATGATTTTAAATAATTATATTTTGATCTTTATAGTTCCACGTCTCCGTCTACTGATGAAGATATCAGAAACTTTGTAGAACCATTAGAACTCCCTAAACTAACGAGCGAGCAAAAAAATTATCTTGATTCTGAGATAACCTTGGAGGAGTTTAATGAGGAAATTAAGGCCCAGCCTACAGGCAAGGCTCCAGGGCCTAACGGCTTTGCAGCTGAGTTTTTAAAATCTTATGCTACAGAATTGGCTCCACTTTTGTTAGATCTATGGAAACAGGCCATGGCTCCTCTAATATCTCATCATGATATCTGATATTAGACATCTCATCAATATCATGTGGTCAGTAGCGAATGATCAATCTCTGGTCGTTGCCATCTCACTTGACGCCAAAAAGGTGTTTGATATGGTAGAATGGGATTATATTTTTAAGATTTTGGAAATGTATGAGTACGGGAGTACTTTTATTGATTGGAATAAGTTACTTTATAGACACCCTGCAGCGGCAGTACTAACAAATGGACTCATTTCAGATTATTTTACTCTGGATTGGGGCAATCAGCAGGGTTGCTCTCTTTCGCCATTATTGTTCTGTCTTGCCCTGGAACCATTAGCAGCCGCGATAAGAAAGGAGGATGATTTTCAAGGGGTGATTGCGGGAGGTGTGATGCTATTTTATTATTTATTATATAGATTATTCATCTCTGAAACCCACTAGATCTATGCCTTGCCTCCACAGAATTATGAATTCCTTTTCCAAGTTCTCAGGATACAAAGTCAATTGGTCTAAATCCGAAGCTTTGGCTTTGACAGCATACTGTCCAGTAACGGCCTTAAAATCAGGCGCCTTCCAGTGGCCCAAACAGGGCATTAAGTATTTGGGTGTTTTATTCCCAGCAAATTTGTTGAGTTGAGCAAATTGAGTTAATTTTGATCCCTTCGAATGATATGGACAGGTGGGCTTCATTACACTTTTCGATGATTGGGAAGGTTAATGTAATTAAAATTAATTGAATTCCAAAATTCAACTACCTGTTACAATCTCTCCTTATAGATGTCCCCCTCTCTTATTTCAAGCAATTTGATAGTATAGCGAAGTCCTTCCTTCTTGGATCTCCTTTTGCCCCAGGCTCTGTATTTTGGGTGATGGGGTGGTCATTGATGTAGGAGATAAGTACATGAACAATTGGATCCTGTCCGGTGTTATGGTGGGCAGACAGGTTATCCTTAGAGGATGGAAGTCAGCTGAAGCCCCTCGTTTCATGAGTGGTGCAAGGAGATGGGCAAGGTGGCAGCTTGGGAAGAGTTTTCATATAGAAAGCTAGGCAACATGGGTATGTTCATCAGGATGTGGGGCAGCTCTTTGGCCTTTTTGGAGGGATCTTGTAGAGGGGCAGTGGAGGGAGACATGTTGTTTTAAATGTGTATGTTGTAGCCTTTTTTTTTTTTTTTACATATACTTTTTAAAAATGTATTTTTATACATATTCTTCTGTTTTTTTTTGTCTGTTAGTGTGTCTTTGTCAATTCTATTTGACCACTGGGGTATCTGTTTGTGTAGGGTGGTGGGGTGGGGTGGTTAATGTTCGGGAGGAAGGGTTGTAAATTATATAATGGGATTCCAAATATTCTGTTTTTTTTTTTTTGTTGTTATTATATATATGTGGCAGCGGGGGCGTGGTCAAGCGCTCGTCCGGGAGAGAATGCGGTAAGGGCGCTTGCACCTGAGCTAAATTGTGTCTAACATCTGTCTCTAATTTCAGTTAGCATGGGGAGAATGGCATAAAAGCAGCCACAGAACATCCAGTGGAGGGAGAGTGTCAGGGACAAAGAAAGCTTGTACTGGAAATTATTATTGACTGTGAAGTTGAAAATCTACTGTGATTGTGAAGCTGTAAAGTCTAAAAGTTTATTAAAAAGCCTTACAGCTGAAGTGGAAGCCCTGTTTCCTGTGTCGTCCTTCCCTCCGTGGAGAGGTGTGTTACAATATATATATATATTTATAACATTTCATGGAATCAATAAAAAACTTTTAATAACAAAAAGAATGAGACCCTATTCTGAATGCCAGGGTGAACTGAGCTTGCAGGACTGGTCACCTCTCTATGAAAGCCTCTGAGGAGCACTTTGAAACAATGTCTTTCAAATTAAGCAAACTCTTAACATGGATCAACAAGGCTTCACTAACATCCCTTAATGGAATAGTTCACTCAAAATTTTAATTCTGCCATCATTTATGCACCCTCATTTTGTTCCAAACCTGCCTGAATTTCATTCTTCTGTGGAACACCAAAGTAGAAGTTTTGCAAAAATATCAAAGCTGAAAGTGAATGGGGACTAGTTGTACATTTGCCCAGTTGTCCTTTTTTTCCATCTCTTAATGCGTTCATTTCTAATTCTGGCCCATCTCAATAAGCGGGGGCAGAGTGGACCGTGTCAGTGTAGCAATTCCCCTTGGTCCTACTTTTTACTATTTTAAATAACAGCTGACTGCACCAGGTGGGTAGGATGACAGAAAAAAAAATAACTTTCACAATTACCATCTGTGCATTTCAAAGGATAAACACTCACCACTATAAATAAAAAAAAGTCTAATCCTGAAAACACTGTGAAGATAGTATTTACAGCAATGACACTTGATGGTGAGCACTTTTTAAGATGCTGCCTTAGACTGTCTGTGGCAGTAAAATTGGGTATACTGAATTATCTATATAGTGATCATAATAATGATGAACCCAATCTCGAATTATTTCATTGTGCTTTCTATTAATGATTTGTAACTGTGCTGCCCATAGTTAACCTTCTTTCAGACAACTGGTGTCAATATGGTATTGTTCAAATCATGCTGGGGCTCCTGTTCTCAAATTCTGACATCAAGAAATAAAATTAATCACATTAAAGGCTACAACATCATTATATGTAATAACAACACTCACTCATCACTTGAACTAAATTATTATGATTGCAGATCCATAACCAGCATTGAGGTCTCAGTGGTGGTTCTAAACTTGGATGTATTTTCATCCATTATGCATTGAATCGTGTGCAATAATTCATTTGGAAGTGATATTCAAAGGTTTAAGAAGCTGAGGCATGTAATTGACATTTCCTGGTTATGGCTATGCACTTCATTTAATCCAAATTAGCACAATGTACCTGTACAAAATCACATGCGGACAGTGTCTGGTCAATTGTGAGATGAGGGACAGTTTTCTAACAGAAGTGTCAAATTTAATGTAAAAAAAATTAAGCCTAATCTGAGCAGAGAACGCAATCAAACGGATCTGTCATGATCCTGCCATTTTGGTCTGGTTTTATTCGTTATGTGGCAGGATTTTGATAGTTTCCTCCACCTCTTTTCAGGCTGGCATGTGCTTTTGTTTTCCTCTTTCCCACAGGTGCTGCTCAGCAGGGCAATCAGTGTTGTCATGGCAGCGCTGATACACACTGCTTGTGATTATTGGCAGCACCTGTGTTCAATCTTCCCTTCCTCTTTATATTCTCTCCTTTGTCTCGTCTTCCTCGTCAGATCATTGTGTTATGTTCAGTCTCCAGTTTGTATGCTGTCCTGTTATCCAGTCAGTTTGTTCGCAGCTCCTTTTTTCTTGTATTTTCTCCCTTGTGAGTTTTTGTTTCCTGTTTGATTTAGTTGTATTTGACAATGTGTGTTCAATTCTATTTTTGTCTTATCTTTAAAAAACATTTTTCTTTACAAAAAAAAAAAAAAAGGAAAAAAACTCACACAGCTTTCAGTTGTGTTTCAGAAAACATCTGATTTGTAAATGTGTTTTTCTGTGTTCACACTACAAAAAACGATTTGAGTCAGATATTTTTAAGATTTTTGCTCCTTGATTTAAAGGTATAAATACAAACACAGCTTGAAAAGTTGTCAAGACATAGTAGGCCTACAAAAGCAAAGCATTAGTTCCATTCCTTCAACAATGATGTGTGCGCACCGAGCAGAAGACGGGCTGGCCTAAAAAACTAGAAGCTCTACTCTTAAGCAGTATGTTTTTTTTTTTTTTTTTAAAGGAAAATGATGTGCCCTTGCCATCCCTACTGCTGCTAAAATAGAGGATAACATATCTGACCCTCACAACAAGATTTCCATAAACTCATTTACTTAACTAACCAGGGGCGTTGCTAGGCAAAAAGCTCTACTGGGGCATAGGCCCCCCATTACATATATTGTTTTTTTTTAACTTTCAGTCAAAGCCTGCTGTGTGGAAGTATGCAACACAGTGCAATATACAAACTTCCCATTCTTAACCCACTATTCCTAAACTGTAACAAGTACTGGGAAAGGTAAACTTGTAGAGATATTAATCTTTATGAAAATATTTAAGTATCTTCAACATACTGTATATGAACTTTCTCAACATGTTTTACGGCAAAAAATACATACAATGTATATGCAAATAACAAAACGGGAGAAAACGTCCTTGCATATTGGCATTCTTCTATATTACACATTAGGAAAACCTCTGTCAAGTTTATGAAATTGCATTATCCAACGTCAGGCAAAACGGCCTTAGATGAAACGGCTTTTGACAAAAAGTTCTCAAAATGAGCAGAGAGTTGGTCGCTAGGTAGAGTTGATAGCTAAACTGGTTGCCAGTGTAGCAGAGTGGGGAGATAGGAGGACATGGCTTATGCACCAGCATAGGGGGAGAATGCTGCTGATGCTAATATATTATGGAAAACTAATAAATAATCTGACTACACCACCCTGTAATAAACAGGGAAATACTAACCAAATCACAAATAGAAAAGGGCACACAGGTTTGTTGTTTCAAAACAATAGAGAAAGAGACGTGAATACCAAAGTACACAAATATTTTATTTTAAGATTAGATGAATCAGATGGGCACTGAACTCTCATTCCATCATTTAATAGTGTATTAAAACTATGAGCACCGCAATCAGCTGTGTGGTTTGTAATAGGCTCTCTAAAAGAGAAAATTAACCAAATAATCACATAATTAATAAAACAAAACAAAGAAAACAAAAAGAAATCTCAAAGGATTTTAACACTCAAAACAAAATATGCTAGTGTGAAGGACAGGGACAGAGCTGATGGCAAATCACCCTGCTAAGATCAACTTCCCACTAACAATAACAAAATAAAATGGTTTAAATCGGAACAAAATAATACTATTTCCAAACTCTAATGATAATCTCTTTGGCTCAAGAAATACACAAAGAGATAATGATAGCACTTCTCTCTGCGAGTCCCAAAATTGCACTTCCAGAGTCAGAGACAAAGTTGTAAATGCAAACGTGCCAAAAATCTAAATGTAAAACAAATACAAAAAACAAACCGTACAAAAAGCAAAACAAAACAGTAAAACAAAACAGCAACATTAGAGTTCAGCCCTGCAGCTTCTATGCAGACAGACACATTCTGGTTGAGTAGTTTAATTAACCTATAAAAGAACAAACAATTATAAAAAGCTAAATCATTAAACCCCCAAGTTTTAATCACCATCGTATTTAATGATTTCACATACCAAAAGTGTTGGAGCTACAGCCATAATTACAGCCACGAATACACAAGCAGTATACAGTATGGAACAGGCAGACTGGAAGAAGGCAGAAGTCAGCCAGCGGCGCTCAATATGACAAATGCTATCACATACAAAGGAACTTTAGCACAGGGAACCAGAGCCAAGAGGTTAGCCAAACATCCTTTGGAGCGGAAGCGTCCGATACCGGAGAGGGGGAGGTCATTAGACCATGACGTGCATCTAGTTGGCACATAGCCACTCTAATATACCCCACAAATGCACGCTGATAGGCTATAAAACAAACCACCTAATACTGAGGGGTGCGATGCAATAAAACGACAGATGCACTGTTGCGGTTATACAGACTGCATAATGCAAGTCGCATTAAAGTTAAAATGCATAAAAGAGAAAGTCATAATTATACACATAACAAAACCAGGGGAAATACTCCAAGACAGTAGTCTGTCTCACTACACTAATTTGAAAAACTAGCTGAGTTATCTCTAACTTTATAAATGCAGAAGTGTTGTTTCTATAAATTAATAACTAGCTTGCTAACATAATTGTGTAAGTTTAACCCTCTGGGGTCTGTGGGTGTTTTGGGCCCTGGAGAAGTTTTGACATGCCTTGACATTTGTGCTTTTTTCAGTTGCTTAAAAACACATTAATGGCTAAAGTCTGATAACACTGTATTCAGCACAAACTGGGCTACAATAATATGTGAGCAACATGCGTGTACATGTTTGTATTCTTCAGAAAATATTGTTTATGCATGGATTTTGAAAAAAATAAATAAATTTTTAAGTCATTAAAATAAGGCCATATAACTCATACTAAACATTTGTCCACAAGCCTTTTGAGAACTGGATCTTTTAGCCTAGAGTTTTTGCTACAAAATGATGTTAAAACCATCCTGATCACTCATTCATACAAAACAATATAGTAATTGAACTTCTGTAAGACACTTTTAGTGTTAGAAAGGTCATATGCGAGGAGCTGTGAACTATCATGAATATGGATATATTTCACACCTGAGGAGACAAAAGACCCCTCCCCTGGGCCTATCAATGAGGAATGTGACAGAAAGAATGAATGTGAGGAGACTTAATGATCAAAATCAAGTTTTAAGTTAAAAGAAGTAATCTGATTATACATTTTCTTTATGTAAAGACCTACAGATCAGTTTAAAAGAAGTCTCTTCTTCTTACCAAGACTGCATTAATTTGATCCAAAATACAGTAAAAACAGTGATATTGTGAACTATTTTTACAATTTAAAAGAACAGTTTTCTATTTGAATATATTGTAAAATGCAATTTGTGATCAAAGCTGAATTTTCAGCATCATTACTGCAGTCTTCAGTGTCACATGATCCTTCAGAAATCATTATAATATATTGAGTGTGTTTTACTTATTTAACCTGAACACATATTTGCAATCACAAGCTTTGTTGATGATGATGAGGCAGCATAAACACTAGCAAAAATATAATCTAAACATTCATTTATTTTTATATCATATTACATATCATAGTTATATCATACAGCATACCATTTAAATACCTGCTTTAGCTGAAACAGCATTTAAATGTAACTAAATCTTTCCTATTAGGACATATTTCAAATTTCAATACTCTGAATCCTGGCTGGCAAATCTGGAAACAGTCCCACTAGTAAAATATGTAGGTGTTTATATAAAATAGCATGTCAACTAATTAAAACTAAATAACTTATTCGTCCGAAATTGTATCCCCAGCTGGATCAAACTTAAACTTGAGATTTTACTGGGGCACAACAGATTTATACTGGGGCACATGCCCCAGTAAAAGTAGTGTAGTGATGCCCCTGTAACTAACCCTCATCTATGAGTAGTAGGGAATCTGGCAGCTTTACAGATACAAGCTTTGAGTTGAGTCTTTGAGTTGCTGTTTGATGAGAATACACTGGTGGCAGAAAATCAACTAGCTTCAGTGCAGAGCCAGCTGATTATTCATGACCTCTGCAAATATCACCCAAATGCCAGAGAGGGCACAGCCATGTCATGCAATGTAATATTAGTGAGACAATTAAAAGTGTAACTAAGTAAAAGAACTGTCTTGCTGTCTCCTAAATATGTAACATGGTATAATAATAACAAAAACAAACACTGGACTGAAATTAAAGCCATGTACAAGAATAAAAAAATTGGACATATCTCAATGTGTGACATTAAAGGTTTTATTTTATTATTTAGCAGGCTATTAAAAGAATTATCTATGCCTTTTAAAACAAGATCAATTTACTACAGATAATTCTAACACAATTTTGTTTGGGTTTATGCTTAAAAAACTATTTGCAAATTGGGATAGAAAAATGCTGAAAAAAGATTTTTTTTTTCTTACCCTATTGGCAAATATTTGTTTATTGTTATCAGCATAAAGGTTATTACATTTTCTTAGATTTCTCTCCAATAAAATAAAATCGGGGTCTCTCTTCCCTCCATCAAAGACATTTACAAAAAACACTGTATCCGCAAAGCAATCAGCATTGTGGACAACCCCACACACAAACTCTTTACCCTCCTGCTAAGATGTACCTAAGCATTCGGGCCCTCACAGCCAGACTGTGTAACAGCTTCTTCCCCCAAGCCATCAGACTCCTCAATACACAGAGACTGTTTTGACAGACAGAGACACACACAGAGTTGCACTTTAATTACTGTCACTTTATAACTGTCTGCTACCTCAATAACTGCCAGGATGATCCAGTTGTCAAGGTAGTTGAGTATGCAGATACGGGGGCTGAAATCTGGGCCTAGGTTGAGGCGGAGCTGCTTTTTTTTAGCTGCAGGAGGACGCCCTCGGCGAGCAGGCAGGGCTTGGCCCGTGGTGGCAGGTTTGCGGCGGGGCAGGATGTGTGAAATGGCCTCCGTCTGCTTTTTCACTGCGGAGCGAAGCTGGGCGAAGTCCTCGACGGTGTCGCCGAAGAGGCCGAACTGGGAGACAGTGTACGTTGAGGAAGCGTGTCTTATCTGTCTCGCGCATCTCGACCAAATTCAGCCTGGGCAAGCTGGCCAGAAGAGTCATCCGCGTCAGATGCCGGACCGCTCTCCGATGCAGCGGTGAGGTCATCCAGCTCGGGGGGGGGCTCCAAAGGATTGGCAGGCTGGCTGTGAGGCGAGCCGCTTTTGCCTCGATTCCATACGGAAGTCAACGAGCGTGCAGGGGGGCGAGTGGTTCGCAGGGGTGTACCCGGTGAAACCGAGCCCGCTGCCATCCCCAGATCGCCTCCATCGCCAGCCGCAACATCCTCAATCCTGTGGGAAGAAGGAGCGAAGCGGGGGGCGGCTGGAGTGGCGCTCCTTCAGTTGAAGGAAAGCTGCGACCACCGTTGCCATGGTCATGTTCTCGCAGTGTCCTGAAAAGGACGTTCAACGCCGCTGTGTATTGCTCTTTTAGAGGAAAATACTCTTTTAGAGAAAATCACTCTTTTACAAACACTCCTTTAGTTTGCGCTGTTGAAGCGCCCAGGGGCAAACTGCTCTGCCGTGCAGAGAAGGAGAGAGCCACTGAAGTGCGCCGTAGATCCAACAGCAGATTGCTCAGATCGCATCAATTTCTAATGATTGTAGAACAGCATTCTTCCACCTCAGAAATAGTGCTAAGACGTGCTTTCTGTGGCTGATGCCGAAAAACTAATACATTTTTAAACTCATTTTAAAATTCTGTTAACTACATACAAAGCTTTTAATTGTCTAGCTTCACAGTACTTAAGTGACTTTCTGCCACACTATATCACGTTCATTACGATCACAAAATTCTGGCCTTTTAAAAGTTCCTAGAATAAATCCACACAAGGAGGTAGATCCTTTTCTTATTTGGCTCATAAACAATGGAATTGTCTCCCTAACAATGTTCAGAACGCAGACACACTCACTCAGTTTAAGTCTAGACTAAAGACTCATTTATTTGGCCAGGCATACACCTAATTTATCCATCAACTTAAAATTAGGCTGCTTTAGTTAGGTCTGCCGAAACCAGAAAAATTTCTCAGAATATATAACTCTGCAATAAATGTAATGGCATCTACACAATATTATTTTATTTGTTTCCATGTCTTAACCCTGGGATTCATATCCTCAGGTTACCAGCTCCGTTCCTGCTTGGACTCCACTGCTACATGTCGCTGAGTGATGACGACAAACTACAGCTGGTTCTAGTCAGACAACGGTTTTATGATGGACTTCAGAGGATGAATTAATGCCAACTCCAACTCTAAGACATTGGCTACTTCATATGCCACTGCCTGAATCTTGGACTTAGGTTGGCCCCAACCGAACATCACAGAAATTACCTGCCGGTTGAACTGCTATGCACCTCATTGATCTCTGCCTGCATCACCTTTGCTATTGATGGACAAAACTCTTGAAATGGAATATGTATACTATCAATGAATTGCCAACAAAAGCCTTCATCAGCCAACTAACAAAGGACAGTGCATCTATGTGGACTTCTGCAGTTAGTTCAGGATGAACTTCAAAGACATTAGTCATTAATCTTAACAGTTCATACAAAATCTTTGTTTAAACGTGGAACCGTAACACTTACATAGTTTACAAATTTTAAACCATGACTTGCACTGCACACAAATAACTAATATTGACATTATATTAATTATTTTTAGCGAAAGGGGATTGGCCCCCACGGTGAGTCTGGTTTCTCCCAAGGTTATTTTTCTCCATTAACCAACATCTTATGGAGTTTTGTGTTTCTTGCCACAGTCGCCTTCGGCTTGCTCACTGGGGTTCTGAATTCTATTTTTATACACAAATTACAATCAAAAACTGCATTAAAACTGCATCAGTGACAGGATTAGGGTTCATGAGCAGAGTTTGCAAATTCCATGAAACGTAATCCAGTAATGAAAATCTGCAACATTTCTGATCAACAACCTAAACAAGTATGAATAATCCAAAAGCACTGTGCAAAACTGGATATGCAAACGCAAATCAGGGTAACAATGTCACTCAAGAATTCAGTACACAGAACGTCACACATATGGAAGAAATAGAATATTCAAATTTTACCTTTTAATATTCATTATTAGAATTGTAACTTTTGAAAATCCTTAAATTCTGAATACATTTTTAAATAAAAATGTAATTTATGTATGGATAGTATGTATGTATTTTTACAGTTACTATTTGGACATTGAAATTGTACTATGCTATTTAAGTTTTTGCAGACATTAATGTAGAGCCCTTAAAGGATCTCAAATTCTCATCATGTTCTTCAGACCCCATCTGCAAGCAGTCTTTTCTCTTCCTGGTGACCATAAAAGCTTTAAATAGTAATGCAAAGGGGCACAACTTAGCAAACTTCAGGTTTTCATGTACTATGCCTGAAAGCCTGTACACAGTCACACATGTGCAGAAATGCAGTAAGCCCACAAAATTAGACGATGGCATGTCCACACTAACAAACTATAAAAATGTAATAATAGATAACTTCATTTTTTTTTTAAAGAATAATAAATACAGATGAGAAATAAATATATTTTAAATTGACATAAAATGTGAGAATTATGTGAGAATTATGTCCTTATGTTCTTGTTCTTTGTTTCTGCTTTTTTCAGCGCAGAAAATAGGCTACTGTTGGTAAAATATTTTTCATTCAATTTTACTGTATTTGGATTTAGAGTAAATAAAAAATACAGTATTTTAATACCTCCCAGAGAGTGTATTTTCCCATAATGAAACATACAGTAGCTTGTACATGTAAAATACAGTTGCTTTACAGTAGTAAACTGTTCATATTACAGTAAATACTGACCAATTCACAGAAATTGCCAACAGTTTATAGTAGATCTAATAAATTAGCCATTATGGTTTTTGTTCCACTGAAAGCGATCTTTGGGTATGACTTGTTTCTTCCACCTTACTGTCTTTGGTGAGTTAGCTGGCCCCTCTCAGAGCGAGTTTGGCAGCTGGTTGTCTAATTACTCCATTTCTAATGCATGTACTCTACAAACACACATGATTTACAAGCTAGACAACTGTAATTAATATTGAGCTTCAGCAGGGATTTATACACCTATTTGTTTGATGTAGTCCCTGAGGAGATTTTCTGCTTGGGCCTTGTGCATTTCTACCCTCCTCCACAAAGCAGCTCTAACCTTGGAAATTTTCCTGCCATTGCTGTAAACACATGATTTGAGCACAGTTACCTTATGCCACAAGGGAGCTTCTTTCTAAATTCAAACAAATATACATCTGACTGAAAAGAATCCAGAGAAATCAAATCTTTTGTAGTTCTGCTGTTAAAAACTGGACCCATACCAAAATAAGTCATATACTGTATTGGTGAACAAACCCTACACTGCATTATGAGCAAATATTGCTACATTTGCATGGCTACAGTGATTTTTACTCTGCATAGAATCTGCATCTAAGTGATAAATATACCATGATCATATACCAGAATAACAATTGTGCGAAACAATGTATCATGTTTGAATATTAGTTATTGATTTTCATGCATCTTTAGTACTGACCCAACAGGGGACATTCTAAAAACTGTGGAACTTTATGTGAGGATTTGGAATAAACGTTGTTAAGATAAAGTTAATAAAAAAATCATTTTAATGTTCTAAGTATCTAAGTTCTCGCAATGTCAGGGGAAAATCTTAAAAAAATATCATACATTCTTTAAACTAGACTTTAAAAAAAATGTTTTAAGGAAGTTTTCAGGAATGTTATGCTAAATTGTAACATGAGTAGAACAATGTTCTACTCATGTTAAGAAAACTGAATATCTTTACATTCCCACACCAAAATCCTTTGGAATAATTTTTAGAAACATACATATGTTAGCTGGGTAGCAGGATGCTGTTGCCAACTGCTTTCGTGTGATGTAAAGGAAAGACTTTAGAAAACCATTGTCCATTCTAGATTTTCTGCTGCAAAATCATGTGTCCACTGATATAATCTAGAACACTTACCAGCTGTAGACCACGTAGTAGCCATCCAGACTCACACTTTCTAAATCATGGAAATCTAGAAAGACAAATAGAAAATATTTCAGCACAGAAATAGATATAAAAAGAGAGAAGTATTAAAGAGAGTTTAAATTGGCCTAACAACACTGTCTGTCCACAGAAGTGCAATTATTGAATTTCCAATACAAACACCCATGCAGATACCACTACATGTGGGCGGAGCCCCATGTTTGCACCCCAAGATTTGTTCCACTGGATTCACTTATCAGTTAGGGCTGTCAAATTTTAATAAAATTAATTACATGATATGCCGATTAATTATTTGAATTAATCAAAATGAATCGCATACTGTATTTAAATATTTGCTGAGAAAGCCCCTCATATAACAATAATTCAATATACTGTATAATGATGAAATAATTTTTAAAAAAATTCAAATAATTACAAATAATTTAAATTATAAAACATTATATTTAGAAAATTTAAATGCATTATATTTTTGTAGCAAACTAGTAAAGCATTGATAAGACAATATAAAAAGTGGCTTTAGAATCCAATGTATTGTTAACTTCCATATTATAGAGCATAAGCCAATCATTGGCCTCGAGTTCACAGCAATACGTTTTGCAATCGAATTTTGCCCCTTGGAGAAAACAAGTGGTACTTCAAGCTTGAATTGCTCCAAAAGTAGGAGCATTCCTTATTACGGTCTGGGGACATAATAAATAGCATGTTTTAATTTTTTGCATTTTATTTTTTATATCATTATCACACTGAATTAGCATGTTAAATCAAAAGTACACACACACACACACACACACACACACACACACACACACACACACACACACACACACACACACACACACACACACACACACATATATACAGTACAGTGCAAAAGTTTTAGGCACTTGTGAAACCTGTTGCATAGTGAGGATGTCTTCAAATATAATTAAATAAATAGTTTTAATTAATCATTTTAATGTCATACAAAGTCCAGTAAACATAAAAAAGCTAACTCAATATTCTGTGTGACCATCTTTGCCTTTAAAACAGCACCAAGTCTCTTATGTACACCTGGCATAGTTTTTCTTGGTTGTTGGCAGATAGGATGTTCCAAGCTTCTTGGAAAATTCACCACAGCTCTTCTATCCATTTGCTTCGCTCTCTATATATTCTCAGACAGACGTGATGTTCAGTAGGGGGCTTTGTGGGGGCCATGACATCTGTTGCAGGGCTCCCTGTTCTTCTATTCTAATCTTTTCTATTTGCAAAAGTAAGGTTTGAGAGTCTAACATTTATATTTCCTATTGACAAAATAAACCTGAAGATATAAATAACCATCTTAAGACAAATGCTTTTGTGAAACATTGTTAGTGCCAAAGACTTTTGCACAGTACTGTATACATACACTACCAGTCAAAACATTTGAAACACTTTATTCGTGATCTTAAATATACTTTTATTTATGTTGTTCTGAGGCAATGTCAGTAACATCTAAAAAAAACAAATGACTTTCTATAGCTTGCTATCATTTAAAATAGCACAAATGTCCACAGATGTGGACATAATTTTTTGTGAAAACTACTTTGGTTCTTTGGGACTACTAGTTACAAATAAAAAAGGTGAATGCAAAATATACACTGCAGTCACATAGGGGTCTCAAGAGGTTAAGAATTATTTTCCACCACCTTATTTTCCTCTACCTGATGCAACAGGTTTTGTCATAACATTTTACCCTCCAAGACACTGATGTAAATCCAGCTGTGTCCCTCACTATGAGTGCTTAGATCAGAGATGGGGACATCATCAAACTGTCATAAAGAATGAACATGCTTGCACCTCTGCCCTTCCCTTCTAGATTACAATACATGAGCAAAGACACCTGCTTGGAAGTACTGTGTTAATTACGTCTGCCTTCAAAGAGGTGATAATGAGAATTGTGTGTCAGCCATTGCCAGCCTGTCTGAGCGGCTAACACAAATGAGCTCTAATGATAATTGTGACAATCACAGTCTTCCCTTTTGGAGATGTAATGGTGTGTGTTAAGATGAAATCTTACGGTTCTCACACACTTGGCTCCCTGGATGCGGTGATACTTCTGAATTGATTCTCAGGAGAAGAAGGGTATGAGCTAGGCATAAAGATAAGGCTCTGATATGATATAACAAAAATAACCTTCACAGTTTCAGTTGAAAGACCAAGTTCAATAAACATAAAATATTGTGCATAATTACTCTCGATTACTAAATTGGTCACACTTTACATTAGTGTTAATTTTATAGTGATTAAATTGACTTTAGTACTGAGCATTAATAATGAACTGTACTTCCTGTATGATTATTTTTTGGAGCTTGTTATAATTACACATTTCTACTGTTATTACTATAGTAATACCAATATAATAATATTGTAATATGTAAAATAAGTTACATTGACACTGTAGTGTAAAATGTAATCCTGAAGACTAACTAATAGGCACATATTAAATGTTTTTGTGGATCTGGACAAAAATGTTACTTATTGAGCCTCTCTCTGTTGGCTGGACTCTGCACTACAATGACATTGCAATGCTAATCAATGATATGGCAGTGAGAAGATTCAAGTGGCAAACTCAAAGTTTTCTTAATGTAAGGTGCATCCAGCACTTAGTGATTTTAAAGAGACTTGATGTGCATGAAATGAGAGTCGTTCATTCACTGATGTAGGAATAATCTGATACAGGGTGGCATCCAATACTGTGGGAACAATCAAGATAGAAAAACAGGGCAGAAACTAATGAGATACAGTACTTTCACAAAGCACTATCTCCCTTCACAATCACAGAATTAGGCTGATTTATCTTTTACATTTTATTACACTGAAGTTTCTCTCATGCAGTCTAACCAGAGGCCATTTATTATATTCCCATTACCTCTAATGCTAAAACAAACACAAGCTACAATACAGAGATTACTGCGGTATGAATAGAGATCTAAGAGCAAAGCTGAAATTTCCAGTCTTTAGATGACATCAGTGGAACTTAAAATAATTAATATAGCAACATAATAAATAAATACAGTTTTTAACATTTACTGTATATAAGAGCAATACAAATTTGTACATTGGTGTGATTATACCACAGTTACAGGACGTTAGTGAGGATATTAATGAGGCTTTTCTCCTAAACCATGGAAAAGGCATTATATCACACAGTCTTAAGACGAAAATTGCTTTTATAAAGTGGAAGCAACAGCAATATAATAAAAGACACAAATGTTCAATAAATAGTTAAATATATAATTAATAACACTCACAATAAACAGCTATTGCTCCAATTAATGTAATTTACTAGCCAGTAGGCTGATTACAGCTGTCAAGCAATGCAACAACAGAACAACAGTAGTCAGTAGGTGTGTGTCACAATGGCTTAGAACATAGTTCATGCAATCAGATTTCAGAGCTGGAATTAAATATTCCTGTTCTGAATGTGATATTGCAGGAATTGTCTATCATACAAATGTGCCTGTATGTAAACATGACCTATATTAATTTACATTATACAAGATGAACTACATGTTGTTTTGTAATACAGTAACTTCACTGGTATTATAATTTATTCAGTACCATATATTGTGAACAAATCAAACATTCATCAGGTAAGGAACTGACACAATCTACAGTAGTAATACAGTAACTTAACTGGTATTATCATTTATTCAGTACCATACACTGTGTACAAATCACATATTCGTCAGTTAAGGAACAGACACAATCTACAAATTGCAGCAACCAAAACACTAGGAAAGGAAAACACTAATATCCCAGTCAAGACATCGGTTATTTAGAGTTGCATGTATGTAAATCAAGCTGACATGAATGCAAATCTGAATGTCAAAACAGACCATATTTACACAACCCAACCTACATCTGTCCCCTCTCTCATTCTCCATCACTCCCATGCAGTGTTGTGGGTGCTGTTCGCCTCTTTGCAGCCATTACATTATTCACTGTCCACCCATTCCAGTACTACTCAACATTTGGCCCTTCACCAAACCAGAGCCTTCCGTCCACCCACCCTTGATGTGAGCTGCTTGTAAACGAAATTGAAATGGTAAACTCTTTAGGGGCTGTATAAGACTTTTCAAACCCTTCACAGGTTAATGCTCACATCTGCCAATGAACGTTGAAGCAGTGTGAAAATTAAGACCTTTAAAGGAATAGTTCACCCAAATATGAAAATTCGATCATCATCCACTCACCCTCATGTCTTTTTAAACCTAAACCTGTATGAGCACATAAAGCTCATCATATAGACTTTAACAAGCATGCAAATTCATCAGTGTTAAATTCCCAGTGTTAAGGCCTTTCAGAGTAAAGTGTTGAAGTTTTAGTGTTAGATCTTGAGAAATTAACATGAATAATGTTAGAAGCTGGTTTGAGTCGGTGTAAAATCACAGTTACAGATAACCAACACCTGCCAGTGTTATTTTCAACATCCAGGCATTTATGCAGCCACGCTGTGGCGGACTCGCTGAAGAAAAAGCAACTTGTAGTCTAAAGTTACTTAAAAGTATGCATTTGATAGGCATTATGCTTGGAATGTGTACTGTTAGCTATTTTATTTCAGATACAGCGACAAATGTAAATTTTAACTGATTATTTGTCATCGTTTGTGTTGTAGGAGTGTGTCAAACGATCTAAAAACTGTCACTGACTACATTACTGACAGCTATTAAAATGTGCTTTAAAGTAATTTTAATGTCTGTGAGTGTATTATATAGTAGTGTTTAGCATTTTCAAAACTTTTTTGGAAGCCATTTTCCCTTCACGTCAGTTCAGAGAGTTGCAGAAACTGCAGCTGGTAAGTAAAGCTACTTGGCATTTGATACATTTATGTTTTGTTAGTTCAAATATTTCAGATAGAGTGACAAAATGTAATTTAATGAATTATTCTTATTTCTATACCTAACAAGCCAAACAATCAACAATCTAAATTACCTAAAAAATCACTTGCCTTTTTATTGTCATCAACTGATAATCTACTTTTGAATATGATCTACAGGTTTGGTCAGTGAATTGGGGAACAATGATTATCAAGGTTCAATACCTGAAGCAAAAGTGTGGTGGTGGTGTAGTGGTCTAAAGCACATAACTGGTAATCAGAAGGTTGCTGGTTCGAGCCCGACAGCCACCACCATTGTGTCCTTGAGTAAGACACTTAACTCCAGGTTGCTCCGGGGGGATTGTCCCTGTAATAATTGCACTGTAAGTCGCTTTGGATAAAAGCGTGTGCCAAATGCATAAATGTAAATGTAAAAGAAGTATGTCAAGATAGAGGAGGCATGCTTTGAGATGTTCATCACTGAAGTTATGTTTTTTTTTTTTTCTTCAAGAATTGAATAGTTATGCATATGGACTACATTTTGAGAAACGTGTTTTCCTTAATTTTGCTTTCAAGTCAGAAAACATTGTCCATACATGAGGACAAGACCTTGACGGTGACAGATGATGGGGGAATAGAGATTGATTCTGATGTATTTCCAGAGTTGGCGAAAAAGGATGTGTGCTTGGTCATTCATAGTGATTCTAATAAAGGTATGTTTTTTGTTCTAAGATTAAGATTGACTTCATCAATCCCAAAGGAAATTCTAAAAACAAAAAAAAAATTAAAAATAATCAAGTACACTACAGTTTTTAAACCCTTAGATAAAAGGTGTGCTTTAAATGAATCTTGCTTTTATTTATGTAGAAACCGTGATAGTAATGGTTATATCTATTCATGATCATTCCAGTTCTTTTTTTTTATAGAAGACAATCCAAAGACTTAGTTAACACTTAATGCTCAGTATCAGTTTGAGTTATGCAGTAGAGACAAACAAAATGTGTATAGCTATGGATAGATAATTAAAAAAATTTATTCAATTTCAGCTTATTAAAAAGGTTCTACTCAAGAAACCTGGTGGCGCAGCAATCCTGAAGGAGTATGAGGACACTGGGAGCATATGTGACAGTTCCAGGCGACAGATGGTTAACATGTTAGCGGAACACATGACAGAAACTGAAGGGTATACTATTAAAAATGTTACTTTTTATTTATTTTCTATAATTCTTTGGAGTGTTTAATACCATTTGTAATATTATTATGGCACTTTTTAGGAGAATTCCAAAATGGCTGCCTAAGGAAAAATATGCCCTTGGTATCATCAGCTTGTTCCCTGCCCTGAAAGATCCACTCTCTAAGAAAGGCTATGTAAGTTGTCTGGAACCTTCTGAGGTAGCTAAATGCTGGTTATTACATTATGGCAGAGAAAACAGACTAGTTGCCACTTTCAAATTTCTTCCGTGTATGTTCTAAGATGCTTTTTTTCATTAGTTCTTCATTGAAGGGGCATTTACAGAGTAACACTCGTGCCATATTCAGCCAAGAAATACCAAAATAAATTTGGTTCTTTTATTTGAGATTACTTAGTTGAGTAAAGAAAACAAAAGTGTGACAAACAAGATATGTTTCTGATGGTGAACTAGCAGTGTTGAAATCATTCAACAGACTTGTTTTACACTAGTGTTTGAAATTGACATGCCCCTTCCAACTTCACATCTTAGCAACTTGTGTATCATCTAGAATTTTGTGTGATGTGTTTTGTTTTCCTTATGAGCATTTCTATGATGCCCAGAGTGGACCAGGCTCCCTGGCTTGGCGGCTCAAGACAATACAACAAAAGATTAAGCTTCGCCCTATGTCATCTAGTTCTTCTAGTGCAGCAGTGGTGACAGGAGGTGGGCCAACACTCATCAGGAGTATAAATGAAGAACATCAGCTTCAGGATGAGCAGTGCAAAGAGGCTATTTCCTGCCCCATACCAATGATCGGGAGACCATTTTCCAGAAGATATGAGAGACATTTGTGTATAGACAGAGGCTTGTCCACAACCCTGGAAGTTCAGCGACAGTCTTGTCTGTGTTCCCAAGACTGTTGGACACAAAAGGATTGGTAAGTGTGTAATTGTGTAATAAAAGGGTTAGTTCACCTAAAAATGTAAATAGTCATTCTACTCACCTTCATGCATGTTGTTCCAAACCATCTGATTTTTGTTCATCTTCTAACCACAAAATATATTTTTAAAACTCCCTCAGTTGCTTGGTCGCCGTTGACTTTTATTGTGTGGACACAAGCAGCTGAGTATTAAAAATATAATCTTTGTGTTCAGAAGATGAATGACATGAGTTTAACAAGTTTCCTTCTTGGGTGAACTATCCCTTAAATAATGTCCTGTGTATCCTTCAGTGTTTTAGATTCTTCAAGATTTCAGCCTTCTCTTTGGACATAAAATATCTGCTAGACTTCTGGAAAGGTGGCCATCATACAAACCTAAGTTGATAAAGGAGGCATCTGCGCTTGTTTCAATGCCATATCTGTAATGGCTTTTACAGTCTGCCAGAGAGTAGCAAGGGGAATCATCTGTAGACAGCTTGAAAGGTAGCTCAGGTTTTTTTATAACATAGGAATTAGTAGTAGGGATGTTCATTTCACTTTTTTCCTGACCAACAACCAACGCTTGTTAACGAACGAACTGTTAACAACAAGATTAGAATGTTAAATTAGAATGGATAAGTGTCTGTGACCCATTAAAAATACCACAAACTTTGTTTGTTTTTCCCCCAGGGGTTTTAATGAATTACATGGCGATTAATTTATCACATATCAATGTTTACGGAGAAAACTCCCCCAAATGCTTTCCACTATTCCATCCTCTATTTTTTGCTTTACAATAAACATAGTGCTCAATTGTTATGATGCTGCACAGTTTAGGACCTACTATGTGCTCTGCTGCTATTCTTCTAATATTCTGTAATCAGTGGCTCTCTGTGAGTGTTTTTTGGGGGAGGCTAATATGTTTGATTTGTTTTGGAGGCTCATCTTCCTTTGATGGAATTAATGACTTAACCGTGGCGCACCACTTTGAACTGATAAGTTGGTGCTGAGTACACATCTAAAATTCAAATGTGTAGATTTGCATTTGAATATTTTGTTTTTGTTTTGTTTTTTAACTCAACACATATTTGAATTTTATTTAGATGAGCCTAATGACAGTGTAGTGTGTTGAATTTATTGTTTTATTAATTTAATTGTTTGCAGGTTGGGAAAGTGATATGTCTACTTTAATCCTGCTGTGCACATCCTGTCACCTCAGCCAGCTGGGAGAAAGAGGACTAACAAGATCAGTGCACGTCAAGCCATGGACCACCTAGTAGACTTTCACATGGTTTGTTATGATTCCATGAATCTGTACGAAGTCTAAGTCACTAAACTGAATATATTCTTTTGAACAAGTACTCGAATGCAATCCTTTCTCATATGTTTCTACTAGTCATGCCGGAGTCTTGAAGAGCATTTGGTTGCAGATGAACGTAGACAGCCATATGTTCTTGCTTCAGGATCCAGCAGACGAGCTATCAACCGTTTCTACATTGTCATGGATAAAAACTAATTTCATGCCAAGGAAGCACTTCGCTTGCAGCATTTGATGAGCTTTTCAAGGTCCAATTTGTTTTTAGTTTAAATTATGATGAAGCGCTTCGCAGCATGTACGTATACTTTCATCCAGACCACTGTGTTTGGTATTGATGTGGGAGCCACCAAAGAGACTCCAAAAGTGAAGGAATTGCGAGCAAAGTCAATGAATGATGTTTAGGTGTTATGTTTGTAGGACACTTTATCATTCAGGTGGAGTATTGATTCGACATCTAAAACTTTCACATGGTTTATATCCTGGCAAAAAGTTCAATTTGTTATGTGCGCAGGATGGTTGTTGTTTGGAGTTTAAAAGTTACTGTGGTTTCAGAAGACATCTTAAACTTCATGGTGACAGTAGTGATACTGAACCTCTGAGTTGCTCTGATGAGCCAACAACTTAAACTGTGATCTCTATTGCAGTGTTATAATTTAACTCTAATAGTGTTACATTGTGAACACACTATTAGTGTTGGTAATTTTAACACTTACGAAAGTGTTATGTTAATACTTATGTGGTGGTACCCATATATACACTGTAAAAGTGTTAGATTTAACTCTGATATTGTTAAATTTCCGTTTTCATATTTGTAGTGCATATGAGTCCTATGAAATACTTTTATAATGCTTTTATGGTGCTTTTTTGTCCTTTTTCGAAGTTGACAGCCCCTGGTCCCCATCTACTTTCAAAGTACAGTATGGAAGACATCAGCATGAACATTCCTCAAAAGTTCTCCTTTTGTGTTCCATGATAGAAAAAAGTTAAATGGGTATGAGGGGAAAAAATTATTAACAAATCAGTAAATCATGACAGAATATTCATTTTTTAATGAACTATCCCTTTAATGCTGCCACAGAGAATGATGGGAAATGTAGTTTTGTTGATCCAAAACCATAGTACTTGTGCTATAAGATTGTATTTTCTGCAAAGTTTTATCACCTTTCTTTATTAACAGTAAACAAATGCATACAAACTAAACTGTACAGTAAGCATTCACAACTTCAACTTCTTATGATGAAAAATAATTAGCTTCAGCAAATTAATCTTTAATTGGCATGACCCCAACTCTGAAAGTCAGTGCTTAAAGAAAATCCTAAGTGTCTCACTGGTAATTATGACATTGTGGTGGCATTCATATGGATTCATATGACTGGATAATCATTACGACGTGACTTTCTAAGCCGCAGTACATCTTTCCTTACCACTTCCCAGTTCAAACACATTACCTCTTTCCCTATTCTGTGCTTAGCTTGTCTTGTCTTATGCCTTATAGATGCAAATCAGCAATTCCCAACAGCTTGTGGTTATGCCTGTGTTCACGTTTGATGTGCTAGAATCACTGTGGCTATGAACTGGAAACCTATTCAAAAGGGTCTGTGATATAAAGCCACTCTTTACTGGTCATCATAAAAAAATACTTTTTCAAGGAAAGGATTTAAGACAAAAGGCCTGCATTTTGAGATTCTCCAGAGAACATCCTTAAAATAGCTTCTTATTTGATCATGTGCACATGAATCTAGGAGCTTGCTGCTAGTGCTGAAAGAGATGGATGAGGAAGGAGTGTTTCGTAGTGTCCTACTTAGTCAGTGATGCAGCAACCCCACATGCATTCGGCTGCAGCCATAGCAGAGGGGAACATAAGCTGACATCGTTTGATGGGACGAGTAACAAGTTAATATGTTATTAAAGAGATCTCTTCTCTCAGCTATTCTAATCATATTTTCATTCATGCTGTATCCTATTACCAGGATTTAACACAGGTCTTAGGGAGACCTTCCCAAATGAAATGAGGAAAATGTGTTTATAATTTATTATGTTGGCCATACCTAATTTGAAATGCTAATGCACACTACTCTTTTCCCAGCCTGATCTCGTGAAATTTACGTGAAAATAGCAACATTTTTGCAAACCAAAATTACTTGCTTCATTACATATTTGGCTGCAGTTTCCCTGTGAAATGTTCGGCAGACCATTTTCGCAACCAGCCCTGGTTCTCCCTATGGCCAGTCCGCACCTGCCTAAACCTGACCAATAGCGTTTTAAAAGCAAAAACACTTTAACTTTGAGCATCCTTTGCTGGGCTCACGGCTCGGTCTCAGAGTCGAAAGTCCAACAATATATATGAGCTACCACAGAATTTAATCACATTGGAATAAGTGTGTAAATGTTGGTGTGTCTGTAATAAAAGCATTACAATTTATAGTTTTATAAATTATGCGTTAGAGTAAAAGTGTTTAGGCATAATAAAATAGCAGGGAGTGAGAAATAGATGAAAAAAATAAGTGTTTATAAAGTCATAAACAGCCATAGTACATGTGATTTGTTTAAAAGTTAATAAAATGCACAGTTGTTTTAATGTCTTTAGTGTTAATTTCACCAAGAAACTTCAGCCAAACGGCACGTAAACCTCAATTTGCAAAAACTTTGTTATAGTACTGTATCACAGCAAATTAAAACAAAGTGAAATGTCAGAGATTTTTTGAGGGAGGATGTTATTGTATATAATACAAGTTTCCTTGAAATAGAATTAAAGGAATAGTTCACCCAAAAATGAAATTATGCCATTATTTACTCACCCTCATGTTTTTTCAAACCGGTATGACTTTCTTCCTTCATGGAACACAAAAGCAGATATTAGGCAGAAGGTTAGCCGCAGTCATCATTCATTTTCATTATATACATATAAAAGATGCAATGAAAGTGAATGGTGACTGAACTTTCTGTAAATGACTTAACCTTGACCATTTGACGGAATTTTCATTTTTGGGTGAACTATACCTTTAAGAACTCTAATCAGTTATATCATTTTACAAATAATATATGGAATTCCTTATTGATTATTATTATTAATATTATTATTTATAGGCCTTTAAACATATACATCTAGGGAAATAGGAAAGTAGGGAAATTAAGTATTCCCAGTGAGCTGTGCAATAAGCATTTGCGTTGCTGCATTGCCTTAAAGTTTTTACTATAAGTGTAGAAAAAAAGAAGAAGAAAAAAAGATTAATAGAACATTTGCTGTGACGTAGGTAACACTTTTTCTGAATGATGGGAGGCAGATTTCCTGAACGAGCCTTTTTCTTCTGCTAAAATTAGATGAATGTCTAATCTAAAATAATCTACGCACCTCATAATTTCCTTAAAAGCATCAAGTTTCATATACAACGGAAAAGCCTTACAAAAAGCAATGGCAACAAAAAGCCTGAGCTCACTGTTATTCTTCTGAAAATCACAAAACAAATTATCTCACCATTTCACAAAATCTGCTTATTATTATAAAAAAAATGTTTTTACTTGATTCCACCTACAGTAACATTTGTTTATTTTCTGCCTGCAACATTTTAAATCTTTGTAATTTCTTTCAACCAGTGTGAGGAATCAGTGAGGAACATTTTGATGATTTGACAGCACAAAACCTCTGCAGAGAAACAATGAACTAAAATGGCAAATGAGTCACTGTGAAGTTCACAAAGGGTGGCACTGACTGTTTTGTGAATGCTTTAAGTGACGAGACAAATAGTGCCCCCATAATCAGGCCACTGGCTGCCATTGCTCAAAACCACATCAGGTTGCTACATTCCTTGCCAGCCCTCACATTATGCCTCACAGATAAACTATAATCTTACAATCATGCAATTCAGTTTCTGATTCTTATTTAGAATATGAATCACACTTAATTAGCCTAGCTTGATTACAAACATGACACTGCTAAGATTAAACACTAATATTAATAATTAACTAAAAGTTGAAATAAAATTAAAGTAGTTTATGTTTCACTATTTTACTACACATGATTCTAGACATTCTGTTGCCAGAATTTTGTTGCAAGTCATTCTGTTGCAAGTCATTTTGAGGTTGTTGGTTCTGTCCCACTGGTTGCCCTTTTGTCGTGGCATGATTTCACATCCCTTTATAACACTAACCCTCTCCTTAACCCCACATGCAGTGCACAGCAAAGCCTTCTCCCAGGGTTAAGCAGCAAAGTCATGTGATCTAGCGAGTGAGAGAGAGAAAGAGAGAGACAGAGGCACCGACGGAAGGATGCAAAGTGAGATGGAGGACTTCCGAGCAGCAGCAGCACCAATCTTTTCCCACAGTAGTGCAGCCTCATGATCTGGTGTTTGTTCCCAGAGCTGTTGGCCTAGAATGTTTAACATATTCCTTCTCGGCAGCTTAGCTGATCTCATTGTGTCAAAGCCAGTGCTTTGAGTAGTCATTCTAAAACAAGCACCAAATTCAGGGTGGTGTTATATTGTCTCTGTGCTCTCTCTCTCTCTCTCTCTCTCTCTCTCTCTCTCTCTCTCTCTCTCCTAATTTTGTCAATAAAATGTGTGAGCTGCCTGACTGTCTACTACTACATAGGCAGCTACTTTCTAAGGCAGTATCCTAGCCATCATGGAACCTCATAATTTATCTAATTAAAATTATCCACATAGACAGGAACTCACAAATTACACAAATAGCAAGCCTGATCTCATGAAATATACTGGACTGTGGTGACATTTTTGCAAAATAATATTACGTGGCAATATCATTACATCTAACATGGCAGTAGAGTGTGGGGCTGACAGCAAAGTACATTTTCCCCAAAATTGGCAAGGATTTTAAGGTTAATGGTCTATCAAGTTTTAAATTACCAAAACTGACGTCCCAACCCTAAACCTGAAACATAACCAAATGTGTCATTAAAAACAAAGGTTAGATACAAAACAGATGAGGTTTTTAAGGTAAATCAAGTTGTAAATTAACAAAACTAACCTCCCTACCTTAAACCTTCCACCTAACCAATAGTGTCATAAAAAGCAAATGTGACGTTACAAAAATGCAATCACTAAAGCAAACTGGTTATTTTATAGTGCTTCTATGACACTTTATGCATCGCAAGTTCAAGTTAAGCTACTGCACAATTTGATAGAGCTCAAACTAGCTTGTAATTGTAGTTGCAAATGTTAACATGTATCACCTTAAGGCCAAAATATACTCAGAAACTAATGCAAATGTCATTACCAGCAGAGTGCTCGAGCACTGAACGCATGTAGTCTGATTTTTCTAACCTCACGACTTTGAAAGAGCAGAATGCACATGAATTTGGAATTATTTGCACTAATTAGTGGGTCCACAAGGTGGCAACACTCACATTTGAGCCATTACTGTCACAAAGAACAGCTAGAAGAAGATGTAATCACCAGTAAACAACAGGAGACAAAGGTACAAATAACAGTGGATATGCACGTCAAGAGCACGTGTGTGGGGACGTTAGGAGATACAGGCATTTGTATAACTTGAGTCTGAAGGACTAAAAAGAAATCTTTATGGGTCTAAACTACTGAAGAGAAAAAGTTCAGTGTCACATAGCAGTCGTAGTTTGCATGCTCCAATGTCGGTGTATGCGTGCACAGTCACATGGAGTATACTTTGACAGGTTTGCGTTTGACTGTACACAGAAGCTGAGCATTTGCATTAAAAACAAATATAATTTGGGCTTTACAAGTCATGCACTATTGTAAAGGTTTTTAGATGTCATAAGATAATATTGTGTGAGGAAAAGGGAGAAAAGAATGTGTTTTAAAGGAATAAAAGTCATTGCTTTTGTAGCAGTGTGTATTTCACTTGTAAACTGACACGATACATACAATGAGCCACGTACAAACATTTAGCAAAACTGTAGGTAGCGTGATTCTACGAGACCGTGAGTGCAGGAGTCTAAACTCAAAATGTTTTATGTAAAAATCTTGCTAAGCTAATGGCATAATACTGTAGGCCTAATAAAACATTTAAATACATAGCATAAACAAATATTAGGTAAAATACATTTTTAAATACATTTAACTTTTTTATTGATACTTTTCAATATTGTATGAAATATACGTTTGTTTTTATTTTACATTTCTCGCTTCGGCCACCATTTTGCATTAATTTGCCATCTTTGAATGCAGCCTCTGTAGGCTGCTCACTAGGTTTTGGAGCGATTGTTACAAGTACTGTATATTTGCCTCTTTCTCTCAGTAAGTTACCCCTTTTCTCCTCTACCCTATATCATTCTTTCATGCAAAATACTACTACTACAAAAAAAGTACAAGCCAGTTTTTAATCCTTTTGAGACCAGGGCCATTAAAAAAAAACAGTAGCTTATTAATCTTACGAGGCATATGTTCATGTTCTGCAAAGGAAAAGTCGAACCTGCTTTTTTTTTCTGAGATGTTTTGCCGATGCAAGGCAAGCTCAGTAGTGGCAATCTGAAAGAGTGCCTGCAGACCTGGGATGGAGAATTAATGGCGGGGGCCTGGACTAATGCATTGGCTCCTCACTTGGCAACCCATGCTGGACGGGAGTCAGGAAGGGGTTGCAGAGTGTGCAGGCTGATATGATTGATAGCACAGATCATTGCAGAATTATACTGCAGTGTGCCTAGATGGCCAAGGAACTGTGGGACTCGTTCAGGGAGAACCGGAGATTAAGATAAGGGAGCAAAAAAGGATTAAAAAGGGTCAAACTAGAATTCATGAGAGACAGTTATAATGGCAAAAAAAAGTTGGAGAATTATCTAAGTTTCTTTTTCTAAAATACCTTTGTTTAACTTTTGTTTTGTTTTTAAATAAGAGTGTTGTATCTTCTTGTCGAGGGAATGTATGACTGTTTTAAGTATATAGAGAGTAGGCTATATTTATATAATTTTATTTTTATTAACCAGTTTTTAGAAGGTTAGTAGAAATGCTATTTGTATGCCATATGTACAATTTGTAAATTAGATACAATGATTTTGTTTTCTACTGTTTTAGGTGGAGAGCTGTTGCTTTATGAAGGCTGAAGAGGTCTCACGTGAACTCTAGGGGGCAGCACCTCACATAAATCCACAGGTGCGGTGAAGTGTAGCTGAGAATGGAAGACTATACTGAAGCACAATGCAGCAGCAGGTGAAACCACTCCCTCCCTCCCCAAACCTCTGTTCAACAGCTCTCTTTTCCCTCTGTCTTTTTCTGCCTCCCTGCCTTCCCTTTTCCTCTGCATACGTCATTCCATTTTCTTGTTTCTTCCTGTCTCTTTTTCCTCCTCTGCCATCCTTTTTTTTTCATCTTCCTTTCAGTCTCTTTCTTTTGCCTCTTTCCTCTCACTCATGCATTCTCTCACTCTCTTCTTTACTGTTTAGCTTGCTCTCACTTCCTCTTTTTCTTCCTCTCTTGAAGTATGTATTTGTGTGACATGTACAGTAACACATGATGTATGTGATGTCATGCCCAAAGCACAAAGAGCAAGGGCAGTATTTTCTTTTGACTAATGTTTTGTACACACATAGGTCAATGTACTAAATAAATACTTATAGGCTACGTTTGCAGGCAGAACAAAATCTGATTTTTTGGATGCTGTCACTCAAATCTGTTTCAGTTTTAGTAGCCTAAACAGGACAAAAATACATTATATAATTTTTTTACAAGCCTCATCCAAACCACATTTGTAGGTGGTATGGAATCCGAATACAGGACCCTTGAGCATTTTGAGCATTTCATCACTGGATGCTTTAATACAGGACACAAAGCCTTCAATACAAGATGTTTCGTTCTCTGCTAAAATACAGGTCCCCAAGATAAAACGCGGCCAGTATGGGATGTCGTAATTTCGTCCATGATAAAAAATGGGCAGCAACAACATTGCATTTGTCGCCTCTCCCATTTTGAAGCCTTTGTTTGTGAAGAATGTTCATATTTGGATACTGCCCTCATGAAAAACATAATCAATGTTAAAACATCCATCGCTAACATCTCATGCATGGTGAATATATGCAAGTTTTCTTTTAGCAAAAGTGACAGTAATCTTAACAGAAAAAATCTGATCTGGCCACATATAACTTGCAGTTTGAACAGTCACTCAAAAAAATCTGATTTCTCCTGCAGTGTGAACAAAGCCAGACTCTTGTAGAAGATTAGTATGAGGCTGTGACCGCATTTCTGGTGGTTTATTAATGGTTTAGACATATATATATATATATATATATATATATATATATATATATATATATATATATATACAGTGAGGAAAATAAGTATTTGAACACCCTGCTATTTTGCAAGTTCTCCCACTTAGAGATCATGGAGGGGTCTGAAATTGTCATCGTAGGTGTCCACTGTGAGAGACATAATCTAAAAAAAAAATCCAGAAATCACAATGTATGATTTTTTAACTATTTATTTGTATGATACAGCTGCAAATAAGTATTTGAACACCTGAGAAAATCAATGTTAATATTTGGTACAGTAGCCTTTGTTTGCAATTAAATGTTTCCTGTAGTTTTTCACCAGGTTTGCACACACTGCAGGAGGGATTTTGGCCCACTCCTCCACACAGATCTTCTCTAGATCAGTAAGGTTTCTGGGCTGTCGCTGAGAAACACGGAGTTTGAGCTCCCTCCAAAGATTCTCTATTGGGTTTAGGTCTGGAGACTGGCTAGGCCACGTCAGAACCTTGATATGCTTCTTACAGAGCCACTCCTTGGTTATCCTGGCTGTGTGCTTCGGGTCATTGTCATGTTGGAAGCCCCAGCCTCGACCCATCTTCAATGCTCTAACTGAGGGAAGGAGGTTGTTCCCCAAAATCTCGCAATACATGGCCCGGGTCATCCTCTCCATAATGCAGTGCAGTCGCCCTGTCCCATGTGCAGAAAAACACCCCCAAAGCATGATGCTACCACCCCCATGCTTCACAGTAGGGATGGTGTTCTTGGGATGGTACTCATCATTCTTCTTCCTCCAAACACGGTTAGTGGAATTATGACCAAAAGGTCTCATCTGACCACATGACTTTCTCCCATGACTCCTCTGGATCATCCAAATGGTCATTGGCATACTTAAGACGGGCCTTGACATGTGCTGGTTTAAGCAGGGGAACCTTCCGTGCCATGCATGATTTCAAACCGTGACGTCTTAGTGTATTACCAACAGTAACCTTGGAAACGGTGGTCCCAGCTCTTTTCAGGTCATTGACCAGCTCCTCCCGTGTAGTTCTGGGCTGATTTCTCACCTTTCTTAGAATCATTGAGACCCCACGAGGTGAGATCTTGCACGGAGCCCCAGTCTGAGGGAGATTGACAGTCATGTTTAGCTTCTTCCATTGTCTAATGATTGCTCCAACAGTGGACCTTTTTTCACCAAGCTGCTTGGCAATTTCCCCGTAGCCCTTTCCAGCCTTGTGGAGGTGTACAATTTTGTCTCTAGTGTCTTTGGACAGCTCTTTGGTCTTGGCCATGTTAGTAGTTGGATTCTTACTGATTGTATGGGGTGGACAGGTGTCTTTATGACCTCAAACAGGTGCATCTAATTTAGGATAATAAATGGAGTGGAGGTGGACATTTTAAAGGCAGACTAACAGGTCTTTGAGGGTCAGAATTCTAGCTGATAGACAGGTGTTCAAATACTTATTTGCAGCTGTATCATACAAATAAATAGTTAAAGAATCATACATTGTGATTTCTGGATTTTTTTTTTTTAGATTATGTCTCTCACAGTGGACATGCACCTACGATGACAATTTCAGACCCCTCCATGATTTCTAAGTGGGAGAACTTGCAAAATAGCAGGGTGTTCAAATACTTATTTTCCTCACTGTATATACACACACAGTGCATCCGGAAAGTATTCACAACGCTTCACTTTTTCCACATTTGTTTCCACATTGTTATGTAACAGCCTTATTCCAAAATTGATTACATTTATTATTTTCCTCAAAATTCTACAAACAATTCCCCATAATGACAACGTGAAAGAAGTTTGTTTGAAATCTTTACAAATTTATTAAAAAATAAATAAATGTGCATAAGTATTCACAGCCTTTGCTAAATACTTTGTTGAAGCACCTTTGGCACCAATTACAGCCTCAAGTCTTTTTGCGTATGATGCTAAAAGCTTGGCACACCTATTTTTGGGCAGTTTCTCCCATTCTTCTTTGCAGGACCTCTCAAGCTCCATCAGATTGGATGGGGAGCATCAGGTGCACAGCCATTTTCAGATCTCTCCAGAGATGTTCAATCGGGATCAAGTCTGGGCTCTAGCTGGGCCACTCAAGGACATTCACAGAGTTGTCCCGTAGCCACTCCTTTGTTATCTTGGCTATGTTCTTAGGGTTATTGTCCTGTTGGAAGATGAAACTTCGCCCCAGTCTGAGGTCCAGAGCGCTCTGGAGCAGGTTTTCATAAAGGATGTCTCTGTACATTGCTGCATTCATCTTTCCCTCGATCCCGACTAGTCTCTTAGTTCCTGCCTCTGAAATACATCTCCACAGCATGATGCTGCAACCAACATGCATTTACATTACATTTACATTTATGCATTTGGCAGACGCTTTTATCCAAAGCGACTTACAGTGCACTTATTACAGGGACAATCCCCCCGGAGCAACCTGGAGTTAAGTGCCTTACTCAAGGACACAAAGGTGGTGGCTGTGGGAATCGAACCAGCGACCTTCTGATTACCAGTTTACCAGTTATGTGCTTTAGACCAAAACACTACCACCATGCTTCACTGTAGGGATGGAATTTGCCAGGTGATGAGTGGTGCCTGGTTTCATCCATGCATGACGCTTGCCATTCAGGCCAAAGTGTTCAATCTTTGTTTCATCAGACCATAGAATTTTGTGTCTCATGGTCTGAGAGTCCCCGCGACCCTGTACACAGGATAAGCGGTTGACGATGGATGGATGGATGGATGGTCTGAGAGTCCTTCAGGTGCCCTTTGGCAAACTCCAGGCAGGCTGTCATTGTGCCTTTTACTGAGGTGTGGCTTCCGGCTGGCCTCTCTACCATACAGGCCTGATTGGTGGAGTGCTGCTGAGATGGTTGTTGTTCTGGAAGGTTGTCTTCACTCCACAGAGAAACGCTGGAGCTCTGTCAGAGTGACCATCAGGTTCTTGGTCACCTCCCTGACTAAGGCCCTTTTCCCCTGATCAGTTTGGCCGGGCAGCCAGCTCTAGGAAGAGTCCTGGTGGTTCCAAACTTCTTCTATTTACGGATAATGGAGGCCACTGTGCTCATTGGGACCTTCAATGCTGCAGAAATGTTTCTGTACCCTTCCCCAGATCTGTGCCTCGATACAATCCTGTCTCGGAGGTCTACAGACAATTCCTTGGATTTCATGGTTTGGTTTGTGCTCTGATATGCACTGTTAACTGTGGGACCCTATATAGACAGGTGTGTGCCTTTCCAAATCATGTTCAATCAACTGAATTTACCACAGGTGGACTCCAATCAAGTTGTAGAAACATCTCAAGGATGATCAGTGGAAACAGGATGCACCTGAGCTCAATTTTGAGTGCCATTGCAAAGGCAGTGAATACTTATGTACATGTGATTTTTTTTTTCATTTTTTATTTTTAATAAATTTGCAAAGAATTCAAACAAACTTCTTTCATTTTGTCATTATGGGATATGTTTGTAGAATTTTGAGGGAAATAATTAATTGAATCCTTTTTGGAATAAGGCTGTAACATAACAAAATGTGGAAAAACTAAAGCGCTATGAATACTTTCCGGATGCACAGTATATATACACGCACGCACTCACCAGCCAGTTTATTTGGTACATCTGTATATCTACTTATTAATGCAATTATCTAATCAGCCAATCGTGTGGTAGCAATGTAATGTATAAAATCATGCAGATACAGGTCAGGGGCTTCAGTTAATGTTCACATCAACCATCATAATGGGGAATAGATTTGATCTTAGTGATTTGGACTGTGGCATGATTTCAGGTGCCATACGGAATGTTTTGAGTATTTCTGTAACTGCTGATCTCCTGGGATTTTCACGCACAACATTCTCTAGAGTGTAAAGAGAATGGTGCAAAAAACAAACAAACAAATCCACTGATTGGTAGTTCTGTGGGTGAAAATAGCTTGTGAATGTCAAAGCTACAAACACACGTTACAACAGTGCTATGGAGAAAAGCATTTCTGACCGTGCAACACGTTGAACATTGAGGCGGATGGGCTACAGCAGCAGAAGACCTCTCCGGGTACTACTACTGTCAGCTTATAACAGGAAACTGAGGCTGCAGTGGGCACAGGCTCACCAAAACAGGACAGTAGAAAATTGGAAAAACATCATCTTGTCTGACAAATCTGGATTTCTGCTGAGGTACACAAATGGTAAGCCCACTGCAGCCTCAGTTTTCTGTTCTTTGCTGACACAAGTGGAACCCAACATGGTCTTCTGCTGTTATAGCCCATCCGCCTTCGACTTGTTGTGCATTCTGAGATGCTATTCAGAAATCCTCAAACCAGCCCGAATGAAATGTCAAATGTGATTGAAATTAACAAGAAATTATGCTCCCTTTTCTGAATGGTTATTTTGAGTAAGCAACATCTTAATGTATTATTAAAAAAGCATCTAGTTGTTTCAAACAAAATTTCATAAGTTGACAAATTGTGCACTATAACTTTTGCCCCGGTGTGTACACTATATCACTATAACCCCCTCTAGGGACCTTTTGCCCCAAGTGAGGGAACCTTTTACCCCAGATGAGATGATTACCCCACTTTTATTTTTTATTTTATAGAAGAATTGTATTCAAAATAACCTTCTGTTGTTCATTCTTTTCACTCAGAGTATGTTAGTCCATCAATATTCAATAAAACTAAATGTATTTCTTAAATCTGAGACACTTTGTGACCAGATAAAGCAAATGTTCCATAATTTGGGCCTTAGCCCTGTTGTACCCTACTGTTATTTTTAAATAATGTTTAAGAATAGCAGCAGTTCAGCAAGCATCTCACAGAAGTGTTTTGGTTGAGCGCTTAACGAGAGTAGAAAACAGAAACAACAGAATGGGTATTAAAAGTGACAAATATATTGCGTGGATCTTGTCTTTGGAGACACACAAACAACTGGTAACTTAGGGTCTTGGGGACAACAAGACACATTCACATATGAATGAAGTGCACAGAAAGCTTGGTGATGTTCTCATGTTGTACTACAATGTATAAAAACGTGTCCATTAGTCACCACCAGTGCTGTCCTCCCACCCAATGTCTCTGACTAAAAATACCAACTAAGGCATCAAAGAATCACATTTGAAGCGTGAGATGTCTATTGAAAAGGCTGCCAGAGAAGCTAATTCAGGGCTGTCATACCTAATCAACACTTCTTTTAGGCTGTCAGTGTGCCATTCATATTGCTGGCTGTGCAGACACCACTGGTACCCATAAACACTGCATTACAGTTTCATTTAATTGTGTGCTGAACTGTCAGCCATACACAATAGAGTGATTTGCTTGAATAGGATATGATAAGGAATGTCACAGGTGTGCCTCACATAAACAGTAAATTCACTCCACTCTGTGAATATAAATATGGAATCATACAGCAGTGTTACCTTTTTTTATATATATAGAACTGCTTAAGAGTTTGCAAGACAGAATAACAGTCTCAGTTGACACTGTTGAGTTACACATAAAGTCATAAAAATTTCATGAGTTCACATATGTTCTTTAAATAAGCACGCTCTTCAGAAACTGTCATTTAAAACTCCACAAAATACATATAAACCCCATGTTTTCCTCAAATTGCTTTTTTATGGTTGTGTTTGAAAGAGAATGTCCATTTTGTGCTGCTGTAAAAATAAATATAGAAATGCCATTTTTATTATAATATATGGGGGGTAAGCAATTACCCACACCCAAATGTGAAGGTGAATTCTGGAGACCTGAAAGCGATAAAACTTGAGCACCAAATGACCTCAGCTAAACTAGGCATGACTGGATATGAATGCTCTGAAGCTTCACAGCTCATTCAAGATATAAGGAAGATTGCTGGTTCGATTACCACAACAATGTATATTAACTGTAGAAAGAATAATTCACCCCAAATTTTTTTAATTCTGTTAAATTACCTTATCCTCCTCTTTTTCCAAACCCTTATGCTATTATTTATTCTATGAAACACAAAAAAGAATTTAAGAAATCTTCTAAATCTTTTCCATAAAATTACAAGTTCATAGTGAACAAGGCCTGTCAAGCTCTAACATGGACTTATGAAAGTTAGGCAAGTCTACTGAAGCCATAAAATAACTTTGTGTGATGAACAGAACAAAATCTAAGTTTATTCAATGATAATCTTCCATTCTGGTGCAGCTCTCAAATCAAATAGGGCACAACTGGACATCAATAACATCAAACGTCATAAGTTCTCGCGTGTCTGACTTGAGAGCTGGAGTGTAGTGAATAATGAATTAAATTTGTTTCCATTCATCAAACAAAGCAGTCAAATTTTAGACAATACACAGTGTGCACTTATATTATACACTATGCACTCGGCCATCTAGTGTTTGAATTTTTTAAGTGTAGAATTGTTGCAAATGGAAAACAAAAATGTGTTTACTAGATAGCACAATTAGCTGTTTTCAATCTGACGGATGTGAAATTTTAAACTCACGGATTGTGCTACTACTAACTTGAGCATGTTAGCCAAGCTCAGTTCAATACTTATATTTCAAATAATGTACATATTTACAAAGCATGGGGTGATGCTAAAGCATTCAACTCACATCTGTAAGGTGCTGTCTTCACAGAAATTTCGCTAGTTGACACATTCACCATTACTTGTCAGGTCATCATCACGGCCAGGCAACTCCGCCCATTCTGCTACGTAGCACAGGACACGAACGAATGCATGAAGTGTCAAACATCCCACACTCTATTGACACTTTGTCGTTTGAAGAAGTACATCATCAGGGTACTCGTAGTAGACTTCTTTTTGATGCATTTTCAGTGTGAACATACTACTCGCACTACTTAGACTACAAAATGGTGTAGAATAATGCAGAATTATGCGCTTTGGCATGCAAAATTATTTAATCCATAATGACAGAATTGTAGTTTTGGGGTGAAATATTCATTTAATTCCAGGCTATCCCTGTAATAAGTGTACTATAGGTCATTTTGGATAAAAGCATTGGAGAAATAAATACTTTCTTACTAATAGCATGCTGGCACTTAGCAGTTTGCAAACAAAAAAAAAATTGTACAGCTTTCTTGAAATTAAACAAATCTATAACATGCACCTACAGTACATGTGTTAAACCGTAGGGAGATAGGCCTGTTTTTGGAGCTATTAAATCAAACTCAAAAGGTACAAAGCCTGAGAGATATACTGTTGTGTCTTGTGATTCTTGTGTGTCTATTCTTTTTTCTCTTTGTATTTTCAAAAAGAAGAAATTCATTTTTAATGCCCTGGCAAGGAGCATGCCACAAATGCTCCGCGGCTAAAGAGAAGTCTTAAAATAAAATTTTAGAGCAGAGTGGTGACGCGGGAGAGACAGCCTGTCAGCCTATAGGACGATATTTTTTAAAGCAGTGTTTAGCTGAATCTTCTTTCAAAGTTTGTCTTTTTTTTCTGTTCTATTTTTCTCAGAATTATAATTTGCCTTCGGGGTTGCTGCAGATGGTATGTTTTCTTCCTCTTCAATTAATTTAGAGACTTAATTCATTTGAATGAGGAAAAGGAGGATTTTTTATAGCCTTTTCTGAGCATGAGTTCAGATTTGTGTTTTATTATGAACATCTTGAGTTCTGAGAGGCTGCCTTAATGTTTAAAAGTGTTTATATATTGTTCATCAAGGTGATATCTGTGATATTTGTGATTTATTACAGATGTTAATACAATGAATGTATTGAACTGACAGTTTGCTTTGAGCTGTTGTATATTTTTACAATCACTCCTCAGTCACTCCTATTCAAATCATGGTTAGGTTAAGGCTCGTATAAGGGGTTAGACTTTATGGTTCGGTTTACATTTGAGGGTTGGGTTAGGGGGGTTAAACTTTAAAGTCATACATTTTTATATGAGCCAACTCATATGATTTCTTACAATTTTGACATCTTATACTATTAGTACGACTTGTCATGAGACCGGGTTGGTCCAACCACTTTATATATGAAGAATATTATATGGTAATATTATTAAAGCCCTGCGATGGACTGGCGACCTGTCCAGGGTGTCCCCTGCCTTTCGCCCAATGTTAGCTGGGATAGGCTCCAGCCCCCCGCGACCCTGTACACAGGATAAGCGGTTGACGATGGATGGATGGATGGATGGATGGATGGAATATTATTAAAAATGTCATTGATTTCTCTCTTACCTGTTTGGTCTCTGTGACAATTGGTTTAAAAAATGTTTTCTGAAGTATTCCTGAGATATACTTCTGAAAATGTTCAAGGATGAATTTCATCTCCTCAGCAGATTAACAAATTCAAGCAAACAAAACATTGATGTTTAAGAATGGGCAATTCATTTAAAAACAAATAAACAGGGACTAAATAATTAGCATTTTCACAAACAATGTCAAAACAACACTTCAAATACAAAAATGGGTGCAAAAAGGGGTGCAAAAAGATCCAGGAACCCTTCAAAATCAAAGCATGTATCACCTCATACAAGATAAAATAGCATAATTGGCTTTCTAAACATGCATTTTACATGGCTTGAAAGGAAGAAATGCTGCCTGCTTGCAAATAGTGGCATGTTTTCCAGAACAGCAAAGGTCATGAATAGTTGTCTCCATTTTCATTTGGGTTATTCATGAGGCTGTCATCTTGAGATGTTTGCTCTCCCTAGATGGGCTATTCATAAGTAATTTGGGTGTCTGACTTCCAAATAAAGGTACAATGAGATTTTGCATGAATTACCTTCATTTCTCTAAGCTTAAGACAATTTCAGCTCCATCTCACTGTATTACAATATAATCACTCAAATCTACATCTAAAACATATAATTGAATCCATCATTGCAGCATGTAAAGCGCCTCAGCTGCTCCCCTTGTCCAAAGGAACTGCTGTTATGGTGAAGGGCACTCAAGGTGGGTTATATATAACTAGAGGTGTGCAGTGAAGCCACTATCTGTATCTAAATCTGTATTTGTTTGGATGACAAAACTATTTGTATTCATGTCTGTATTTGCATAGATGAGGAAGTGGACGTGGCTCAGTATAAAGCCTACTTTAATTTAAGGAATGTTTTTTTTAAAGCAAAAAAAATATTTCTGTCATTTACTCAGTATGTTGCTCCAAGGTTGAATGTTTATGGAAAATATGATGCAGTGAAAGACAAATGGTGACTAAGGCAAACAATCTGCTTATCCTTGTTTGTTCCACAGAAGAGAGAAAGTCATTTGGGGGGGGTTAGGGGGGGCATTTCCGAATAAGGCATTTATCTTCGAGCTCAGTTCTAGTCATAATGGGGTTGATCCACAGAGATTCTTGCTCAGGGACTGAGTGTGTTTAGGCTCTGTGCACTCCTACTGTGCTGCTTTTTGGAGCACTTTACTACTCTGGCTTGCAAATGCAAAATGTACACGCAGGGACTCAAAACAGCCCAAGGAACGAAAACCGAAAATGAACACAATTTGTTGCTGAACGTAACTGAAAACAAAGTTACTTTCAGTTGTTCCGGAGTGAAAACATTATTTTTAAATGCTTGAAACAGATTAATAACTGGTTAATTTCATTCTGATAACCAAAAACTAAATGTTTTATTACAGTACATTTTCTGAACTACACCACTACCTGTTGCCTAACAAATAGGGCTTCTCTCTTTTTAGTAGAACATGATAAGTATGTGCTTTGATTCTGAAGGAAACTGCTGCATCATGCATTTCTTTGTCTAATTGCAGATTGTAGATGTAGTCTTCCATGTCATGTTTAATATTTTTGGGGATATATTTAATATAAAGAATACATTTATTGAAAAGACTTTCTTTTATAAAGGCTACTGTGTACATTGCTTGTTATGATTTCTATCCTGGTAATCTAATCACTTACAATAGTGCATGACTTAAAAGGCGATACGTTTTAACATTTGCAGTACATAAAGAACTGCATTTACAAGCTTGTTCAAGCTAATCAAATTGTGGGGTATTTCAACTGATAGATTGTTGCACTTGCAATGCAAAGGACACAAAGGTATGAGTCCTGAATAGCACACGGGCTGACACAGGAGCCAAAAGTGTCATAGCAGCACCTCAAAACAAAATGGCTGCTTCAGCTATTGCAGTCTCACATTTGCTTTTTATGACACTATCGGTAAGGTTTAGGATAGGGAAGTTGGTTTTGTTGATTTAAAACTCGATAGAGCATTAACCTTAGAAATCTCATCTGTTTGGGAGAAAATGTAACACTCTTTTAGCACCACTTAAAATATATTTTACCGTAGTATGAAATCACTGGCCCCAAATGCTACCAACTTTATCACAAAACCTAAAAACCAAGAGAACCCTGATAAGTTTCCATTGGGTCATGAGAAAGAAAAGAAAAGTTATATACAGTATATACTATTTTGAACTGGTTTATTGCTGAGTTGTCTATAGTAGGTTGGGCAGTCAGGCTACAGAGGGGAGAATGGAGCAGAGGCCTTTCCTGTCATGTTGCTCAGTCTGTCTTCGAGCTTCATTGTCAGGACCTGTCTGATGACACTCGCGGATGTCAGCTAATCACGGTAATGGCTGTTAGAGGCTTACATTCCCTGTCAGACCACCACCTAGTGCCTTCGCCGACCTAGAACATTCTCTCCGCTTGCCTGTCTGACAAATGCTTGGATTTTGTGATCTAACAGAGGAACAAGACTTTCATCACTTTTGACAATGTTGTTCATGCTCTATAGATGTATACATCCTTTAGTTAATAGGAAAGATCACATAAAAAATAGAAATTCTGTCATAATTTAGTCACCATCTTGTCTTTCGAACCCTGTGTGAATTTCTTTCTTTTTTTTTTGTAGCAGAATGTCCAAACTGCTGTTTTCTATAAAATAAAAGTGGCCACAGCTTTCAAACATGATTTTCAAGGCATGATTTTTAGTGAATAATGACTTAAATTCCAGTCTGTTTCACACAAAGCAATCATATATGTTCAGAAGACTTGGAATATAGTGCAAGGGCCATATGGACTAGAGGTAAACAGATATATACATTTTCGAACATATATATTGAACTTTGGGATACCAGCAAAATCTATGCCGATAGTTGCAGATAATTGTGTTTTTGTTAATGTTCCTCTGTGGCCGGCACTGGAGGATTCTATAGTTAGAATGTCTTGGCTCTACAGTATAACAGCAGCAGTATCCATGATTTTGAAATAAGAGTCCCTTGTATATTTTGTGCTTCTTTGTAGTTTAAAGTCCACATTGTGAACCAAATCATAATTATTTCTAGTTCTTATTGGGATTTTGGCTAATCAATAAACTGCATCTAGGATTTACTAATATTGGACTCTTGTCATAGTAAGGAAGTAAGATTTGTTCTCCCCCTCTCTGCACTGGTGCTCTGCAGAGATCGCCCCTTGGCACTTCGGCAGAACAAACTAAAAGAGTATATTCTAAAAGAATATAATTCCTAAAAGAGTATATTCTAAAAGAGCGGCACATACGGAAACGTCTTTTTAAAGACTCGTCTTTTTAAAGATGCCTTTCTGTCTGTGTGTTATTCCTGGTTGCACTCATTATCTCTCGCCTTCTGACGGCCATGATCACTGTCTTGGGCTCTGCCCATGCGGAGACATCGTTCATGGATGGTCCTTCTACCTATGGGTTTAACTGGGGGCAATTTGGGGACCTCAGTGGGACCACCTCCGCCGGGTAAATCCCCACGGACCTCACATTCCCCAGCACAATCAGGCTTCCGGATGAGTGCGCCGGCTCGTCTCAGAGCGAGTTCGAACTCTTGTGCAGGGCCCGTGAAGGTGATGAGCTCTCAAGCGTAGCATTGGACTAGAGTGGAACCCTCCGCTCACCCCTGAACCCTCACGGCTCGAAGAGTGGTTCCTGAGCTGGTGAACATACCACTCCATCCCCGGTGGAGGGCCGGTAGGAGAATCTTTTGTTCCCTTTTCATTTAATTTCGCCGCACACACAAGTAGCTGTGGTACCCAACAGTTTAACAAAAGAGCAGTTTCCTAATTCCCTGGGTCACAGATCCAGTGTGCATGGCGTCATTGACTGGTCTAAAACCACAGACTTCCGACTCCAAAGTCCAACATCAGGTGAACTACCTCACAAGCTAATCACACTGGATTAAGTATGTAACTGTAGGTGAGTCTGTAATACAAGTATTTCATGTATTTTTTTCAAATGATACAATAAAGTGAAAGTGTTTTCAACATCATTTGACACCAGAGTATGAGTAACTGTGCGAAAAATGTGTTTATATATATATATATATATATATATATATATATATATATATATATATATATATATATATATAGTCATAATGAACCATTGTAGTTGTGATTTGTGTGAAAGTTAATAAATTGCATAGTTGTTGTAGTGCCTCTTAAATTAGTGTTAATTTCACTAGGAAATGCAACAAAACAGAATTTGGCACATAAAAGTCAGTTTGATAAAATATAGAAATAGTAACCTTCATTCTATGAGACTAGGGTAAAGTTATCAGTATTGGCAAAATCCACTATCAGTTGACCTCTGATATGGACTACTTTTATGATGCTTTTATAATGAATATTCTATATAAAAATCTCCGTTTGTGTTCACAGGAGAAACAAAGTCATACAGGTTTGGAACAAGAAGACAGTGAACTTTCATTTTTCATTTCTGAGTGAACTATTCCATTAAATAAATGACTGTCAACCACCACACAATGTGCAAGTCAGCTCTTTACCCATTTGATAAAACAGATCACTGACATAAAGATATGGGTTTGGTACATGAGTCGATTTTGCAAAAATGTCAATTTTTCCAGAAGACCTTGTTGCTGACAGAGACAGAGATGAAAAGTACTGGAGACTAGTTACTCTGCTGTCTCAGCACCTAGCAGCCGACACAAGGACTGCCAGAGCCAGCTCCTTCCATATTTTATCGAACACAGTATAATGACCAAAAACAGCAGCAGTATTCGCTTAATCAATGCTTGTTCTCTTCTCCCAAAGGGCTTGTTAGCTGTAAAATGCTCTTCTCCACTGTGAATGCAGTCCAGGGTCCATGCTCTAACATCTGGGTGGCACAGCAAGCTGGCCCCCTCCAGACTGACCTGATAAATAATTGCTGCACTGAGCCACAGCCTATTTTTAGAGTGTTTGTGTGTGGTGGCGGAGGATAATTCTTTGGTTTAAGGTTCATATCAGCTAGAATTTGAGAGGCAGGATATGATGAATGAAGTGAATGAACACAGGTCTGTTTGATCCATGAGTCCATGTTTTGAGATCCAAAAAACAATGTCATCGTCACACCAGAAAGTAAGTCTGAGTACCTGTATCAGAGACAATGTTGAGCATAATAGGTTTAAAGCACACTAAATGGAATGGACTGATACTATTCATCTGGGACCTTAACATTTAGGTGTGCAATCTGCCTTGCCTGTCTCATGTAGATGTCTAGAAATTTACTGCCCCTATAAAATATCACTGCAGGGCTTTGCAATCTATTAAATTACCTGACCATCAACAGTGGCTCTGTGCTTAGTGTTGAGAATGAGTGTTAAAGATTTATGGCTCTGGATCATTCCAATGGACAGAATGCTCCTCATATCTGAGGCGGTTGATATTTCAGTCTTCAAACTTTTCAAATGCAACATGAAATGACAGCTTTCACCTGGGGTCAAAAATCTATCTGACAGTAAAACTTGGGTGCCAGGGATGCAAATCATTACCTGGTCCTCCCTCAAAACTGCTGATTCCAGATAATTTTCAGCTCAAAGACTACAATCAATGTCAGCACTTATGTTGCTGTAAAAGTCATTGACATTCGGTTTGTGTCTTGAATTGATGGAGCATTGGAAGGCAAACCGAAAGTGATTCTAGAATGTACACTGTGTTCTAACCAAGTTCCCAGCAACAAGCGATTTCCTGTCCACATTGTACACAAAACAGATGCATCACGTGACACAATCAAAGCACAGGATCTTGATTTTTAAAAATAAAAAATAGCACAAAAAAAATAGCATCTGTTTGTCAGTAAGTATACAAGTATACAGCATTTGGTTGCACTTTATTTTGTGATTTCACTGGAATGAGTGTTAGATGAGTTAATCACAGAATTTATGGGCATGTCATGAGATGAAGGACAAAGGGTCTAGAATCAACTTTGCGGTAAACACAAACCCACTTGCTGCAAGCACATTAGTAAAGATAGTTGTAACGTTTGAGCAACGAGGCAGACGAGGAGATGCGGATCCAAATGCAGTTTAGATTTTATTAAATAAACAAACAAGTAAACACAAAGGAACAACCCTCAATGGGGAAATAAAACATAAAACTGAAAACTAAACACGATGAAAACAAACAGAGAACTCGGGCAGGGAACACGTACCAGGCTAACAACAAACAACGATAGACAAGGACTGAACCAAAAACCAGGGTAAAAATACATGAACATAGGAAAAAGGGACCAATGAACAAACAGAACTCAAACAAGATGATAAGGTGATAAACAGAAACCAAAGGGAAACTAAACGAGGGCAGGTGAAAACAATGAACAGTGAACACGAGGGCTGACAGGAAGTCAGGAAGTCTATGGAGGTACAAGGGTGATAAAAGTGAAAACTAAGGAATACAAAAGTGACAAAAATGGTAAACAAAAGGGCAACGGTGGAACAAGACAGGGTATACAAAACAGTAGTGAGGGTGAGCACTACAATCTGAAATTAAGGCAGTTCGCTTTTAGAAGGCTTTAAGGCTTTAATTACAGACCAGACACATTGATTAATGACACTCAGCATTTAGATGCAATGCATTTGGCAGAAGTACAAAGTGTACAATCTCATTTTCTACAGAACAGACCTAAACACAGGTATTTGACTGTGTGCCTTTATTTATTTAACTAGCCCATTGGCAGATTAATGAATTGTTGAAACAAAGGGAATCAGGCACAATATTCAGGAAGGCAGTAATAAACACACCTGCATGCCAGAAAGAGAAATGGTGATCGTTCTCATTTCATAATCACTATAATTGCAAAGCTCCCATTCAGTTAATTTAAAAACAGTATTTATCGGTTTAAAACAAGGAGATAAAGGGAGGATATGTCTCACACAATGGGTATAAAATTAACCATAGACATGATATGAGGTACCACTATTGTGCAATATTTAGTAATAATGTAGAGGTAATTAACCGTTTCGTACGTATGATCAAACCGGTGTGATTACACAAGGCTGGGCTCAGAGGCGTATGATCAAACCGGTGTGGCTTGCATTCATGCTGCTGTTTACCAGCAACATCAGTTGTCATAATGACACAAGCAGTTGACATAATGAACCAGCTACTCAAATAATCTTTTCAACACCGTAATATCTTTATTTTTATGTTACAAACTTTAAAACAATCACTAAATAAAAGAATAACGCTGTTACCATCAGAGCACACTGTTTATATGCAGTGCTGCAACCATGTTTTCTGATGTCAAAGAATAAACAAACTAGTCAGTCCACTTGATCCTTCTCCCATTCCGTCCATCACAACCAGGAAGGCCTAGGTTTTTAGAACCTTCTATGCTTCTCCTTTTGTATGCTTCTATGGTTATACACACTCAGAATCCCATTTTGAATTGCAATGAAAATATGGCGCCATGCATAGCCAGAAAGTGCATTTGTGATCGCGTCGATTGAAAATATATAATCTGACCTTCAATGCACCCACTGTGATGTAATGCACCCACAATCTGCTGTGAAGTGTATGGTAAGATTTATTTTAATTAAAGTGCACATTATAGAACTCACGCTGGGAGTTAATACAGCAGAAACTCAAGTACGAATAGGTTAAAGGGGTCATGACATGAGGAATCACATTTTCCTTGATCTTTTGAAAAATAAGAGGTAATTGTACAATAAAAACCTACTGTAAGTTTCAGAACTGAAAACATTCTCCTTAACAGAAAAAGAGCATTTATTTAAACCAAGCTGCAAAAATGGCTCTTTTGGAATTCATGGAACTTGTGACTTCACAAGGACCAAATACATGTTCATATGCAATGCCTATTTATCGTCAATGCACTCTTGGCCCCACTCGTGCTCAGTCAGTCGGTCAAGTGGACTTACACAGGACACATTCATGTGCCTGTCTGGATTTAAATGTTTTTCTACATAAACAGGCACAGACAGTCTTTGATCGCTTGATACATATCTCTGGCCATTTTTAAAAGATGCAGTGTCAAGTTACAACTCTGAAGAGGAGAATGCATCATGGATGCTATTTTTTGTTGTTGGTGTATGAAAACATGATGGAATGATACTGGAAACTGGATGTGGATGTGTCTTCAGCGTATTATAGTTTGGAATGTATGTTTGGCTCATATCATACCACTCATATTACGATTCAAGCTTTGCAAAGAAACTGTTATTGAAGGATGGGGCAGTTAAAAACACTTGGATGCGATCACAAAAAACATGAGTAAACCGTTTATTTCATGAACATTTCATATGTTATGCTGCAGACACCCTGTTTAAACCGGGCGTGTCCACTGACACGACACGATGCAACAGCTAGGCACGTCAACAGAAACTTTCTAAACTGTGTTTTTGATAGAAGTAGCATGGACAAAATGGAACAAGACAACTGTTTACCGTTGATGCTAAGTGCCGCTACGGACGCTACCATGGTAGACAGTTTACAGATTACAGATTACAGTGGGTTCTATTGGTTTTGACACAACTCTCGTGTCGAGTATAGACAGAGTGTTACCTGACATAGTGTTAACTGTTGTGCTTGAGATGAACAGTTTAATATATTTGCATGCAATGTGTTGGATGTGTGTTATGTGTAAACCCTGATATTTAGTTTTATAAGGTTTTGGTGCTTGTTCATGTAAGCCAATCATAACCAGTACTGTCACTCCCTATATGCATATTGCGCTTCCAAAGAGGCCCCATCATACCCTGGGTGGCACCAGGCTGCCCTTACTTGCACGTTATACATTATTCAAGGACCCGAAAGCAGTCACGGAGCACACAATCGCCTCACGTTCGCACCACGTATCGCCTCGCATGCTATTCTACTCACTACAATTGTACAGAGTGATTATCTGAGTTACCGTAGCCTTTATGCCAGCTTAAACCTGTCTGGCCATTCTCCGTTGACCTCTCTAATCAACAAGGCCTTTCCGTCCACAGAACTGCCACTCACTGGAAGTTAAAATGTTTTCCCCATTCTGATGGCTGATGTGAGCATTAACCATGTGAGCTCCTGACCCATATCTGCACAATGTTATGCATTGCACTGCTCCCACATGATTGGCAGATTAGAGAATCACATGAATAAGTAGGTGTACCGGTGTTCCTTATGAAGTGCTCAGAGAGTGTAATTGGTAAAGAAAATGCAAAAATTTAACTAGTGGTCTCAGACTTTTGGACCCCACTGTATAATTTATATAAATGCCATAGTCATAAGTTACATGCTCTCTAACAGCCAAGAGAGGGTAAAAATTGTTCCATATTTAACCAGTATCTTTAAAACATGTTCCTAGCCTTGGCATATGCCTGATCTCAAAGCGATTTGGCCAACCCTCATATTGACAGCACAGTGTTTGACCTTCACCAGCCTACCCACAAGGCCTATAACGGGGCTGAAGTGTGTCTGAAGGAAATTTGAGAAAAGGAAACCACATCTCCGCTCCTGGTTACATGCCACACTTAATTATTCCCTCCACACAGCATATGATGCTGTCCTTATATTGCTGACCTCAACCAATCCGAATCACCAGAAAGCTGCCTCAAAATTCTCTATGCACTTTCATCATCTCGTGTGACTCAGATCCTCCTTGTTTAGAACATGTCTGTGACAGCTGTGTTAGAGTCGAGACCACACTCCCAAATCACCTGCTCTTATGTAATCATATTGGTACTAGCATACAATACATTTCTTTAACTCTACATGATATAAGGGAACACAATAGCAAATGATAATTCTTTATAAGAATATCTTTACCTCCCAAACGCATTTAAAAAACTATTTGCGGAACAGCAGTACATGAGATGCACTGCATGACTGCAGGGGCATCATGAACCAAATTTTTGAGAGGGTAACAGTAACAGTCACTTGGTGCCCCATGCAAGTTAAGAATTACAACAACAACAAAAACAAAAAAACATAATAAAAATGAACTGCTTTTGTATTCCACAGGGGGAGAAATTAATAAGCATTTAGGTTGGATCGATGATTACATAAATTTCAGTTTGAAATTAATGATCTGCAACTTATTATCTAAACACTCTTTTAACCTATAATAATCATGCAACTTAACTGTTAAAGATAATTTTTTTGTTGTTGATGAAAGCTGCATTAAAAATTCACTTAGTTCTGAAAAAAATAAATAAAACATTTCTGTGTATATACTGCAGGCTTTTAGAGGACAGCACAAATTAAAAGGTTGATTAAGTATGGGGCGTATTCTTAAGTGGAGGAGGATTCTGTATTGCTTTTATTAATAGCATACATGCCACAGTGAGTTGCACGCACAAAAGTAAATGTCATCTGTGCACATGGCTTGTTTCTTGATGTGCCCTTAATGGAGGCTCAGTAATTGTTCTTCTACTCTTATTTAACATAAAAAAGGTTCTATATTAACCTTCTCCACAAGCTCCAGTTCAGCGAGCACAATAGGGACATTTTCTGTAACGGGATGAATTTTTCAAAGTAATGAAATTTAGCTGACAAGAGCTTTTGCTGTTAGCATCTGTGCAATCTAGGATCGTAGACTAAGAACTAAAGTGATCTCTCAGTGCTCTACTTGAGGAATTTAAAGATAACACTTTATAATAAGGTTCCATTTGTTAATAACATTAGTTAACATGAGCTAACAATGAACAATATTAATTACATGTATTAATCTTAGTTTGTTAATTTTAACATATAGTAATACATTTTTTTAAATCAAAAGTAGTATATGTTAACATTAGTTCATGCACTATGAACTAACATGAACTAACAATGACCAATTATATTTTATTAACTAATATTAACAAATTAATACCAATGTTACCAATTCAAATACAGTATCTGCACTGACACAACTGGATTTCTTGGTCCCATACTCCTGAGGGCCAGAGAATTTAAAATATTTAAATTAAAATAGTTCAATTAATGAGCTTGTTTACATGCACACCAGTATGCGGATTACTCTCTAAAATCAGATTATTAAATTATTATAAAAAAAATCTGACAAGTCAAGAAATCCCCGTTTATATGAAATTTTAAATAATCGTGTTATTCTCTGCTTTTGGCTTAAAACCGTGAAGAGACACTTAACATGTGCACACATTGGATGGGCCGTTAAGAACAATGGGAAAGATGTTTACATGGCACGCAAAATCTGTGTAATGGGCAAAAATCTACAGTACCCATATCGACAGGGTTATTCATAAGCCGTTTATGGCATTTACACGCATGCGTTGTCGGTTTATTAAGCATAACCGGTGTAAGAACATGCATGCAAACGCACTCAGTGTTTGTTCTTGTACTGGGAAGAACAATTTTTTTCTTTGGATCAGATTAGGAAACACTGATTTTAAGTATGTTTGGGTGTGTATATGAGAGAGAGAGATCGAAACTCTTTAGAGTTGCATACCCCTCCAAACTTTCAACATCCTTTTGCGTATGCACTCTTTAATGTGTCGATAATATTCACACAAGGTATTTTGAAAATATGTATATTTAACACAATTAATATTGTAAATGGACCTCAGACCGAAGTGACCGAACCTCAGCACAACATGAAGACAGCTCACGACTGGGCCGTGCAGCACAAAGCGAGAGAGACACAAAGACAGACAGAACATGGAGCATGAGAGTCCGGATCCCAACACAGACCGAAACTGGAACAGACAGGGAATTCAGGATCCAGACACCATGCTCTGGACATGAAACAAAAGACAGTTTGTGACCCGGGCACGCAGTGCAATGCGAGGCAGACATAAACTATTGACCTGAGTGCAAGCCATGCAATGCACCCATGTCAATAACAGACAGAACATGGAGCATGAGTGTTCGGATCCCGATATGGACCGAAACCAAACCAGACAGGGAAGTCAGGATCCAGACACCATGCTCCAGACATGAAACACAAGACAGACAGTGCAGAGATGGAGTCTGGCGGCCTCAGTGCAGAGGCGGCACAGTACTAGGCAGTGGCTGCAGGACAGGGGACAGTGTACTGCATCACTGGCAGAGACTGGGGAATGGCCTTCATGGCCGTGAGAACTGGCAGGGAAGGGGGAATGATCTCTGTATCTATGAGAACTGGCAAGGAAGGGGGAATGGCCTCATCTAGGTTGAGCTTGTTTGCTGAAAAAAAAATCATGAAAAAACAGGGCTTTAGGGTGTGAGCAAATGTGAGCAAAACTACTTCATGTGAATGTGGAAAATTATTTGGCCATACTGGTGTGACTGACATCTTATCTGTCATCAAAACGTATTAATTTATATTGCCAGAAACAAAAGCCCCTATACAGCTTACCATAAATACAAATGACGTTAAATAAATAAATAAATAAATGATAATCGAGGACGACTGACAATTGTGAGTCTGGTAAAACAGTGAAGGATCCATCACTTATGTGCCATGTTACATACCAGTTTGGTGGGCTGCAGAAAAAGATACTTGCATCACATATGTTGTGCACTAAAGCACGGTGCTTAAGTAGGTGTATTTTTTAAACCGCAAAAGAATTGGGTTATTTAATTGCACACTATTTATCTGACTTTTATAACAGATAGAAGAAGGCGCAAAAACGTTTTTTTGTCGGTGAGAAATACATGAACTTGGTTTGAATATTATGCTAGACTGGGATGAAATTGAAATAATGGTACATTTCAGATTTTTTCACATACCTCCTTCGTCATCTCACATGCCCCATGTACCCCAGTTTGGGAAACACTGCAGTTCATCATTGCCCTAATATCAAATGTCTATGAGAAAAAAATTATCTTGCCTGGTAACATGTGCATGTAAAGGGGCTAGAAAGAGCATTTTAGCTTATCATAAAGCTAAATATCCAAATTACAATTTACACAGGGTTAATCGTTTCTGCTGCTCCAAACTTGCTACAACCGACGGCAAGTATACACAACCATATCTTCTTCTGAAAGCATAATTTATATGGATACATGTTTTCCAACGGAATTAACAAAATATTACATGAAACTAATAAAATGCAAAGTAATCTCATTAGTAATAAAAATACTTTTGAATGTAATTGTAATCTGATTACATCCGGTAACCAGCACATGTGGAGCACCTACCCCAGTACAGGGCACTATACTATTCTATACTATACTAGCACACGAACTGGGCCCGGCTATGAATTCCTCCACCGAATTCGCCTGCCACAGGCTAGGGAGGAAAGACATCCAGGGTTCAACGTCTCATGAACTTGCATGTGTGAAAAAAGCGCATGTCTTCCCCTCCAGGAGGGGAAAGGCACTGTACACAAGTGGTACACCCTTTCAGCTGCCCCACACACACTTACCTATTTGTACCTGACAACACACGGGACGAAACCGGCTCAACCCAGAGAGTATATAATCTCGCAAAGGTATTGGGTGTTGCTCAGCCCCCTGCTCTACAGATGTCTGCTAGAGAGGTGCCATTGGCTAGTGCCCAGGAGGACGCCGCACTCCTCGTGGAGTACACCCTTTCAGCTCCCCCACACACACTTACCTATTTGTACCTGACAACACACGGGACGAAACCGGCTCAACCCAGAGAGTATATAATCTCACGAAGGTATTGGGTGTTGCTCAGCCCGCTGCTCTACAGATGTCTGCTAGAGAGGTGCCATTGGCTAGTGCCCAGGAGGACGCCGCACTCCTCGTGGAGTACACCCTTTCAGCTGCCCCACACACACTTACCTATTTGTACCTGACAACACACGGGACGAAACCGGCTCAACCCAGAGAGTATATATTCTGGCGAAGGTATTGGGTGTTGCTCAGCCCGCTGCTCTACAGATGTCTCCTAGAGAGGTGCCATTGGCTAGTGCCCAGGAGGACGCCGCACTCCTCGTGGAGTGTGCTCGTAATCCCAAAGGGAGGGCACGCCCTGGGCCTGGTCTGTCAAAGCGATGGCATCCACAATCCAGTGGGCAAGCCTCTATTTGGAGATTGCGTTCCCTTTCTGCTGGCTCAAAGCATCTAAAGCTCTTTGTGCAGTCCAAATAGATGTGCAAAGTAAGCCTCCTCCTGGGGCAGCACTTACAGGCTCACCACCTGATCCCTAAAAGGGGTCATAGTAACCTTGGGCACATAGCCTGGTCGAGGTCTCAAGACCACATTAGAGTACTCCGGACTGAACTCCAGGCAGGTGTCGCTGACAGAGAACGCCTGCAGGTCACCAGCCCTCTTGATTGACGTGAGCGCAGTCAGGAGGGCAGTCTTCAATGAGAGAGCCTTTAGCACAACTGACTCAAACGGGGCTCTCCGCAGGCCTAGCAGAACCACGGAGAGCTCGCACGAGGGAATGAGGTTTGGCCTCAGCCTGAGTATTCAGCCTCCTGCGCCTCTAAGGAACCTGATGATCAGGTTGTGCTTCCCGAAGGGACTTACCATCCACCACATTGTGGTGCACTGCTATAGCAGCCACATACATCTTCAAGGACAGCCACCCCTCCAACCTCTCCTGCAGGAAGGAAAGCACCGACACTGCTGCGCATCTCTGGGGTCTTAAGTTTGGGTTATATTTACAAATGCCACTTTAAGGCATACAGGCGCCTTGGAGAGGGAGCCCTAGTGATCGTGTCTGCCTCAGGGGAACTTGCCAGGGAGGGGCTGTCATGAGGAGCGTGAGCTCCGAGAACCAAATCTGGGTGGGCCAGTGGGGAGACAACAGGATTGCCTGTTCTTCATCCTCCCTGACATTGCACAAATCTGTGCAAGCAGGCTCAGTGTGGGAAACACCTATTTGTGCAACCCCTGGGGCCAGCTGTGTGCCAGCGCATCTGTGCTGAGGGGAGCCTCGGCCAGGGAGTACCAGAGCGGGCAGTGGGAGGATTCCTGGGAAGCAAACAGGTCTACCTGTGCTTCATCGAATCAACTCCAAATCAGCTGACGCGGCAGTGCGTCCACTGCACGGTTGAGGTTGCCTGGGATGTGAGTGGCCCGCAATGACTTCAGTCGCTGCTGACTCCAGAGGAGGATACAGCGGGCGAGTTGTGGCATGGGACGCTAGCTTAAGTTGCATTGGTGGTTCATATGCGGTACCGTCACCGTGTTCTGTGTCCAGACCAACACGTACTTGCCCTGGATCAGTGGCCGAAGCTTCCGCAGGGCCAGCAAAACCACCAGGAACTCGAGGCAGTTGATATGACAATGCAGTTTCGGCCCGGTCAAGGAGCTAGTGACTGTGTGCACGTTGCAAATGGCACCCCAGCCCAAATTGGAGGCATCTGTTGTAACAACGACACACTTGGACACTTGCACTAAGGGGACCTCTGCCTGCAGCTATACAAGGCCCATCCAAGGGCTGAACATGTAACGGCAGATCGGCGTTATGGCCACTTGATGTGTGCTGCGGTGCCATGCCCAACTCGGGACTCGAGTCTGAAGCCAGTGCTGGAGCACTCTAATATGCATCAAACCGAGCCCCTTGACCACCGGCAAGGACGGCATATTCCCCAGGAGCCTCTGAAACTGTTTCAGTGGGACAGCCTTTCTTCATCTGAACGACTTGAATACGAAATGACACGGGGCGAACCACCTGTCTCATCCCAGAACTCGAATGGGGAAAACAAGCCTAGTGGTGAATGTAAGGTCCGTGGGGGTTTACCCGGCAGAACCGCTCTCATTGGGGTCCCCTAATCGCCCCAGCGCTAACTGATGTTGCCTCGTAACCATAGGTAGAAGGACCGGGGTGAGGAGGGGCTAGAGTGACCTTCCTCTTTAAGAAGGAAAGCCGTGACCGCAACGTTGCCATGGTCACGCTCTCGCAGTTAGAGAATGTGCCATCCATGAATGCTATCTCAGCATGGCTGTAGCCCAGACACGTGAGGCAGCGATCGTGGCCGTCAGATGCGGAGAGGTAATGACCGCAACCAGGAAATGTACTTAGAAACAAAGGCATCTTTAATAAGTCGCTTTCCATCAGTGCCACTCTTTTAGAGGAGAATATACTCTTTTATTGTTAGAATATATACTCTCTTTTAGCTATCAAAGTGCCAAGTGGCGAAGTTAGCGTTCTCTGCACTAATTCGTGCATGAGGAGGAGGGGGGGGGGACCACTGAAATGTGCCATATATCCAACAGCATACTCAGAGGTGAATGGAACAGCAGTGGAATTCAATGAATGAACACCGCTCATCTCCGAAGAAAAAAATGAATGAGTGGTTGTGAGCCAGCTCCGTTTATACCCGTATGTCTGGGGGAGTGGCATGCAAATTCCACTAGCCAAGTCCCATTGGCCTTTTCTCAAAGATCAGAGGTGTTTGGCACTCCCAAGAGTGACCCCTAGTGCCACTGGTTGACACAACGTCGAGTGAGTGACAGATAGGGAACCAACTATTTCAATTGTAACTGTAGTGGAATACAGTTACTAATATTTTGTTTTTTAAATACGTAATCCTGTTACATGTATTCCATTACTCCACAACACTGAATAAGTGGTATAATTTTGCAGTCAGCTGGTCATTATTTACATATTACAATACCTAAACTTTTAGTTTCCTACTCAGAAGTTGTATATGAACGACCTCTTAAGTCTTTATTACGACTGTGAAACTCTTTTTTAACCTAATTTTAACACCTGAGATTCCGAGATGGGAGGAGTCGTAAACTTTCAATATCATGGAGGAGAGGACAGTTTCTACAGTGACTACATTCTAAATACAGATCATTTTTCTAAATACAGCTAATTTGATATCTCTCGGTTTCTGTCATATTAATTTGTGTATATCATCAACCATTTGATGCATGTTGTACATTTTTACACCATGAAAATAACTTGTATTTGACCAAAATTCCAGTATCATCAGCAGGCTAAATTACTATGTATTATGTTGATAAAATAAAAGTTGAATGATATAAATTCATCAGAATCAGCTTATTTGCCAAGTATGCTAACACATACAAGGAATTTGCCTTGGTGACAGGAGCTTCCTGTGCACAACAATGCAAAAAACAATGCAAAAAACAGCAGCAAGACATAGATAATAATAAACAAATTATTATACATATATGTACATACACACAGACACACACCTTCATACATACACACATACGTAGTGCAAATCTAAATCTAAATTCATACAAAAATATGTATGAATGAACCTGGTGTCATCCATCTTTCCTGTTCTTTCTGACAACAAAGCACTTGAATGTGACATACTCTTAATTACTTCTTCAGAAGGGGAAGTAGGATAATTCCAATAGCACATGAAGGCAGCAAAGGTCAGAAGACCTGGGCGCCAAGGGTATCTAAAAGGAGAAGAGCCCTCTCAATTTTTGACTCACTTCTGACCTTTGCGTCTGACCAACTTGACTTCTTGTTTTAAAAATATTATATTTTTTGACTGCATTCACACTTGGATGTTTCTAGAATTATATGTACTGTTCACCTATCAGAACTGTACTTTAAGAGATTATGTAAATTCATTTGCATCTGCCTATTACTGCTGTTTCAGTAGTCTAATTTAGTTAGAGGTTAGACCCTCAACTAATTTTTTGTTTCTCTCTTTTGCCTTTGCAAATGTGGAGGACTTTGTCTTCCGTAAACTCTCTCACAAATAATTTAAAACTCAACTTTCACTCCTGGTCTTCAGTGAACATACTGGTCAATCTAATGGGTCATGCAATATTCCCCAACTCTACCAAAGGAAAATACAAAAATCGTAAAAAGGTCATGTACTGATTGGGACTACAATACCCACAATGCATGAGCAGTGGGGCGGAAGGAGGAAAAGTATAGTAAAGAGATGTTCGAATGAAGAAAGACGTGTGACGGGTCTTCTTGGATATGATAACAGCCTTAATGATACATGGTGTCAGAAGCGGACCCATATTGTAGGTCAAATCGGACTACACCAGTTAGAACTCCGAAAACTGAAAACTGAAAGAATCGTGCGTGAAACTCGAAGGAGCAGTGCGAATAAAAAAAATAAAAATAAAATGGCTGTTGCATCAGTACAAATAACACACCTGGAGCCGTTCAATTTCTCCAATTCAGCAGATTTTCCAAGGTGGATAAGACGTTTTGAACGCTTTCGTCTGGCATCCAGCCTGAGTACAAAGCTTAAGGAGTATCAAATCAACTCCTTACTCTACGCTATGGGGGACGAAGCAGATTACATCCTCGCACTTCTACCGTTGAGTGAGTCAGATAGAAAGAAATATGACAGTGTTGTAGAAGCATTTCGCCAACATTGTGTCGGCAAACATAATGTCATATTCGAACGTGCACAGTTTCACCGTCAATGTCAGGAAGATGGAGAAAACACAGAGACTTTTATAACAGCGGTACACAAGCTGGCTGAACACTGCAATTTTGGCACATTGAAAGAAGAGCTGATCAGAGATTGAATAGTTGTAGGGATTAGAGTTAGGGGACTATCTGAACGTCTGCAACTAGTTCCGGATCTTACATTAGCCAAGGCAATACAGAAAGTACGGTAAAACAAAACAGTAAAAAAACAACAAGCAGTGTTACACGGGGCAGAATCAATGGCTACACATAGCTTGAATTTAGATACAATCAGAGGTAAGAGGATGATCAACAAAAAATTCCAACATGACAGACAAAGAAACTAGGGCAGCTCTGACTGCTGTACCAGAGACCATTTTCAATGCAAACAAACTTGGTGAGTTAAAGACACCATCAAAAGTACTGTATGGGCCAGGGCGCAACATCCTTGATGTAAAAGGGTGTATTCAGAGCGTGTTGAGTGCAAAAGGACACAGCTGCACCCAAGAATTGTATGTTGTAAATAAGCTCACGAAACCACTCTTGGGATTACCAGCAATAGATGCACTAAACCTGATTCACCGCATTGAAGCAGTCACAAAACAAGACAATGACTTCATTACTGCTTACCCGTCAGTGTTTACAGGTCTAGGGTTGGTACAGGAGACATATAACATTAACTGCAGGAGGATGCAACACCATATGCCCTATCAGCAGTCCGCCATGTTCCCATACCTCTAATGAGAATGGAGTCATTTCAAAGGTGAGCTGCCCTACAGAATGGTGTGCGGGGATGGTGGTTGTGCCCAAGCCAAACGGAAAGATCTGTATATGTGTGGATTTAACAAACCTTAACAAATGGGTTAAACGAGAACGCCACATTCTTCCAGCCGTCGATCAATTCTTAGCCATGCTCTCAGATGCCAAATTATTCACAAAACTAGATGCACGATCAGGTTTCTGGCAGATCCCCTATGAGTCACGACCACTCACTGCGTTTATCACTCCATTTGGAAGATATGTCTTCAATCGTCTCCCTTTTGGATTTGTTTCAGCATCCGAACGCTTTCAAAGATGAATGTCCCAGCTATTGGTGGATTACAGCACGATATCCTCGTCTTTGGGCGAGACAAGGCTGAACATGATTACCGCCTGCACAGTGTCTTGAAAAAAAATCAGTTAGTGGGTCTCACACTAAACGAAAAATGTGAGTTTGCTAAGAGAGAACTGATTTTTGTGGGCCACAAAATCACAGCCAATGGCCTTGAGCCAGACCAAAGCTATGTCAGTGCTATCCTCCACATGCCCCAACCAAATTGTGTGGCAGATTTACGCAGAGTACTATGGATGGCCAACTATCTTGCAAAACTTTTTTTGTACATGTCTTTGTAGATGCTGTTGTGTCTTGTGACTTGCCCAGTGACTGAAGGTCGTTTGGAGCAGATAAAAAGGGCTAAAAAATGTGATAAAATCTGTAGACAGGTGAAGGAACACTGTCTCTCTGGCTGGCCCGGAAAACATGATGTGAGTAAAGAATTGATGCCTTATTGGCAGGTGAGAGCAGAATTGACATTGCCTGACAATCTGCTGTTAAAAGGAGACAGACTTGTAATTCCAGAGCTTCTACAGAAAGAGATGCTGATGAAAATACACGACGGTCACCAAGGAATAACAAAGTGTCGTGCCAGAGCTCAGCACTCAGTGTGGTGGCCTGGTAAATCAACAGACATTCGCCAGATGGTCGAGCAATGTCACATATGCAATCAACACAGGGTCCCTCACTGTGAACCACTCTTACCTTCTTCAGTTCCAGCATATCCATGGGAAAAGGTGGGCATGGATCTCTTTGAGTGACAAAGAACACATACCTGCTCATAGTAGGCTATTTCTCTATATATATAGAGGTGGCTCATCTGAAAACTATGTCTTCGGAGGTCATGGTAACAGCAATCAAAGAAGCCTTTGCATGCCATGGCATCCCAGAGGAGGTGATTTCGGACAATGAACCTCAGTTTGTGTCACACACATTCCAAAAGTTTGCAAAAGACTGTAACTTTAAACACATTACAAGCAACCCACATTATCCCCAAGCAAATGGAGAGGCTGAGAGGGCTGTACGCACAATCAAAGGTCTGTGAGCTAAGGAAAAAGACCACCACAAAGCCCTGCTGACTTACAGAGCATCACCTATGGAGCAAGGGTTTTCTCCTTCCCAGTTACTCATGGGAAGATGTCTACACACCACCTTACCTCAAATCACAGGGAAGCTGGAGCCCAGGTGGCCGGACCTGCAGGAGTTCAGAAAAAAGGATGACAAAGGGAGGAAATGCCAGGCAGTGAATTACAATTACCGCCATAAGTCACATCCTTTACCACAACTTCAGCCTGAACAGAAAGTGTGGCTCGCCACAGAACAGATATATGGATTTGTCTGCGGACCAGCTCATAAACCAAGATCTTACCTGGTGCAGACAGAGAGAGGAATGCTGTGGAGAAACAGAAAGCATCTCCGCCCCCTTGGAGGTGTCACTAGATTGGGCAGGGTTTACAAACCTCCTGATAGACTGAACCTATAATATAATGAAGGAAAAGGGGGCTATACAATGCTTTGATTGAAAATATCACAAGAAGTTTTGGAAAAAAAATAAATACAAATTGTGGGATGGATGTGTTAAGAAACTTTGTTGAAAGGAAAATTTTAAGAAACTGTTTGTGGAAATGAAAACGAGTTAATGGTAAGATTTAACGGAGTTAATGTTATATTCAAAGTTTCCATAAGTGAAAGTGAATGCATTTCTTAGCTAAAAGGGGGAGGTGTACTGATAGGGACTACACTACCCACAATGCATGAGCAGTGGGCGGAAGGATGAAAAGGATAATAAAGAGCTGTTCGAATGAGAGACAGACATGTGTGACGGGTCTTCTTTGATATGATAACAGCCTTAATGATACAGGTAAAACATTAAGTGGTTGCGACACTCATTAGAACATGACAACACAATATTTCAGGAACTAAATGTACACATAGATCTTTCCAAGGAAAGATTTGCTAGACGTTCAAGAGTGCATTGGGGACATGTGACAAATGTCCCCAATGCTGTAATTTTGATGCTATGAATGTTCCTGAAACCATCGCTAACTAAACTTACAGGAGCAGCATTCATCCATGTCTGCAATCTGAATCCCATCAATCTGTCTGGATGAGACTCATTGGGCTTTCATTGGACTCAAATCCCACTACTTTAACCCCTGAACCTAATTTTTGGCTGCCTCCATGTTTCATCAATAGTGTATCAAGGCCACTAATTTTACACATGAGAGATCTCCACCAGAGCTTCCCGAAGCATTCCTCTTCCCATCCCAAGTTTGAGCAAGCTTCTTGTCCCAGGCTCTGAAATCACAGTTCACTAGGCTGCACAAGAATGTGTCCATACTTTTTTCTCTCAATAACTGCTCTGTTACTGTTTCTTATTGGTCATCAACAGGGGAAGCCTCCTTGTGATAACATGGCAGAGGTTAATTCATAAACTGCTACAAAAAAGGCAGTAATACAAATATTGCAGCATCTGTTACATGCACAATAAAATATTGCTATTTCTTACAAAACAAAAGTAGGGTACAACGTGGCTAAAGGCCCCCAAGGGTAAAAGGCACATTTGATTTGATCCATCCATCCATCTTAAATAGCCCGCTAATTAGTGTTGTAGTACTCGAGACCAGTCTCAAGACAACTTTTTTAAGGTCTCGGACTCGTCTCGGAATCGACCGCATTTTTACTTGGTCTTGTCTCGGTCTCTGACAAAGAAGACTCGGGATTTTATTTCAAGACCGGTCAAGACCACAACTATGGGAATATCACAAAAATGTCGGTGCATTGTTTAATTTATTTGTTAATATCATTACTGTGATTGGAAGTAAAATGTCATGCTTCAAATGCAACCAATAACTTTTCTCATTTTTATTTGAAATTACCCGCACCCCAAAAGCAAATGAGGGAGATAGGTGAAGCAGTGGCTATCTGCCTGGAAGATGTTGGCAAAATCAGCGATAATTACATTTGGTTACCTGAACCACAAAGAATTTACAGTTGCGTCCAAATGAAAACACACCGCAGTGTGTAAATTCTGCAATGAGATGCTCATCGAGACGGCTGGGACCACATCAAACTTTTACCAGCATTTAGAAAGAAAACTAAATAAAAGGTAAGCTAAGTGGAAGTGAAGCTAGCATAGCTAGCTACCTAATGTTTGCAATCTGCCTCTGTACCAAAACTCTTCAGAAAGAAATCCTTCACCCAAAGAGATTTAGTGAGTATTAGCTACCTATGTATTGTTATATAATATGTTTCAGGGGGCTAGTTTCAGTTGCTTGCCAACTTTTGTTTGTGATAAACAATGACAAGCCAGGCCACATAAAGCTATGTAGCTAATGATGAATATAAAGTTATGTTGCATCAACGTTAACTAATGTCAGTTGCCTACCTCTCCCGACTTAATAAAGTTAAGTTAAACACCGTGGTACCACGCTCCGTCACTTGGGTGAGTGGCAATAAAAGTGGTGAATGCTTTTTGTGGGTATTTTATAGGAACGTAGATCTTTCAGATCAATTTGAGATATGTCTATGTTTGCATGTTCCACGTTTTATCTTAAGTGTGTCATGCAGTGTGGGACTCACACTGGTCTGGTCTTGACCCGGTCTCGCCCTGCCTTGGTCTTGACTCGGTCTCGCCCTGCCTTGGTCTTGGTCTTGACTCGGTCTCGACCCCTCAAAGTCTTGGTCTTGTCTCTGGTCTTGATACAGTCTGGTCTTGGTCATGACTCGGTCTTGGTTTAGGTGGTCTTGACTACAACACTGCCGATATCCTATGTAGGGTTGTGGGTAATGCTGGAGCCTATTCCAGCTGTCTCAGGCTAAAGGCAGGGAAACACCATGCAGTTGGCCAGTCCGTCACAGAAATTGTATTTTCTCCCAAAACACTAAAAAGCAACAAAAACTACCACAGTACATTCCTTAACACATTTGTCAGTATTCACTGCAAAATATTCCTGATCCATGAAATAATTGTGTGCAATGTCTAGAGTTTTGTTCAAGAAGATTACGACCAAATTTTTTTAATGATTGTTCAATAAGTAAAAGGATAGTCTTTGGGGTTAAAGGCACCCTTGTTGCAGGGGCTAAAGGCCCCTATAAAACTTCTTAAAAACGTCTTTCTTAAATGGGCCGAATAGATTTGTTCTAACAATTTTCAAAGTGGGCTCATATTGACTGTTCCAATTCCAGTGGAGGTAAATTTTTTAGAATACATAAGATGTTATGAAATACCAAATGTAATAGAAATAAACAGAAAATGGTTAACCCTTTTCTGAAGTGGTTATTTTGAATAAGTATTATCTTAATTTGTTACTCAAAAAAATTATATTGCTGTCTCAAATGTAATTGTCTTAGTTGATACATTTTGCCCTATATCTATTGTACCTATATTTACATGATATTGGGGCCTTTTGCCCATATATGGGAGCCCTTTATATGTGAGTAAAAGTCTCCCTCGACACCTTTAAAAAATTATAATAATAGTTTTAAGCAAAACAACTTTCAGTTATTGGTTATTTTTGGACAAATTATGTTGCTCCATCAATATTCAATATAAAGACATGTAGTTTCTAAATCTTGATACACTTTATGGCCAGAAAAAGGTACATTGTATTGTACTGTAGTTTTACATTGAAATCAATGCATTCTAGATCATTTTCTATCATATCACAACAAATTACCCAAAGACATTTTATATGTAACACTGTATTGTGGGATAATAGTAGAACAGTTTCATCTGAAGTCGCCATTTTGGTGATTAGTGTTCCCTTTGGCTGGGAGCCTTATTTACCTTTAATTGAAAACCTCCCAGCTGACATAATAGTATTGCTGAACACAATTGGTTGCATAGTTTTCATTTGCATTTTATTGTATTCACTGTAAATTGTTATTCCTTTATTATCTTAACTGTTAAAAGTCTTTCTAGGGACAGGTGTTGCGAATTAGCCATGGCTATAAACACTGTGATACAGGCATCGGATTGTTCTTTATGTAATAATCTATGTTTTCTTTTTGTATCTGTCCCTATTCAAATAAAAAACAAACAAATAAATAAATAGTTGGTTACACAAATAGTTATTGACTCCTAAGTCTGATCCTAACTTGCAGTCTGCATTGAATTTCAATACTATGGACTCTTTTCACAGACTGATGATGAGCTTCTGCCTTATATAGTAGCATAAAATCTAGCAAACTTTTTTATATTGGCAATTTTTAAATTATTAAGTATAAATTCATAACATTATACTTTGTATAATATTACTCTGTAATCCATTTAAAAAAACAAGTTACAACAGCTGCGATGAGGTTTCTAATACAACTGCTGAGAAAGTGACAGAAATGTTTGCCTTTCTCTCTTCTGACTGCGGTAATTCGCCACTCTCCATTTTTTCTTCTTTTTCAAAGCTGTAAAAGTGTAACAGTAGAATTTTTTCTTTTGGTGTTGGAAAAAATGGGTAAGTAAAAATGACCGCTACCCATTATGCTATACAAGTTTACCCTACTATTGTTTACATCTGCATTCTAAACCCAGATATGTGAAAAGGGTCTATTGTGGTGAGCTAAGAAATTGAAAATGATTAAATGTTATAGACTTAAATTATTACATTTCAAAACAACAGAAGTTGACCCAAATCAGTCAACTATATACGATGACAGAATTGTATGCATACCATATTTTTTTTAGAATAATAAATAAATAGATACAATAAAAAAACTGTATCAAGTATTTACCTAATTTAAAAGAAAATTAATACAAAGGTTAAAAAAAGCGCTACATAAGTGCATTATGGTCTATAAATACGTTTTCAAAGAGGATTTAAAAATGGCTATTTAAGAAGCTGACCTCACATGGTAAGGTAGACTATTCCAGAGAATAACACTGGTAAGTAAAATTGTGAATCGTCAGCATAACAGTGATAGGATATGCTGTACTTCTGTAAAAGAGAGCTCAGAGGAAGCATATATAAGGAAAATAATAAGGGTCCTAAAATTTACCCTTGAGGGACTTCACATGATAAATGAGCCGATGTAGAAGAGAAATTCCCTACATTTACAGAAAACATCCTATCTTTTAGATAGGAGGCAAACCACTGGATGGTCATACCCTGGATGCAACCCAACACTCGAGACGCTTGAGAAGAATATGTCTTACGAGGAAAACCTTTTAGGTAACAAACTGGTAATTACAAGACTATTATGCTATAAATGTAGTTTATGAGGAAATTTCAGTAAAGCCAGAGAAGTAGTTGAGAGAGGACAAGTAGAGACAGACTCAAACATTATTGAATAATGGTCAGAGATGTCAATATCTAAGATCTCTAAGTTAGATACAGAGATACCATAAGATAACACCAGATCTAATGTATGACCCATGTTGTGGATAGAACCAGTGACACGTTAAAATTCATTTAACAGTGGTTTTGATGGACAGCATACATGGATTTTAAAATCCCTAAGAATCAGGAGTCTATCACTGCGTGACACCAGTCAAGAGAGAAAGTCTGAAAATTGTTCAATAAAGTCCCTATTAAATCTGGGAGGTCTGTACACAAGTGCGCATAAGGCATGACCCAGGGCATCAGACTTTAAGAGTTGGACTTCAAAACTGGTATACATGTCCGTAGGTAGCATTCTGCATTTAAAAGAGTTTCAAAAAACAGTGGCAATGCCACCTCCTCACCCTGACGTCCGTGGAGAATTTAAAAAGTCACAGCCTGGCAGTGTTAGTTCCCCCAGGGCCATTTGTTCGCTAGGATTCAGCCAGGTCTTGGTGATGAACAGTCCAATGATCATGATATAAAAAGTCATTCAAAATAAAAGACCACATCTATGTTTCCACCTTTTTTCCATTTTACGAACATTCACACATCAGCAGCAAAATTACATTACATTTTGAGATGTTGTATTTCTTCATCCGCTCGGATGAAAAGAAGTGCTTTAAGGCTGGATTACACTACAATAGGGTTGCTCTGATGCAAACATTTTGGCTTCGGTACGATACCAGCCCTGGTCCCTCAGTATTGATCCTAACTTTTTGTTGATAGGCAACAAACAAACAAAAAAACACTCACATTTTTGGATGAAATTACACAGAAAATGACATGTCTAAAAGAACTGCATAAAGTCATATAGACCAAAATTATGCCTTTTCTGTTGTCTGGATTCCATGTTAAATGTTTTATTTAAATGTTATGATCAAATTGTGTTTAATCAAATACATGCTGTATAGCTAGAATCAAATTAAATTAAAACAATCTGATTGCCCGAGGCAAAAGGCTGCCATGGCTGAATCACAACATGCTAATATTCATTACACTTACTTATGTGATATTGCTTAAACATAATAATCTAATTATATAACCATTTAATATTATCTTACTGTTACTATGAGTATTATTGCTACTGCTTTGAATATTACACTTTCATACAGTAGTAATATTTGTCTGTCGTAATGTCTTCAACTCTAAGCAATCAGTTGAACAGGGCTCTCATTTCAGCGGGACTTTTATATTGAAAGATATATGTTTGTGAAGAGTTCATTATATCAAGCTTCCTGCGACTCAGGAGGTGAAATCTCCGAGCTGCAATGGAGAAAGAGTTCATTTGAGGGTTCACAGCCATTTATACACTCAACACACTGATCTGTGGCTCTGCAGATGGATACTATTGGACACACTGCATGAAAATCAAGTATTAGTAGTGTGTGTTGCATTTATGTGTGTGTGACTGTGTGTGTGTGTGTGTGTGTGTGTGTGGGGGGGGTTATGTTTATGTGGTTTACAAGGACAATTTTGTAGGTTACAAACTGGTAATTACAAGGGTATTATGCTATAAATGTAGTTTATGAGGAAACTTCTAGTGTCCCCATAGTTTAAATAGCTTAAAAAACATATTAAACAATGTTTTATTGAAAATGTAAAAATGCAGAACGTTTTTTTGAGGCTTAGGTTTAGGGGTTGTGTTAGGTTTAGGGGATATAATCTATAGTTTGTACAGTATAAAAATCATTATGTCTATGGAAAGTCCTCATAATGATAGGTAGACCAACTACCTATCATCATGTGTATGAGTGTGTGTGTGTGTGTGTGTGTGTGTGTGTGTGTGTGTGTGTGTGAAAAAGATGACAGGACAGATAGGTGCCTGTTATTCATACAGGTGACTGTATATTATTTCATTAAATTATATCCTTCTGCTGTTTAATGATAACACTTTTTATTATTATTATTATTATTATTATTATTATTATTATTATTATCAAATAGTCTTTGATTTAATCTCAAAACTCTCACATTACATTACATTTTGCTAATGGCATCATACTTTAATATTGTACCGAAGTTCACAAGACTCTAGACTGTCATTTAAAGGGTTAACTTCTGCCACACTTGAGTCATGTGACACAACAGCATGCCCTCAATTTCCTTGAAGTGTTCCTATGGATGCAGCACCAACAAAAGTGCATCTAAGATGTCTCTAGTTGGTAATTTTGCTTCATTTTAATATACATTTTGTTAGATTTTATTTAGTTATCACTGTGCAATATAATTATATTCATACCTATAGATGCATACCTACTATTACCTATATTTACTATGCATTTTCACATTTGGAATAAATGGGTTCACCCAAAAACCGAAAGATTTTGCTTTCAGAGGCTTCATATGGAGTTAGGATGAAAATAAGGTGCATTTCAAACTGTTCTGAGACCAATGAAGACAGACAACACACTGGAGGTTAAGTCATTCACTAAATATGGAGCAAGGTGTTACCCGAACACACACACACAAGATGAGACAGTCACAATGTAAGTCAAAAACTGCTTTTATTGTAACAATAAAAGCAGGCAAAAGTACAAACGGGCAAATCCAGTGAAGAGTAAAGGGGGCAAATCCGGGAGAGTAGTTGAGGGGAGCGAGGGTCAAAGCCGGGGTAAACAGGATCGAGAGGCGGGTAAACTAACAAAGGGAGTAGACAGGGGTACTAGGGAAACGAGGAGCTGGCAAGCTAAGGGGGGTAATCAAGAGGAGTTCAAGAGGAGATCAAAACTAGACGAGACTAGCGGGGGCAAAGACACGGGAAACTAAATTCAATAACCAACAACCGTGAGACTGAAAGGGTAGTGATATATATAGGGGCGAGTGCAGGTGTAAACCATGACAGGTGATGAGACGAGTGCAGGTGAAACAAATAAAGGGGTGATTGAGACGAGTGCAGGTGGTCATAATGTTTTGGCCATAGGAGCGTGCATGTGAGCCTGAGGAGAGAGACCTGTTAACGAGCAGGAGATCTCGAGGGAGCAAAACGAGCGTGAGAGCTCGAGGGAGCAAAACGAGCGTGAGCTCGCGGGGGGCGGAACGAGCATGCGAGCTCGAGGGGGCAGAACGAGCGTGCGAGCTTGAGGAGTGAGTGTGTGTGTGACGAAGCGGGGATGGGGCAGAGGAGCGGGGTTCGTGACAGTACTCCCCCCTCTAAAACGGACGGCTCCTGACGGCCGCGCTCGGTTGCGAGGAAGTGGTGCTGGACGATCCCAACAAACAAAAAAACCCTGAACAGACAACCCACAAAACACACAAACAAAATTGAGGACAGTCCAAGGGGCACAGAGGGAAATGAGACAGTCCATGGGGTCAATGGGCAGTTTCAAGGCAAGGTCAGGGGGAACATAGCGGACAGGCGGGTGGTCGGGAGATCTAGGGGGCAGCCATAGGGCAGAGGCTGGGTCAGGGGGTCTGGAAGGCGACTGGAGGACAGGGACTGGGTCCGGGGGTCTGGAAGGTGACCACCAGACAGGAACAGGGTCAGGAGGCCATGGAAGAGCCGTGAAAGGCGGTGCCATCAGAGGCGGCACTGTAGGCGGCTCTGGAGGTGGGGTTCTGGAAGGCTCTGGAGGTGGAACCAAAGGAGGCTTTAGGGGCGAAGGCCTGAAGGCCGTAGGAGGCTCGGGAGGCGGAGCCCTAGGAAGCTCTGGAGTCTCTGGGAGTAGAGCCGTGAGAGGCTCGGGGAAAAAGGTCGTGGAAGACTCGAGAGGCTCTAGAGGTGGGGCCCTGGAAGGCTCGAGAGGCTCGAGGGGGGGAGCCATGAAAGACTCAAGAGACGGAGCCCCGAGAGGCTCGGGAGGAGGAGGAGCCCTGGAAGACTCGAGAGACGAAGCCCTGAGAGGCTTGAGGGGAGGAGGAGCCCTGAGAGACTCGAGAGGGGAAGCCCTGAGAGGCTTGAGAGGGGGAGGAGCCCTGAGAGACTCGAGAGGTGAAGCCATGAGAGGCTTGAGGGGTGGAGCCATGAAAGACTCGAGGGACAGAGCCCTGAGAGGCTCGAGGGGAGGAGGAGCCCTGAGAGACTCGAGAGGCGAAGCCGTGAGAGGCTTGAGGGGTGGAGCCATGAAAGACTCGAGGGACAGAGCCCTGAGAGGCTTGAGGGGAGGAGGAGCCCTGAAAGACTCGAGAGGGAAGCCCTGAGAGGCTTGAGGGGGAGGAGCCCTGAGAGACTCGAGAGGCGAAGCCGTGAGAGGCTTGAGGGGTGGAGCCCTGAAAGACTCGAGAGGAGAAGCCCTGAGAGGCTTGGGAGGGGGAGCCCTGAAAGACTCGAGAGGAGAAGCCCTGAGAGGCTTGAGAGGCGGAGCTCTGGGAGGCTCGAGGGGTAGAGCTCTGGGAGGCTCGAGAGACTTGAAAGGCAGAACCCTGGGGGGCTTGGGAGGTAGAGCTCTGGGAGGCTCGAGAGGAGGAGCCTTTGGAGGCCCGAGAGGAAGAGCCCTGGGAGGCTTAGGAGGAGGAGCCTTGGGAGGCTCGTGAGGCGGAGGCCGCGAGGGCTCTGAGGGGCGAGCAGAGGCTGGCAGAACCGTGGAAGACTCTGAGGGCGGAGCAGAACCCGGCAGAGCCGTGGAAGACTCTGGGGGCGGAGCAGAACCCGGCAGAGCTGTGGAAGACTCTGAGGGCGGAGCAGAGGTCAGTAGAGCTGTGGAAGACTCTGAGGGAACCTCTGCGGTCTTGAGCACAAGACGAGACTGGGGAGAAGGGACCCTCTTCCTTCTCTTGCATCCTCGGGCCAACAGGGGACGTGGCCATGGGGACGGTCGAGGCTACAGGCACTGGCTCGCCGACCGTGGTGGGCATGGGCGCTGGCTCGTTGGCCGTGGCGGGCATGGGCGCTGGCTCGTTGGCCATGGCGGGCATGGGCGCTGACTCTCTGGCCGTGGCAGGCATGGGCGTTGACTCGCTGGCCGTGCCAGGCTTCGAGACTGGGGCCGTGACAGGCTTCAGGACTGGGGCCGTGACAGGCCTCGGGACTGGGGCCGTGTCAGGCTTCAGGGCTAGGGCCGTGTCAGGCTTCGGGACTGGGGCCGTGACAGGCCTCGGGACTGGGGCCGTGTCAGGCTTCGGGACTCGGGCCGTGACAGGCTTCGGGACTAGGGCCGTGACAGGCTTCGGGACTGGGGCCGTGACAGGCCTCGGGACTGGGGCCGTGTCAGGCTTCGGGGCTCGGGCCGTGTCAGGCTTCGGGGCTAGGGCGTGTCAGGCTTCGGGACGAGGGCCGTGTCAGGCTTCGGGACGGGGGCCGTGACAGGCTTCGGGACTGGGGCCGTGACAGGCCTCGGACTGGGGCCGTGACAGGCCTCGGGGCTAGGGCCGTGTCAGGCTTCGGGGCTAGGGCCGTGTCAGGCTTCGGGGCTAGGGCCGTGTCAGGCTTCGGGACGGGGGCCGTGGGAGGCTTCAAGACGGGGGCCGTGGTATGGAACGCTGGTTCAGTTTCTGCCTCCCCCACAGTAAACGAGGAACCAGCATACTGTAGGGCAAGGTCAATAAACTGAGCCAGGTTGAGAGAGCAGCGACCACCTGGCATGAATGATGAGGTTGGCTCATTCAGTCCACATTGAAAAATGTCTTTCAGAGCCACCTCATCAAAATTCACCTGGTACGCCAGGGCACCAAAATCCATAACAAAAACCTCCAAGGGTTGACTCCCCTGATGCAACCCCAAGAGTCGGGCCGCTGGCTCCTTAATGTCGAGGGTGGGGTTATGAGTTACACAACTGCTGCCTCGCATAAAAACCCCTTGGTCAGCGTCCGAAGAGCCAAAAAACCTCTCCAGGGGTAGAGAGTTCACGGCGCTCAAATTTGCATGGGAAGCATAAACGGGCTCAGGGGCAGACACAGGAATTACCAACATGAATTACCAACACTTCTGGACACATAATACATCGATTAACAAAATCTGACTCTCTAGCTTAGTGTTATTTAAAATTTCACAACGTATTCATACTGTCCACTTAAGTGGACATACATTTTTAGGAAACTATTTGCTCTAGAAATAAAAAAATATATATATTTTTTATTATTTGCTTCTTTATTAGGTGCTACTAGTTACAAATCAAAAAGGAAACGGAACATGCACACAGCAGTCACACAGGGGTCTCAGGAGGTTAAACATGATCATGAAATGCATCTTCAGAGAAACATGCACCTCACATGTGTTCTTTGCTGGAATTAATTTATGAACATAACAGCTCTCTAATCATGACTACAGTGTCTGGTAGAGTATCATAGTCAGCTTACAGATGTACGTGCCCAACATGTGTATTCTTTGGGATTTCTCTTCTGTTCCTTAAAAATTATTGACTTCAGCAGGATTGATATTGCTGGAGGTCTTTTTAAAAGAATTTTGGTAACCCATAAGTAATGAGTCACGTGTTTCCACATAAAAATGAATTAATTACTAATTATTTTTAAGTGAGGGTCATGGTAACAAATTATTAATTAATGAATACACACTTGAATATACACAAATGTTTTTTTTTTTTCTCAAAACATTTTAAAAATGATTTTTTTATTCATTGATACTGTAGGTTAATCTTACAAGAAGTCTTTAATTTTATGTGAAGTGCATTTTTTTCTGAGCAACTTAATGGATCCAGAGAAAAAAGAATGAGTGTCTGGTCCATCAAGCTTCTAATCCAATCAGGGTTCGCCTTATTCAGTGCTCACGCTGAAACTAGAGAGTGCGATTTTGCTTCGCTCTCCCATCGATCCGCCTGCACGTGGTAAACGTTAACATATATTCTGTTCTGTTCATACTGAACATTTGCAAAGGAGGTAACTTGTCAAATTAATTTGATAAAAACGGTACATATTTACAGAGTGGGCTGTCTAGGGCGGAAGTACACATGTGGAATCGGCCTCATGCTGCAAGAAGGTTTTCTCTCCGTTATCTGTTGAAGTATTGTGGAGATCAACACACTTATCATTTAAACACAGAATTTTATCATTTTACTTTATGTTAAGAGATAAGACTTTTAAAATATGTAGTTGTTCCACCAGCAATTAAAAGCATTATCTTGCTAAAGGTTTGTAGCCTATGCAATTATGTTCAATTATTTCAATGAATCATAATTCAATGCCAGAAATCTTTTTTGAATATCTGTGAATATTTTTTAACCATCTGTTTGATTAAATGAATAAAATATAGGAACAAACAATTGAGTATTCCGTTTTTTTCATGGTTAATTATTACATTATTTAAATTTGGTCCCCATCAATCCTGAATATGTGGTTACATCCTTGACTATGATACTCTACCAGATGCTGTAGCCTTGACATGTTACATTCATAAATTAATTCCCACAAAGAACCCATCCGTGATCTTGTTCATAATAAAGACATAATCATTCACATTTTAGACACATGTTAATGTTTTGATTAGTAATTAATTAGTAGTTATTTTAAATGAGCCAAAGTTAGTTGATAGTTCTCAAAGAGGAAAATTTAATTTAGTAATAAGTGATTACTTAACAGTGAACTACCTCAGTGTTCAGTTCACTATTACTTACTGATTGGTTAATCCTGTTTCCATATTAGTTAATAGTAGTAACTAAAGTGTTAACGTAGTACTATTCATTTGTCCTTCTTTAATTCCTGCATAGTTAACTATTAATGATGGACCATTATTCTAAAATGTTATCTAACACTTTAGAACACTGTATCTTACTTAATGCATAACAAATAAGGAATTACTGCAGAACTAATAGGTCATTCTTCATTAACACTTAAGTCACTACTATTAACTACTAAGGAAGATGTGTTAACTAATCAGTATGTAATAGCATTTTATAGTTGTGTTAAAGGGGTCATATAATGGTACATGCACTTTTTCAAGTTGATTGTACTGAAATGTGTGTTGGCTGTGCCTGTACACAACCATCCTATTATGATAAAAATCCATCCAGTGTTTTTGTTTTAATCTCCTTATATATTTCCCCTGCCTCAAATCGAGCCGTTCGACCGTGTGACGTCACACGGTCGGACGCCCCTCCCAGGATTGTTGATTGACAGCAGTGTTTCAACACAGACCCGCCCTCGCTCGTGAGTGAGCTGTCAATCATAGTCCGTCATCATTGTTGATACACTGGAGTAGAATGGCGCCTAAGCAATTGTGGTGTTATGTTCTTCGGTGTAATAACGAACACAGCAGTCATTTTGATGTTCCTAAATCTGAACCGCTGAAGACGCAGTGGCTGAGTTTTGTTTACAATGGGAATATTCCCCATGAGCAACGTCAATGCGTTCATGTTTGCGCAAATCATTTTTCACCAGACTGCTTTATAAACGAGGGTCAGTATAAAGCTGGTTTTGCTAAGAAGCTGCTGCTGAATAAAGATTCGGTACCAACTATTTATATTCCCTCTGCACCTCCAGAAGAAGTAAGTGTAACATTTTATTAACCTTTATATTAATCTTTGCAAATCGCTTGCACGCTTCACAATGAATGTGGCTAATGTTTACACTCAGGATACATTACGGCATGTTTTCCATAACGTTACGAGACGTTCTCAATATAATTCATAATCCCATGTTTATAATGAACAACGCGTTATGGTTATTGTGTTATTAAAAACTGTGTACGCAGGTGTTACAGTTAACATGGTAACACTAAGTTACACCTGGTTTACTTGTATGTTACTGATTAAGAAGTAATGTAAAAAACAGTTATAACTGCATGTAGATGAATGGTAACACAATACTGGCAAAATACTGTTTACATCTTGCAAATGCATATGATTAAAGACTATTAATACTCTAATTGATGTTATCTGATCACTTATTTTTGCTTTCATATAGGCAACGGAGAGGCGGGGTGACCAAAGCTCATTATCATTTAAAGTCATATGCACTGAAATGGCGTGCTGAAAACAGAGCTGTTTTTGAGCAGGTAAAATTAGTGTTTTCTTAAAATAATAATGAGAATTTTTAATAAAATTATATTACAAAGTTTTCATTTAGACCCTAAAGATTCATATTAACTTGTACAAAAATGGCATTATATGACCCCTTTAAGTAACGATTAGCTAATAAATAACTATTGAATTCAGTCATGATGAACTTCTTTTAATTATCTACGAATTCAGCTTCAGGAGAAATAACTATTGAGTATCTACTAATGAACAGTCCATAGTAATAATAACATTAGAAGTAAGGAAGAAGAAAGGGCCACAATTGTAATTGTAATTAATCGACTGTTCATTAGTAGTTACTCAATAGCCCAGTTACAGAATTACCATCTCATTACACAGCAAAGCCCATGTTAGAATTAGAGCCACAATTTACCTCTGCCTGCTGCCTGAAGTTGGAGCTGTGACTTTAATCTTGAAATATCAGCTTGTCTTGGTGTTAAATGAAGGCATTGCATGATGAAACTATAATTTTTTTCCACTGTGTGGAGTGAAGAAAGTGTTTAATTTTGAAGAGTCTGATGCTGCTGCACTGATGACTTGAGGGACAGTCTAATCACTCAAGTGGGAGCGTCTCATTGCGCGCAGCTGTGAACTTCCGCTCTCGTAATAGTCCCATTCAATAATCTCTCAATAAATTGCACATTAATTCAAATTAAACCCAGTAATGTAATGACAGTTACGCCACACATTGTAAAGAAGTAAAAGAACAAAAGAATCATTATAAATTTACTTGAGTGAGAGTAAAAAGTACCCACTTTCAAACCTTATACTAAATGTAAAATTTTCCCCCAAATATTAGTCAAGTAAATGTAACGGAGTAAATGTAATGAGTTACGACCCTGCTCATGGAGAATGTGTGAACCCAGCTTGAGAGACATTTTTAAAAGCTTACATTCTTTTTAATCTGGCACAGTTGTAGCGCAGCCACATAAGGGATGAATATTTATATCGCTGTTAATTACTCTAATTATTCTTATAAGACAGCTGCTATGTTCTAATTATTCTACCTGTGTTTATTGCCCGGTTATGTGTTTGAGTTCCCGTTTTACTCACGCGAGAGTTCTGTCGCGTAGCTCCAGGGAATCCCCCGTGACGTCACTCCAAATCAGCTGTATGACTTTCTCTTCCATTTAAAAGGAGCCGGGAAACCGGTGTTCGAGAGCGACACGTTGATGCTCAAGGGGATTAGCGATCGATCGCACGAAAACCTCTATATTATGCTGTTCCAGACTGTGAATGAGAAGACATTGTGGGATTATCTTTATTTTTGGGGATTTTTTGCCTTTGGATTTCTTCACAGAACAGCGCTGCTTCACATCGAGCTCACGGACTTAACATATCCACTGGTGAGGCCGATTCAACACACACATATAAACAGGACATTGTACGGGACTCCTATAGTCAATTCATCCATTTTCATTCACCTTTAGTATTGATCTTTTTCTTGCTTTCTTGTTTGTCTTTTGTACATTTGTATATATACAGGTGAAACTCGAAAAATTAGAATATCGTGCAAAAGTTCATTAATTTCAGTAATTCAACTTAAAAGGTGAAACTAATATATTATATAGACTCATTACAAGCAAAGTAAGATATTTCAAGCCTTTATTTGATATCATTTTGATGATTATGGCTTACAGCTTATGAAAACCCCAAATTCAGAATCTCAGAAAATTAGAATATTGTGAAAATGTTCAGTATTGTAGGCTCAAAGTGTCACACTCTAATCAGCTAAACACCTGCAAAGGGTTCCTGAGCCTTTAAACGGTCTTTCAGTCTGGTTCAGTTGAATTCACAATCATGGGGAAGACTGCTGACCTGACAGTTGTGCAGAAAACCATCATTGACGCCCTCCACAAGGAGGGAAAGCCTCAAAAGGTAATTGCAAAAGAAGTTGGATGTTCTCAAAGTGCTGTATCAAAGCACATTAATAGAAAGTTAAGTGGAAGGGAAAAGTGTGGAAGAAAAAGGTGCACAAGCAGCAGGGATGACCGTAGCCTGGAGAGGATTGTCAGGAAAAGGCCATTCAAATGTGTGGGGAGCTTCACAAGGAGTGGACTGAGGCTGGAGTTACTGCATCAAGAGCCACCACACACAGACGGGCCCTGGACATGGGCTTCAAATGTCAAACGTCTTACCTGGGCTAAAGAAAAGAAGAACTGGTCTGTTGCTCAGTGGTCCAAAGTCCTCTTTTCTGATGAGAGCAAATTTTGCATCTCATTTGGAAACCAAGGTCCCAGAGTCTGGAGGAAGAATGGAGAGGCACACAATCCAAGATGTTTGAAGTCCAGTGTGAAGTTTCCACAGTCTGTGTTGGTTTGGGGAGCCATGTCATCGGCTGGTGTTGGTCCACTGTGCTTTATTAAGTCCAGAGTCAATGCAGCCGCTCTACCGGGACATTTTAGAGCACTTCATGCTTCCTTCAGCAGACAAGCTTTATGGAGATGCTGACTTCATTTTCCAGCAGGACTTGGCACCTGCCCACACTGCCAAAAGTACCAAAACCTGGTTCAATGACCATGGTATTACTGTGCTTGATTGGCCAGCAAACTCGCCTGACCTGAACCCCATAGAGAATCTATGGGGCATTGCCAAGAGAAAGATGAGAGACATGAGACCAAACAATGCAGAAGAGCTGAAGGCCGCTATTGAAGCATCTTGGTCTTCCATAACACCTCAGCAGTGCCACAGGCTGATAGCATCCATGCCACGCCACACTGAGGCAGTAATTAATGCAAAAGGGGCCCAAACCAAGTACTGAGTACATATGCATGATTATACTTTTCAGAGGGCCGACATTTCTGTATTTAAAATCCTTTTTTTTATTGATTTCATGTAATATTCTAATTTTCTGAGATTCTGAATTTGGGGTTTTCATAAGCTGTAAGCCATAATCATCAAAATGATATCAAATAAAGGCTTGAAATATCTTACTTTGCTTGTAATGAGTCTATATAATATATTAGTTTCACCTTTTAAGTTGAATTACTGAAATTAATGAACTTTTGCACGATATTCTAATTTTTCGAGTTTCACCTGTATATATTTCTGGATTCACTTTGATGTTTTTTTCTTCTACTTATTGTAAATACACTTTGGGTTTAAATCAAGTTGTTGTCTTCCTAGCCTTCTTCTTTTTTTTTTTATAAACTTCCCATCACCATACAAACATAGGGTCAAGACGATAATGAAAGTAGCATACTGAATATAGGCATGGTACAACTGATGCATGCTGACTTGACTCAATGTAAAGGTAATTTATTGGCCCTAAATCAAAAATTACATACTTTGGAACAAGATTTCAAACAGTCAATGGACAGTACATTGAATCGGGAAACAAGCTTTAGGCAAGCCGTGGACTCTAGCTTGGCAGGGTTGGAGGATTACTTCGTTAAGGCAATGGAAAAATTAGAAAAGGCTGTAACAAATTGTTTTCTGAGGAGAGATGCAAAATGGGAAAATCAAATGATAAAAATGAGGCTCACTAGCACTCCCACACTCTCCAGATTACAGGCCTACTCACCAGATTCCTCCCATTTTTCCACTGTCCATCAACCACTGACCCCAGCTTTAATATCTAGAGAGAAAATTCCCACTCATAAATGATACTTATGTTGTTCAACCTCAGGTGCTTGCTCACCATCCTAATGTGAATACCTCCTCTGTAGTGGCAGGTGCATCCTCATTCTGTGCCCGACCTCCTATCCGCATCGAGTTCCCTTCTTTCGGAGACTCCTGTGAGACAGCGGAGGTGCTCAACTTCATCGAGCAATGTGAGAACTTCCTGGCGATCCGGCCCCTTCCCTGTGCTGAACTACTAGGAACCTTAAGTACGGTACTGAAAGGACCCGCTCTGAGCTGGTGGAAGGCAGAGAAGGTCAAGGTAACGGATTGGATATCCTTCAAAAGGGCATTTATGGCTGCTTTTCTTTCAGATGAAGTGGAGGAAAAGCTGAGGACAATGGTTCAGCAGCCACGACAACGCCTGATGGACTTTGCTTATGACTACCGGGCCTTATGTCTGAAATGGAAGCCAGAGATCTCTGAAGAGGAGCTAGTAAATCGTATACTGAACAACATCAACCCCAGAGTCGCCGGGTGTATGAGGGGAACAGTCAACTCGGTTGAACACCTGGTGAAAATCGGATCCATGTTGGAAAAGGACTACATGGGAGCTAAAGACTACTGGCAGAAAGTGGGAACTCAGAGCAGCAAAGAAAAGACCAACAAGAAATCTGCTGAACGTACCTTCAACAAAAACCTGGCCGGAGTAACACTAGCTCAACCCCATCCAGTGTCATCTCTCCTTGTGGTGCCTGTAAGGGTAAATGGCAAAGAAGTGAAGGCAGTGTTAGACACAGGTAGCACTTACACTTTAATGCAAGAAAACCTGTGGAAACAGTTGAGATGTGAGATTCCATCAGTTGTTACCTTCAGCCCACAGAGGTTCATTATGGCAGACGGAACAATTCACCAGTCCAGAGACCTGCAAAGGATTAGGTTTCAATGGCATGACCAGGAATGCAGTATGGATACTTATATCCTAAAAGACACTCACCTCGCATTTCCTCTTATTGCTGGTCTGGATTTCCTGAGGGCCACGGGAGCAGTCCTGGAAGTGGGACCTGGCAGATATGGGTTAAGATCTGACAAAGGATACACCTATTACCCTTTCTTGCCATCACAGATTCCAACAGATCCAGCCAACCCATCTGGTCAAGTTCTTTCTCATATGGCTGCAAAGCTGAATTTATACTATGCCTTACCCTCAACTGGTAGACTTCCTGAACTCATGTCCGTTTCCACGGAGATCACTGTGTGGGACTCTGACAATCAGGAGGAGTTAATGAAGTTGATCTCTGCCTGGCCATGCACCACTTCAAACACCCTGGGTAAGACATCAATAGTACATCACAAAATCACATTATCGGATGACATACCTCTCAAATCCCGAGCATACAGAGTTTCTCCTCTTAAGAAGCAGATCATTGAGGAGCAAGTAGATCAGATGCTGCGAGATGATATCATTGAACCATCCTGTGGTCCTGGTCCCCAAACCTGATGGCTCTTATAGGTTCTGCGTGGATTATAGGAAGCTTAAGAGCAAGACAGTACCAGACGCTTACCCTATGCCGTTAATTCACGACATCCTTGAATCCCTGGAAGGAGCCTCCTGGTTTAGTTCCTTGGATCTGCAGTCTGGGTACTGGCAGGTGGAGATGGATGACCAGAGTAAAGAGAAGACTGCTTTTATCTCAACCAAGGGGCTATTTCAATTCAAGTCGATGCCGTATGGGCTCAGAAATGCCGCTGCTACCTTCCAACGGTTGATGGAGAGAGTACTGTCTGATCTGAGGGGGACAATTTGTTTTGTGTATATTGACGACATAATCATCTATTCAAAGTCAATAGAACAACACATTCAACATTTCAACATGGTTCTACATAGACTTACCCAAGCCAACCTGACGCTGAACATGAAGAAATGCCACTTCTTCAAGTGACAGCTCAAATTCCTCGGCCATATAGTCTCTGAGAGGGGAGTGGAGATTGACCGAGAGAAGACCAGGGCCGTTGCGGAGTTCCCCCCACCGCAAGATCTGAAAGCCTTGCAACGATTTCTGGGACTGGCAGGGTGGTATCATAAGTTTATTTCCCACTTCGCTGACATTGCTGCTCCATTGAACCACCTCAAAAAGAAAGGAGTTAAGTGGTAGTGGACTCCAGAGTGTCAATCTAGTATGGATGCACTTAAACAAGCTTTTCAAAACTCACCGGTGTTGATACAACCTGACATTAACCAACCCTTCCAGGTTCATACGGACTACCTCCGACTGAGGTAGGACTGGGGGCCATCCTCACTCAACATTCCGAGGAGGGAGAAAAGGTGGTGGCGTATGCATCACGGACCTTAACTGGAGCAGAAAAAAATTACAGCACGTCAGAAAAGGAATGTCTGGCAGTGGTTTGGGCTGTAGAAAAGTGGAGACATTACCTGGAGGGAAGACCCTTCGACGTCTTCACAGATCATGCGGCACTCGCCTGGGCGTTCAACTGCCTTAAAACATCCTCACGCCTTACCTGCTGGACACTCCGCCTACAACAGTTCAGTTTTTCAGTTCATCACAGGAAAGGTTGCCTCAATCAGGGACCTGACGCTTTGTCCCGGGTCCTGGAGAAACCTGTTGCTGATGATGCTCCTTGCCTGATCACGTCTTCACACAATGCATCTACATTACCTCACTCTCTGGAAGAAATATCAAAAGCTCAAAGTTTGGATGATACCATCTCTCACCTGCAGTCTAACATGAACCCTCGAGCAGTCAAAGACCAACACATCACCTTTGAAGACCTCCAAGGGGTGTGGTACCGCAGAGTTCCCATGAAAAACCAAGGAGTGAAATATCAACTGGTAGTACCACAATCCTTAACATCTGATTTCATGCATTACTATCATGATAATCCACTTGGAGGCCATCTCGGACGGTTGAAAACTCTGCTGAAGATCCTAGACGTGGCATGTGGCCGTCCGTCCGGAAGGACGTCTGCCAATACATTAAAACCTGTGAGATATGCCAGAAATATAAGCCCAGCAATACCAAACCATCGGGATTTATGCAGAGCACACTGATCACAGAACCTGGACACACGTTAGGGGTGGATATTATGGGACCCTTCCCCAACAGCAAGAGGCAGAATACTTACCTCCTATTCATTGTGGATTATTTCACCAAGTGGGTGGAAATGTTCCCCCTCAGAGACAGTAAGACACAGAAAATAGTGAAGATTCTACGGGAGGAGATATTCACATGTTGGGGGGTACCTAAATACCTGGTGTCCGATAGGGGTCCCCAATTTACTTCCAGCATCCTGGGTGATCTGTGCAAAACATGGGGATGTGTCCAGAAACTCACCACGAGTTATCACCCACAGTCAAACCTAACAGAGAGGATCAACCGAACCATAAAAACCATGATTGCTGCCTATGTGGGTCAACAACATCAGACCTGGGACCAGTGGCTACCTGAATTACGCTTTATTGCCCGGTTATGTGTTTGAGTTCCCGTTTTACTCACGCGAGAGTTCTGACGTCACTCCAAATCAGCTGTATGACTTTTTCTTCCGTTTAAAAGGAGCCGGGAAACCGGCGTTCGAGAGCGACACGTTGATGCTCAAGGGGATTAGCGATTGATCGCGCGAAAACCTCTATATTAAGCTGTTCCAGACTGTGAATGAGAAGACATTGTGGGATTATCTTAATTTTTTGGGATTTTTTGCCTTTGGATTTCTTCACAGAACATCGAGCTCACGGACTTAACATATCCACTGGTGAGGCCGATTCAACACACACATAAACAGGACATTGTACGGGACTCCTATAGTCAATTCATCCATTTTCATTCACCTTTAGTATTGATCTTTTTCTTGCTTTCTTGTGTGTCTTTTGTACATTTGTATATATATATATATTTCTGGATTCACTTTGATGTTTTTTTCTTCTACTTATTGTAAATACACTTTGGGTTTAAATCGAGTTGTTGTCTTCCTAGCCTTCTACTTTTTTTTTATAAACTTAAAAACATGGCACTCCTAAGCGCAGCAAGATGCCGGTGAAACACAGCAAGACGCCACGCAACAGTCAATGACATCCTTTTAACCTAGCGCATGTTCACATAGGAAAAAAAACATTATACAGTATATATATATATATATATATATATATATATATATATATATATATATATATATATATATATATAACAGCACAGATGGACAAATTGTGAACTTGAATGTGTTGCTGCAAAACATTTAACAGATTAACAGTGACTGTTTAATATTAATAGGTAACAGATTGACAGTGACTGAAAGAGAGTGCTGCTGATAGGCTTATTGATTGAGCCATGTATTTGCTACAGTATGTAGGGCTTTTTTTAATATATATATACGAAACAGGATACTTTGTTCTGCACCACATTACCTTGAATATGAGGTGTATGTGATTTATTTGGAGAAAATAAATGATTTACATTTCAAAGCTTAGTTTACGGTCTTTCAGTTGGTCAAAATATCAACATGTAGTTTCCTGATTGGCTTAGACTATAAATCTGTCAAAAGTGTCTGTCAGAACTGATTGCTAGTCTGATAAGGTAAAATGTTGTGACGTTTTTATAACTGCAGGATAATCTGGCCAAATAGACCACGGTAGTAACTAATTTATAGATTGTCATTGTTACCAACCAGTGGTCAACATAATTTCAAGAATCACATGTCCTTGGCAAGCCTAGTACTAAAGGATTTATTTATATACATTATTGGTGTTATAAAGAAAAATATACACGTGTGATAGCAAGTTAAACATTACGGTATTATTATTGTATTTCACTACACACACACACACAACTATACATATCTATATCAATAAAATATCTTACCTGTTTAGTAAGAAAAAAGCCATCTTTGGGTCGCTTTTAAATCCTTTCAGATCTCTGAGTTGTTGCCATCTCTGAAAAGCCAAACCAATGTCTCTGTAGCTTTCCCTTTTTGCTTGTAGACTCTAACTCTGATTCCCCAGAGGTTTGCCACATTGAATGATCCGTGGTCAATTTTTCTCGTTCGTCGTGACAACCAACTTTCAGGTTCACACTACTCCCACACATGCGCTAATGAAGCCGGAGCTTATTTTCTCTTTGTTCGGATATGACGTCAACACGCATGGGCGAATGATGTATGTATGCAATTTCCCACGAAATCAGTCCAAACAGCTCTAAAATATAAATATTTATTATAGGTTTATCAAAGTGTATTTGGGTAAAGTAAAGACATGGTTTGGAAGATTAATTTTTGTTGCACTCTCTCATTAATAACATTTTTGTTATTTTAAAAAAAGTTACATAGTGTAGCTTTAATTTAATAAAATGTTTTATTACAAATCATATTATCAGTATAACAGTTAACTTTGACAAAAAAACTCTTTTTAAAAATTAAGATTTGCATTGTCTCACTTTTGTTTTAAAGACAGCACACACAACATAAAATTAAACAAATTTCTATATATACAGAATGTATACACACACTTAGCACTTTATAAGGAACACTATGGTCCTAATAAAGTTTCCGACATGGTTTTCTGCTGATGTAGCCCATCCGCCTCAAGGCTCGACTTGTTGTGCATTGTGGAATGCTATTCTGCTCACCAGGGGCTGACTGGCCATAGGGAGAACCTGGACTTTTCCCTCTGGGTCAACCGCAAAATGGGATAGAACGGGCGAGGATAAGCTGAAACGGGTTGCCGTGTTATGTCGTATGGGCCACGACTGGTTAAAGAGGTCCGCTTGCCGATATGCAGAAAGGGACAGCGAAACCCCCTACATCCCAAAACCACCCGCCCACTCAACAACTTTTGGGCTGGATTTTCGAAATCTCTAGGATCACATTTTTACCCATTCTGGTTGATGTGAACATTAACTGAAATTCCTGACTCGTAGCTGCATGATTTTATGCATTGCACTGCTGCCACATGATTGGCAGATTAGTTAATCACAATAAGTAGATGTAAAGGTGTTCCTAATAAAGTATTCAGTGAGTGTGTGTGTGTGTGTGTGTGTGTGTGTGTGTGTGTGTGTGTTACATTTTATATCATGAAATCTGGTTATTCCAGGTTTAAATTAGATTTTGGTTTCCATAATTTCTATGTGGACTCAGACTTTTGAACTCACTGTAGTGAGAGAGGGAAAGAGACTCTAGTAAGTAAGGCTTTTTGTTGTTGTTTTGTGTAATATCTTGCCTCAGAACTTGCTTTGATCTGCACTCGAACTGATGAATATTTCAGCTGAGACTGGATGCTCTGTTTTCTTAGATGAGACGGCTCCATCTGTTTGCCAGTGTTGTTTAGGTAAAGTCATTAGCAATCTAAAATGAAGTCCATTTGCAATGCTCAACTTTTGTCTTCTATCTTGTGTTCCAAAACACAGCACTTAGATAAACCACACTAATGATTTAAAATGCTCCATCATTCAAAATCTCAGTGATGTCTCGAATGCAAACAATATCTTAATATGTGTATCTGAATTAGAAAACACATTGCAGTTCTGTTGGTAGAACTGTAATGTTCTCTGTCTGGATGTGTGTTTAGGAGAGTTAGGACACTAAGGACAAATGTGTACTCTCCCGCTGTGTTTAGCGTGTATTGATCAGTGAGTTTGGCATTTGCTGAAGGGGCCACTGTGTCTCTTGGCTGAGAACCCTGTGGAGTCATCGGTCACAACATAGAGGACATGACAGCAAACAGAACAGAGTGAGCACCTAAATCCAGCCCTCTGAAGATCAGTGTCTTCACTGGTCTATAAGGCCCCGGGAGAGAGATGGAAAATTTTATTGGAACCCTGTTTGTACCTCAGACTTCTTTGAGTCAAGCAAAGAGGGTGGAGGCCAGCAGTAATTGGACAGAGGAAAAGTAAAGCATGTGGAAAAACAAATGTAGTAATTGATTTTTTGAATTAAACTAGTCAAAATTTTGATTATCAAACACTCCACCATCAACCCACTTTGTCATTTCAAGGAGGTCTCATGTAGCATGCCATTGCAGATATGGTACATGGTAATAAGTTTAGGCCTACATCTCTCCATCTGTCTAAGGATAGTTAAAGATAACAATTTAATTGTTATCTTTACAGCTTAAGCTTTATCTTGCAAACACTAATTTATGAAGTTGTATTCTGTCATTTTTTTTTCAAAATTATATATTTACCCCCAAAGAATAATTAGTACTTCTGATAAGTCAGTTTGAAATCAGGTGAACGTACATGAAATGAAGACTCTAATCATATCAGTAGCATAATGAAAGCTGTTTTATCTTACATGGAGTGGTTCAATTTATGGGGACCGCCATGTTGAGATCACATGAACAGTCAAATACTTATTTTATCTTTTATCTAACCTTCCTGTTATTGGACACCTTCACTCACAGAATAACCATGGCTTTCTGCGATGAGATACAGTACAATGGTATCTGTATCTGTAAGTGAAAACCAAAAACTATTGGTTTTGCATGATACTGTGTAAGGCATATCATTGTAATGTAAATCTGAATTGACTGCCATATCGGCCAGTGCAACATAAAAAAAAAATTGCATTTAGCCCTATAATGAAAATGTATCATATTTGATCCATTAATTTCTAATGTCCCTACATAAACATGGTTCATACTGTCTTAAAAAAAACTGTTTGAGTACGCTCAAAGTCTTATTTATCAAGTCAGTCCACTCAGTGGCCATGATTGGAATGCTCCCGGGCAGCTATCTCTCTTTTTGTAAACAGCCGGCATGCAAGTTTAGCCCCTATCTACTTGAATGGGGAAAAACCGAAATCTCAAAAATGGTTGGTCAAGATTACGATCAAAGAATATATTTAATTCACAGGAGGTGTCTGTCTCTAAAAGGTGATTGGCTCTTTTACATGTAAGGCAGGACCTATTTTCTATTTCTGTGGACCATTGGGCATTTCAGTTTCTCCCATTAATTTTAATAGAAATGCACTATACAATTAAACAGACATGTCGTGACTTCTAAGTTGATTTGAAGCATGCACTCATTTACCAGACATAAAGAACAAGTATGTGGTGCTTTGTTTTTCAACTCATCTCAATGTTTCTCGTCTCAAGTTTGTGGAGAGCCTGCTGTCTGAGTAGCACTAATGAGTTCTGAGTCCCTAGCTTGACCCAGTCTCACAAGATTACAGTCACCAGCTTTAGCAAAAGCCTTTTACTCAACTTCTGAGAGCTGATTTTCAACAGACTCAGTCCAATTCTTCACAATTTCCCTCACTCACCCATATAGCACTATTTTACAATACAAATATGAATATGGAAAAATAAAAGTCATTGACTTATTACTTAAGGCTGAGCTGGTCCTTCAGGTGTATTACAGTTTTAATGTGCAAAATGTAGATTACAAAACAGAATCTTTGAAGAAGAAATTTAACCAATAATTGTTAAATCTCTTACATCAGTATCAATATCATTGAGACATGAGAGGGTGCAGCTTTCCACTAGCTGATGTTTATATTGTGTAGTATTTATCAGTTGCTCTGGGACATCCTGTAGACAGGTAAGCCTGTAGAAGTATAAAAAATATATACGTAAAGGTTATATACACATATAACTTTTCTTTTTCCAAAAAACAAAAAACAGCTTAGACCAGTTTGCACCAGATTTCATGTCAATGAGCATGTTTACATGCACACTAATACACTGATTACTCCCCAAAATCATCTTATTTAAAAATGTTCATTGCATTTACAGTACCACAAGCGTTGTCAGCTTTTTAAACATAATTGGTGTAAGAACGTGCATGTAAACGCTCTCAATGATAATTGGTCACAAGTAGGGCTGTCAATTAATGAAACATTTTAATCAAATTAGTTTCATAATGTGCCAATTAATTAATCAAATTAGTCACAAAACAATATTTAATGAGAAATTAATAATAAAAATAATATGTAGGCCTAATACTGGCCATAAGGAGAATTGTGACTTTTCCCATTGGCTGGCTGCGAATCGGAACTGAACGTGCCACAATGAGCTAAAATGGGCCGCCAGGTAATTATGAATGGGCCGAGACAGGCTGATGAGGGCCGTAAAACGGTGCCGCGATATGATGACAGGGGCCACCATATGCAGAAAAGGTAAGTGAAACCTCCCACATCCCAAACCACCTCCACCCCAAAACACCCACCTCAACAACTTTTAATCCAGTTTCCATGTAAAATCCAAAGCCGATTTCTCTTCCCAGTATGCCCTTGGCTTGTGGAATGAAGCACAAAAGACAATCATCCCAAATAGAACTGAGCCACTGCTCTTGGTCTGACAGTCTCAGAAAAGCATGAGCCTGCACAAAACTGAAGGTAGTAACAATTATCAGAGAAAATCATTATCTGGCACCACAGTGCTGTTTGTTTGGATGTGAGCTGTTTGTACCTGTGTGGTGATGTAGGCAATTACCTGGAATTTTAAGCCAAATGTCCCTGTGCATCATGGCAGAGTGCAAATGTGACTATTTGGAGCATGAAGGCTGGGCACAGAGCAAGGTCAGCACATCAACAGAATGAACAAGCAAGAAAGCAAGACAGAATGCAAGACAGCATGCAACATGTTAACAGGAAGGGATCAAACTGTTATTGTATTAACATTCTATGATGACAGAGGCAGTTCTACACATTGAGCATGTCACAAGACCTTGAGCCTCAATGTATTTTATAAGCCTAAAGGCTGAAACTGAAATAGGGTTTGTGTAGCATTTGGATTTATCAACATTTAATTTGTGGAGAAATGTCCCAGGCAACGAAAAGGACTTGAGGAAAATTTTGTGTCCACAACAGGGTCTTTTTAAATCCATTTTTGACAGCTGAACATTATGTCCACACTCTAAATCTGATAGACAGTGAAGTACTCACACAAACATGTTTACCTGAGTCAAGGCCGTTCGGTTCTTTAAGGCAGTAAAACTGTTTCTTCATCTGAATGACAAAACACAATCCATCATTTCATTGTATTAGTAAATTAAACACAATTTTGTAAATTTTTATGAATAATACCAAAATTTAATATGAACAAAAAAAGGCTATCCCTACAACAAATCTAGAGTTCTGGCAAACTAGCCACAAACTAGCTACAAATTTGCCACTCATTATTTTCACGTGCAAATGAGCTTGTGATTCAAACAAATGTTTACCAGAAGTATAATGTCAACAAAACCTAAAACCCCAAAACGGCTGTAAAATGATGATTTAAACAACTTCACAGCTCAAATAATTGTTTTATTTGAGTTTTAACAAAATAATTAATTGTAAGTGCTTTTATTAAATTATAAGCTTCACATTTCTCCAAAAATTGGCTCCATTCACTTTCAATGTAAGTGCCATTTCACTGTAACCTCAATGTGTTTTTTGTTAAGAAAAGGAGGGATGAGTCTAAATTATTTTTTGTAGTAATCAACATTATGCCACAAATACTGTCAATCAGGGACTAAAAACAAAATGTTTTTCATTACAGTTCATTCTGAGCAAAAACAGTATTTTTCCGTTCTGTTTCAAAAGTTTCCCAGCCTCCTTTCCAAATGGTTACTGGTTAGAACAAAAAAAAGAACGGTTAATAACGTTATAATACATAGCTATTATAGCATCGACGCTCTGAGCAGCTCTATGTCTGCTTTGGTGGACACCGGAAACGGAACGCTGTCTCCAAACAGAGGCTTGCCCACTGGATCGTGGATGCCATTGCATTGGCCTACCAGAACCAGGCCATGCCCGCCTCCTTGCGGGTTCGAGCACAATCTACAAGGAGTGTGGCATCTTCATGGGCACTGGCCAATGGTACCTCTATAGCAGACATCTGCTGAGCAGCAGGCTGGGCAACACCCAATACTTTAGCGGGATTCTACAATCTCCGGTTTGAGCCGCTTGCATATAGTGCCTTTCCCCTCCAGGAGGTGAAGTTGTGCTCTCTTTTCTTCCATGCGAGTTTACGCACCAAGAACCCTCCTAGCCCTCTGGCTCACATTCAGCGGAGGAATTCGTAGTCAGACCCAGTACGTGTACCTGTACTGGGGTACGTGCTCCACAGGTGTTGGTTACCCCGGTATCATCCTTTGATGTATCTTTTGCAGCATGGTCTCTCTTCGGTAGAACCGCGTCCCCGTGGGCAGAACTCTCTCTGTCCCGGTCGCTGTGTTTGTAGAGCTCCTCCCCTACGAAAGGCAGGGCCTACCGCTGCACCACTTCCATGTGCGGCCTTGAGCCCAAGTGGCGTATTTGCCACATGTTTAACCCCCTTCGGGGCAAGGTGTGGTCTCCGCTGGGTCTTTTCCACCTGAAAGAATAGGAAAGGAAAATAACGCCTTCCCATTTCCAAGAACGCATTTTATGAGCATTTAAAGGCCCCAGACGAATCTAATACTCAGTGGAGAGAAAACTTTGAGAGAAAAGGATGCATCTGGCATGGCCTGCTCCCATACTAGATAAGTCTCCCACCCTCCATGCCATTTTATTGGGGCGTCAGGGGAGGTGTGCAGTCTGAGTGCATCTGTTCCGACGCTCAACAGTAGCACTTGCACCGGCAGTTCACGTAACACAGTTCAGCCATTGTGCCGTTTCATATTGGGACCCCTAGTGTCACTACATTGACACAATGTCAAGTGAGTTACAGAAGGGGAATGTCTCGGTTATTGTCATAACCTCCATTCCCTGATGGAGGGAAAGAGACGTTGTGTCCCTCTTGCCACTGGCTGTACTACCCGCTGTAATGTCCGGACTTTGGCTCGGCTCCTCAGGACAAAACTTGAATGAACTCTGCATTCCAGCTCTCATTTATACCCTTATGTCTGGGGAGTGGCATCCAAATTGCAATCACCAATTCTCATTGGCCTTTTCTCAAAGATAGGAGGTGTTTTGGAGCTCTCAAGAGCGATGTCTAGTGTCACTACATTGACACAACGTCGGAAATGAGGTTATGGCGTTTACCAAGACGTTTTCACTCCAGAACCATTGAAAATCACTTTGTTCTGGTTCTCGATTACATTTTTAGCAGAATGTTGTTCTGTTTTCCTTTTCATTACTTGAAATGATTTTAGTCCTGGTTGTTGATTGTGCTTAATTTGTATTGAACCTGGTATCTCCCTTCAAGCTGTCAAAGAATGCAAACAAATGTACATACTTACGTATTTAAATTCTTAATTGTATTCTACATATACAATTTCATTTTAGAAATTTGTGTAAACTAAATTACGTACTTATTTGAAAGCTAGTAACTTTAGCTTTTTGTACTAAAGTAATTAAGTAATGAATTACTTTGTATAGATTACACCCAACACTTGTTTTAATGCCTAGTACAAGGCAGAATTCTTTAGCATGAGCTTGATCATACACTGCAAAAAATAACAGTATTTTTATTGAAGTATACTGTTCAATAAATATATTTTTTTCCAGTAAAACTGTTGATACATACTTAAAACATGATAATAATTGTTTTAATACAATACAAGTTTAAGTTTATTTTAAGTTTATTATTCTTACTCCATTGGCTTGCTTTTTTTTCTTCTTTTTTAAAGCATACAAATTGAACTTTGCGGATGAGGTATGGAAACTGAATTCAATATACATTCTCTAGAAACAAGTAATACTATTTGAAATATTTTAACATCAAGTATATTTATCTTGTGTGAGCATATTTAGATATTTTATACTGGAGAACAAGATGAAAATACTGATTAAGAAAATGATTTTTGTAAATGGTCTGAACTTATATAGCACCTTTTTAACCTTAACGGTATTCAAAGCGCTTTACACTGTGACTCATTCACCCATTCACACACACATTCGTACACCAAATGCGGCAGAGCTGCCATGTAAGGCACTAGCCTGCCATTGGGTGCAACTTGGGGTTCAGTGTCTTGCCCAAGGATACTTCGGCATGTGGAGTTGAACCACCAACCCTACAATTAGTGGCCGACCCACTCTACCACCTGATCCACAGCCAGCCCTCTTTTTGTAGTGAATGCAGTGCATTGACATATTACCATGTGACATAAATCTAAAGCTAGACAAACTCAGCAAAATATACAAAGACACAACTTGAGTGCTGTATAAAATGTATAAAAATAGCACACCAGAGTGCAGAGAAGTTTTGTCTTTCCACCCAAAATAATTTGCACTTTGAATCATCTGGGTAGCTCTTGGTGATGTCGCGTGACATGCAGCGAGGCGTAGTTTTTCATGCAGGGAGACAGAAAGTGGAATAGAGGGAGAGATAGAGAGAGAAAGAATTAGACATAGTGGGAAGAAGAGTGATCCAAAGAAGCTTCTGCCTGACTGGCTGTACATCCATGCGGTCCGCCTGCCTCTATGTGCCAGCTGCACTTCTCTAATGCTCATCACTTATGGAGCAGCTCTTATCTTCCAAATACTATATTAGCAGGCTGAAAGAGTGTTTGTTTGTGCATGGTGCATTTCTGATGAGCTGAGTTTCTCGCAGGCTGTAAGATGCAGAATATCAAAGGAGTTTTGGATTACGTAGAGACACCCATGGGCCCTTTCATTCAGACTAGGGCCCCTCTCACTCTCTTTATTTATAAGTCAGTCAAACGTAGAGCATGACACTTGTTTTTTCAGCATGATTAAATATTGCAGGCATTTGCCTGTTTCATATAAAATGTATGTGCATTCGTTTTTCGCTGTGCACACGTTTCTTAAAGAAATAGGCCAGTTCACCCAGAAATGCAAATTCTGTAATAATTTACTTATGTCATTCTAAACCCGTATGCTGTTACTTTTTCCATGGAACACAAAAAAGATTTACTATTTCTGGCAAGCTTCATAAAGGACAATATGAATCTTATGCTCTATTCAAGTATTCTGAAGACTTTGATCTTTGAACTTTGATTACATAAAATAAATGTATCACATGCTTCAAAACACTGTTTGAGACTATTTGTGTGAAGATGTGAACCAGTGGTTCTCAACCCTTTTTTAAGTAGCCTAATGTTGTTCAGTGTAATGTTCAATGTTAACAATGTTCTTCAAAATTTTACTAGCTAGATATTAGTAACACGGGCTAGCTTGCTGCACCTCAATTAACCACTTTTCCTAAAACAACATCATAAATTATATTTTCAGATGTTAAGACATGCAGAAAATAACTAGATTTTTTAGAAAACATACTGAAACTGCCAGATAGGAACCTCAAGAGGTCTGACATGACAAATGACAGAAAAGTAAATGAGAAGAAGATTAATTTATGCATTGCAGACTATTATTTTTTAAAGGGCCAGACTTTTTATATATTATATATTTTTAGTTAAGAAGTGAATAATCATCCATACAAAGTAAATACATTGTTGGTCATTTATCTCCATGCCATTAAAACAAATTGTAAAGGGATTAATTGAAAGGAGGAGGCGAGAACCGGCTTGACGATATAAATAATAATGTTAATATAAAACTGAACCAAAAGACACAAACACACACATATGATGGATAGCTGCCTGTAACCACTCTCTTTCTCTCTGTCGCACCACCGTCCGCAGTCGGCCTTTATCACTCTCAGAGGCTTAATTTGCCTTATAAAGGACCGGGTGTGTAGAATCACGATCCGGCTTCGCAATTAATTATTGATTTTCTTTTTTGCTCTTTATTTTAGTCGTATCAAGCATCAATAATGTGGTCAGCATCCAGAAGGTAGCTTACTGGTAACACTACAGTGCTAATTCAGTAAACAAAATAATGTAATTTACTGAAATCTTAGATTCAGGAGATATGCATTCCTATTAAAATTTATATTTTAGCCATGGTGAAGGGGTTCCCTTAAGGGGATAAGCCACTTATCTCTTCCAAGTTCCAATCCTAGCAATTCCTAAGCCTGTACCTGATGGATTGAGAAGTTCTGATCTTCTGAACAGCCCAGCAAATAGTTCTCAAGCCTTTTCTGGAGAGCCTTACAGATGATGCTTCCTTTGGAAGATGTTACCGTCTCAATTTCCCATCCTTTTTCATTGTGATCGATTTTCTCTAAGAGGAATGGTGACAGGTAGATGAAGTTATATCCTTTTCTCCTCGTCCCATTCGTTGCCCTGCAGAGATTCGATAAAATATTTAAGCTCCAGCATTTATGCTTTTTTCTCCCTTCTGAATTCACATATATGTGGAGGCCATAAAGGGGCAGAGTGAATACATAACAGAAACAAATTCTGATGCGACCATTAAGGAGCAGCCACATTTACCTTTGTACAGTGAAAATCAACAGATGAAGAACGTGTGAGCAAATGTAGAGCACACATGATATCAGCAAAAGCCTAACTGCCAAGCAGCCTCTTTTTAATGCTGCACTTTATACTCTGGGAGAGTGAAACTTCTGCTAAAATGATATCCTTGTCCATTGTGAATATTCACCCACACCCACCACACAGAGGTCACAGCCAAACCAAGTAACTTTCTATTGGTCGACACGACAATTGGCATGTCAAAATTCACCAAACTTGAACTCCACAAGAAATCTGCAAGAGGAAATTCTTCACCACTGGAAGTACATCATGTGAAATTCGCTATTGTGCGGATTCCCATTGAGATGATTATATTTTGAATGCAGAATTTTGCAGTGTGAAGGATAAATGTGACTGCATGTGCCTTTAGATTGTTTGCAGTAAAACACTGTAAATTACCAAAACAGGCCTATTTAGTAGGTGTAAATGGGGACATATAATTTATAATGTTTTTATAACTTATAATAGTGGTCAAGTCAAAATTTTGTTATATGACAATTTTTTACTTTCTCTCTTTCATTTCTTGCTTTATAGGAATATTCTGGTTTTATTACAAGTTAACCTCTTAAGATCCTTGCCATTTTTGAGGATTTCCGCCTGGATTTGGCCTACCCAAATTAAAAAGCTTCCCATTCCCACATACTTTGGCCTAAATACACAGTTTTGGTGTCATTTTACAGGAATCCTTTTGAAGTTGCATAAAACACTGCTAAAAATTAAAAAAAAAATTAAATATATGTTGTCTGAACAGTAATAACCCTCCTAAAAAAAGAGGCGCTTTTTGATTTTTTTTATATAAATTCATTTTTGAAAGTGTATAACTCAAGCCCTGTAAACCCTAGCAGCAAGCAGACAGTTTTGGCTGTTTACACTAGATGTCAGCAAATACCTGAAAAGGAATTTTGTCTGTATCATGTTTTATTTAATATCTATTTCAATTTATTTGAAGGGAGGAATATTACCTTTTTTGGTGTACTTTCCGCCTACCCAAATCTAAAGTCTCCCCATACCCATATACAGTGCTATAAATGCAAAATCCCAGTGTAATTTTACAGAAAACCCTTTGTCATTACATAAAACACTGTTGAAAGTGGTAAATATGCGCTCTGGTGTCTGGTGAGACACGCCTGTGTGTTTTGTGACGTAACCTACCTAGTGATCACTTCACAGTCTGGATGCAATATCACAGCCCCTGATTGGTCTATTTGATCTTGAGAGACAGCGGAGGGTCTAAGCTTTACGGCAATATATGCTTTATCCGGATCGGATGTTTACATATTTTCCTGGATTGATGAATATCATATAACATTACTTTGTGGTGTTTCTGCACTCGAGGGATTACTTGGGCACACAACCACAGAAAACACTGAAAAACGGCTCATTTTGCAGAGAATAACCTAAGGTAAAGGATTATGTAGCATTTGTGGCTAACTGTGCTGTCTAGTGCGAGTAGCACGGCAAATATTCAATAATTTCACTTGTATGTTTACAAATGTTGATTGTATACTTCAAGTCAAGTCAAGTCAAGTCAAGTGGTTTTTATTGTCGTTTCAACCATATACAGTTAGTACAGTACACAGCAAAACGAGACAACGTTCCTCCAGGACCATGGTGCTACATAAAAACAACAAAGGACCAACATAGGACCACATGAGACTACACAACGAAATAAAATACCTATATAAACTACCTATATATACCTATATAAAGTGCACGTGCAAACATGTGCAAAAAGTACAGGACAGTACAACAAATTACTGACAATGAACAGGACAATAGACAGTGCAGCGCCGACCAGTACTCAGTAGTGCAAAAAGATGACAGTTTCTAAAAATGTAAACATAACATACTATGAGATAATGTTCTATGCACATAGCAGTTATTGAGGTAGCAGACAGTTATAAAGTGACAGTTATTAAAGTGCAACCTCTTGCCAGACGGGAGGAGGGTAAAGAGTTTGTGTGAGGGGTGTGTGGGGTCGTCCACAATGCTGGTTGCTTTGCGGATACAGTGTTTTTTGTAAATGTCTTTGATGGAGGGAAGAGAGACCCCAATGATCTTCTCAGCTGTCCTCACTATCCTCTGCAGGGCTTTGCGGTCCGAAACGGTGCAAGTCCCAAACCAGGCAGTGATGCAGCTGCTCAGGATGCTCTCAATAGTCCCTCTATAGAATGTAGTGAGGATGGGGGTTGGGAGATGTGCTTTCCTCAGCCTTCGAAGAAAGTAGAGACGCTGCTGGGCTTTCTTAGTGATTGAGCTGGTGTTGAGGGACCAGGTGAGGTTCTCCGCCAGGTGAACACCAAGAAATTTGGTGCTCTTGACAATCTCCACAGAGGAGCCGTCGATGTTCAGCGGAGTGTGTTCACCTTGTGCTCTCCTAAAGTCAACAACCATCTCTTTTGTTTTGTCGACATTCAGGGACAGGTTGTTGGCTTTACACCAGTTCGTCAGCCGCTGCACCTCCTCTCTGTATGCTGACTCGTTGTTCTTGCTGATGAGACCCACCACGGTCGTGTCATCGGCGAACTTGATGATGTGATTCGAGCTGTGCATTGCTGCACAGTCGTGAGTCAGCAGAGTGAACAGCAGTGGACTGAGCACACAGCCCTGGGGGCCCCAGTGCTCAGTGTGGTGGTGGTGGAGATGCTGTTCCCGATCCGGACTGACTGAGGTCTCCCAGTCAGGAAGTCCAGGATCCAGTTGCAGAGGGAGGTGTCCAGGCCCAGCAGGTTCAGCTTTCCAATCAGGTGCTGGGGAATGATTGTGTTGAATGCTGAGCTGAAATCTATGAACAGCATTCGAACGTATGAGTCCTTATTGTCTAGGTGGGTGAGGGCCAGATGGAGGGTTGTGGTGATGGCATCGTCCGTTGAACGGTTTGAACGATATGCAAACTGCAGTGGGTCTAGTGAGGGGGCAGCTGGGTCTTAATCTGCCTCATGACGAGCCTCTCGAAGCACTTCATGATGATGGGTGTAAGTGCGACGGGACGGTAGTCGTTGAGGCAGGACACTGAAGACTTCTTTGGCATGGGGATGATGGTGGTGGCCTTGAAGCACGTTGGAACAACGGCGCTGCTCAGAGAGATGTTGAAGATGTCGGTAAGAACATCTGCTAGCTGGTCTGCACATCCTCTGAGCACTCTGCCAGGAATGTTGTCTGGTCCAGCAGCCTTCCGTGGGTTGACTCTACGTAGAGTTTTCCTCGCATCTGCCGTGGTAAGACAGAGCACCTGGTCGTTGGGAGGAGGGGTGGACTTCCTCGCCATCACGTCGTTCTGCACTTTAAACCGAGCGTAGAAGTCGTTCAGCGCATCTGGAAGGGAGGCATCTTTGTCACAGGCAACTGATGTTGTCCTGTAGTTGGTGATGGCCTGGATGCCCTGCCACATGCGCCGCGTGTCACCACTGTCCTGGAAGTGACTGTGGATTCTCTGGGCGCATGCGCGCTTTGCCTCTCTGATTGCCCGTGACAGTTTGGCCCTAGCTGTTCTTAGGGCTGCCTTATCGCCTGCTCTGAAGGCGGAGTCTCGGACCTCAGCAGCGTCGCACCTCCGCAGTCATCCACGGCTTCTGGTTGGAGCGTGTGGTGATGGTCTTGAGAAAGTGACATCATCAATGCACTTGCTGATGTAGCTGGTCACTGATGCTGTGTATTCCTCCAAGTTGGTAGAATCGCCATATGTTGCAGCCTCCCTGAACATGTGCCAGTCAGTACACTCAAAACAGTCCTGAAGAGCAGAGATGGCTCCTGCTGGCCAGGTTTTCACCTGCTTCTGAAGCGGTTTTGTGCGTCTGACGAGCGGTCTGTATGCTGGAATTAACATAACAGAGATTTGGTCTGAGTAGTCGAGGTGGGGGCGGGCTCCGCCGCACGCGCCTGGGATGTTTGTGTAAACAAGATCAAGCCGTTCAGCCCCTCTCGTTGCAAAGTCCACATACTGATGGAATTTAGGGAGCACTGTCTTGAGATTTGCATGGTTGAAATCTCCGGCGACAATAAACAGTCCGTCGGGGTGAGCGTTCTGCAGTTCGCTCATAGCCCCATACAGTTCACAGAGCGCTTCCTTAGCGTTAGCTTGGGGAATGTAAACTCGGTTATGCAAACAGTGGTGAATTCCCGTGGTAGATAAAAAGGTCTGCATCTAACAGTCACAAGCTCCAACAGCAATGAACAGTAACTAGAGACTAGCATAGAGTTCTTGCACCATTCCGTGTTGATGTAAACACACAAGCCACCACCGCGAATCTTACCGCAGAGAGCTGTATTTCTGTCAGCACGAAACGAGGCGAGCCCGTCTAGCTGAATGGCGGCATCCGGAACTCTGTCGCTGAGCCACGTCTCCGTGAAAACAAAGACGCAGCAGTCTCTAAACTCACGCTGCGTAGCCTGCTGGAGTCGGATATAGTCCAGTTTATTGTCCAGGGAGCAAACATTTGAGAGCAGGATAGACGGGAGAGCCGGCCGGCTAGGGTTTGTTTTAGCCTAGCATGGACCCCGCCCTCTTTCCGCGCTTCGCTCTCGCACACCGCTACGACGTCCTCTCCCCGCCACCGGCATCAGGTGACGCCGAGGGCTGGAGGCCTGGTCTCCGCAGCAAGCCGATAGCACGCGTAGCGCCTCCTGCAGGTCATCATGCAGCTTGGTTTTTGCATGAGTCTTATATTTGAGTAGTGTCTGGCGATGGTAGACACGAACACTGGTTGCTCCGATGTCCATGTGTTGCAAAAGTCGGGCTTTTTTAACAAAAATAGCACCATTGTGGATCCGGAGTGGCCGCTGCGTGCTACCGCGCCGCCATCTTGGATCTGCTTCATGATTCATTCGAAGTGTATTAGATATGTGATTATACCTCAATAAAAAGACTTATTGGAACTTCTTACTGGCAATGAGAGCTTTCATTTGATACTTGGTTTGTACATGTGCGTCATATTTGAGCGATATGAGAAATATGCGTATTCAAAAACGCACATAATTATGACACGACTTTTGATGGGTGGAACTATGTAATTTATTGTAAATAAGTTACTTAGTGTAAAACAAATGCCAAAGTGATGCATATCTCAAGAAAGTAGACATTCTAAGCTTTCAAATGGTACCAGATATGAGCTTATAACTCCTCCGCATACATTTAAAATTGGAAGTACATTATTACTGACGTAATTTTAAATCCCGGATCCGGGATCGTGGATTTGCTCAATCAACAGCATTTGTGGCATAATGTTGAAAAAATTATTATGACTTGTCCCTCCTTTTTTTTAAATAAAGAAAAAATGAAGGTTACAGTGAGGAGCTTACAATGGAAGTGAATGGGGACAATTCTTTGAGTGTTTAAAAGCAGAAATGTGATACTTCAAATTTTATAAAAGCACCTACATTAATACTTCTGTTAAAAACTGTGAATTATTTGAGCTGTAATGTTCCTTAAATCTTCATCCTTACAGTCATTTTAGTTTTTTACGGTTTACAGCATTACATTGTTATGGCAACAGAGTTGTAAAACTGGATTTAAATTGACAAAAAAAGGTTAAAAAGTGATATTATCACATTAAAATTGTGTTAACATGCATTGTTTACATCTTGTGGCTTTACTTCTGAAACAGTGAGTATTTTAAAAGGGTCATAAAATGCTCTTTTTGACCCAGGCACATCATGGAATAAATAAATGGGAATTTACATTACATTACATTACATAAAAAAAAAAACATAGGGTATAAAGGTAATCCAGGGCTGGGGCAGAATGCAGTGGGGAACGTGACCAAATGGACCAGGGATGAACAGGGGCGAATATACAAAAAACAGGACCAACCGACTTGACCGACTGGAATACACAAGAATGGAAACAAGACGAACTGGCCCTGGACAACAAACATGAGGAAACTAAAATAGGGGGAGAATTCAACAGGTTAACAAGACAGGGCAGGTGTGACTAAAACAAACTAATAATGGGTAAACAAGGAGGTGGGGTATGACATAAGACAGAGAGACACGTGGTGATAGAGGAACAAAACAAAGCCACATGCTCTCACAACACAGCAAAACACCTGAATGGCATGAGCGCACATTGCCAAGACATTAAGGCAATATATGCCCATGTCAACCAACCAACAAGACGAGAGAATGCGTAGCAATGCCAAACAAGGCAATACTACACATTCTCACACTAAAAGAAATCTGAGCGTACATCGTGAGTCAAACGGTAATACAACCGAAACCGTGCGCTCACACAAAAACAGGCAAAGAAACACAAGACAGACATGGGACGATGATGCCACAGTCCTGTCAGACAAAACCCCAGACTGACAGGACTGTGACACATTTTATAGTTTTATTATCTTCCCTGAAGTCCACTGATAATGTTAGTAAAGTTTTTGCATTAAAACTTCCCATCATAATTTAATAATAAATGATGGTTTTGCCGGTGTCCGGGGTCGCGGTTGTGGCCGACGCGGTCTCCTGGCTGAGGAGGCTCCGGATGGCGTGCCGGTCCTCTGCCTGAGCCCGCATGACTTCAAAAAAACGGCGATCTTGGTCCTGCCGGAGCTCAAGCAGGGATTGCTGGTGGCTTTGATGTAGCGTCGCGAGGGACTGGAGGACCTCCGCCAGCTGGGAGGACTCTATGGAGCGACCTTTCTCCATGCTTGGAATTTTTTAAATTTGTTTTCATTCCCGGGTTTCGGCACCAGTGTAACGACCCTTACAGGAAGGAGGACATGAAACGAGTCTTCAACCAAACGTAAGGCTTTAATTGCCGTCTTTCTTACAATAGCTCATAAACACAATACACTACAACACAATACAATACAAGTGCACTGAGTTGGCTTGTCGGGGTCTCCTTTTAATGGAGGGTCTGTGTCTGTTTTTATGACGCTCTCCTCGTGCTCACTGGAATTAGAGACAGGTGTTAGGCATAATTTAGCTCAGGTGTAAGCGCCCTTACCGCTTTCCTCTCCCGGACGGGCGCTTGATCACGCCCCCACTGCCACAATAACATTTCAGAAGATTTAGAAAACACTGAATATATGTGGACTATGTTTATGATACTTATGAAAGATTGTTTAAAGACACTGTATATACTTTTGTGGTCAACTGAAAATTACAGCATATTGGTTTGAGTAAATAATGACAGAGTTTTCCTTTTTGGGTGAACTAGTCCTTTAAACACTAACATAACTGAACATATGCCTCACAGTGGATTATAAAATGGCTTGATAGGATAGTTAAATAGGTGTAAAGACTACATTTAAAGCGTCAGAGGAACTGGTTTAACTTCACTTCTCTGATGTGGAACAGTAATATTATATACTATGGCAAAAAACAACCATCTGCTACACCAATGTCAATAATGATTCCACTGTAATAGTTTACAGAATTTAGCAAGTTAAGCCATAGTTCATACAATATAATGTAATTACATTACCTATCGTCTTAAGCGAGAAGTCATCTCTGACAATCTTGTTGAGCAATGTAATAACGATGGATTGCATTAGTATTAATGTTTAAATATGTCCTCAAAAACAAGAGTAAAAGCTGTACAAGCACACTGTGGTGCATTATGTTTGTTTATGTTTGTGGTAGTCATGTGAAACTACCATATAAGACAGTAACCAATTACGTCACTGTTCGGCTCTCAGGTCAGAGGAAAAGCACGGCAGTTTACGAAAGGCTCCAGATTGCCCCAGCCGTGAACAAGCAGAGAACAGGCTCTGCACGAGAACTATAACAATTTTGGTGGAAAAGCGCTATAACTGATTCTTTCCCTGGCTCCAGGGACTTTGTGTATATCTTTACCCTGCTGTCTGCTGTGTCATTGTAATGTGCTGACAGAGCAAAACAGCTTTGAGGTTTGTGCCCACACCCCTGCACTTATTGTTACCTATGGCCACAGTGTCTGGCTTAGAGATTTTGCAACCAGTGTTGGATGTAATGCATTACTAAGTAATTCAATAACTTTTCCATTTAAAAAAAGTAAAGTAAGGGATTACTCTTAAATTTTCAGTAATTTAAATACAGTTACTGAAATTTAATTGCATTTAATTGTCTTAAATACTTTATAGACTATAGAAAAAATCTATACAAAACAATAGTGAACTTAAAATCGAAATGTAATGTCTCATGTTAAAATGTAATCTAATTGAATTAAATGCAGCCCCCTTAAATTCTTTGGCCAGTTCATGAACAATTTCTTTGATTTTATATGATTTATCTGAAAGAATTAAAAGAAAAATGTCATGTCTATCCATGTATTTTTATCTGGTCGAGGTTGATAAGGGCTTTAGAAAGTAATTAGTAATAAGTAATGTAATTACTTTTCAGACAGAGTAATTAGTACAGTAATCTATTTACACTGTAGAAGATGTAATTAGTAGTTAGTATTTAGTTTTTTTTTGTTTTTAGAGTAACTTACCCAACTGATTGCGACAGTGTAATATAATGCCTTATATGTGTACTCAGTAATTCTAATCCAATACACTTTTTGTAAAATTCTGCAAATATCTCCTCACAGTCTTGCTAGCTGTCCGTTCTGTGGGTGTGCTGAAAAAAGAAAATCTAGTATTGTACACAGCCCTGGCTCTGTAAATGGGAAAAAACAAAGTGGGTCAAGCTGATACACACAACACTACTCCAGCCAGTCAACAACACAGGGTGGTTCTTGCCTGTGCACAGGATGGGGTTGGGGGCGAGAGTGTAATTCATTAGAAGAGTGACGGCAAATCTAGCTGATGTGAACTTTCTAAACTCCAAGTCGGACAAATGGCTGAAAAACAGATTAAGAGAAAAAGGTCAGATAAACTAAAAAAGAAGGATTATGATAAATTGAGAGCTTTGAGCCACGTCAACATCGGCGAGGCTTTTTAGCGGTGAATAGACCTCCGAGAGGTAAAATAAATTTGAGGACGGAACTTCCAAAGGAGCACTGAAGGCTCCAGTTTTATGAAATAAAACAATCGGTTCTTCCGTGAAAACAATCTTTATCCAGTTCCAATGTAGAGGTTTTCACTCATAGAGCACAGTTCTCACTTAATGTAATGGCAATTGTTCCTTGCTTTACCTCTAGTTTTAATTTCCAATGTCCGTATCTTTGCCATCATACACAGGTAGGAGTGAAGTTTTACGCAGACACACAAGATTTTCCAGTCATTATTGCAGTTGAGGTTTGTGGTTTATTGCAGCTGAGAATAGTACAAATGGATGCACATACCGGTTGGTTTCTCCTTCTTTGTTTCCAGTTGCGTGTATACTGGTCTGTGGTCTGGTGAGAACTGTGTGTGCTCCCCCTACCTGTGCCTACCACTTCCTATCACCTATGCCCTCTATATATAACCATGTGCATCTAATCACTGCCACCCAGTGTCCAAAATACTAATATAAATATATCCAAACAAAATAAAATATCCTGCCAACAATAAACATAAATGGCTCCTACAGAGGGGTTTGTTAGTTTTGGCAGTTGAGTTCGAATATCAACAGTGTTTCTCAGGAATCGCTGAGTGCACCTTTAACATCTAGTATTTTAACATGCATAAGAGTATGCTATGCAAAGGGAGCATAAGATAACAAGATGAGGATAATGAAAACCTTTGTACTTGAAAAAAATAACTATTGAAAATGTTTTCCCTGTAATAGTAATAGTTTGCAAAGTAAACAATTTACAGTTGGGAAGAGCAGGGCACAAACTAGCGTGGGTTAGTTGCGCTGATGGGGCATGTTGTATCACTATGTTACAGTGTGCACCAATAAGAACAAACGATTTGCAGTTCCAGGAAGTCATGTAATTTACATAATTCCCCTTTGTGTGTGTGGGCAGGTTTAAGTGGTTTACGAGGAAATGTTTTTATGTTACAAACTGGGAATTACAAGGAGTAATTGGGTAGTAGAGATGGGTAGTAACACACTACATTAACTCCGTTACATTTACTTGAGTAACGTTTTGGAAAAAAATGACTTTTATGAGTGTGCTTTATGGTGGGTACTTTTCACTCTTACTCAAGTAATTTTCTGATGAAATAATGTACTTTTACTTTGCTACAATGGGTAACGTTCCTATCGTTACATTACTGCATAATTTATTGAGATTTTTGAAAAGGATTCTTACGACAGCGGAACTTCACAGCTGCTGCACGCTGTCACTCGAGTCGCGTTCAACACTACAGCAGCACAAGATTAAAATTGCAGCTCCAATTTAAGAAAACATGGTGAGTTAAGTTTTAGAGATTGTGTTGTGATAATGTGGGCTTATCTGTGTCATGGAGATGCTCATTCATTTTAATCATGAATATGTGAGCTCTTGTGACCTCAGTTGCTAAGTTTACATTTTTATATCAGCACTGCAAAATATAAGTGCCTACCGTATAAATCCTTGTAACATCTGCATTATGTTCAAATGTTTTGCCCAGCCAATCGAGATTGTGAGCATTTCTACACATGCAACGTTGGTGCGTGCACAGATTTTGACAGACACTTTACCTTTACCCTTAGTGTACAGAACTAATTATCTAAATTATTTTGACACTGAAAATGCTGGAACTACACTGAACTAAGTTCACACAAGATGTAAAAAGCTGTGAAATAATGACAGAAGGCATGAATAAAGCATGATCTTGCTTCAGTGTATAATTAAACATTGTATATAACTTGGGACTGTGTGACATTTTTCACCATAATAATTACTAGAAAAAGGTTTCCAAACTTCTCTTCATCCAAATCTGAGAAGCGTCCTTAAAGTGATAGTTCAGCCTTTGATCAATATTATATCATAATTTCCCCGTCCATATGTTCTTCCAGCCCATGAAACCTTCTGAATTCTGTGGAACCCAAAAGATGTTAGACAGAATGTTAAGAACTGACAGTCTCAGTCACCATTCCCTTTCAAAATATGGAGGAACAAAAACAAGCAGTGAAAGTAAAGGATGATTAAGGCTAGCATTCTGTCTAACATCTCCTTAAAGGAATAATTCTTCCAAAATGTAAAATTCTAACATAATTTACACCCTAATGCCATCCCAGATGTGAATTTTATTTTTTTTTTTAAAGAATATCTCAGCTCTGTTGTTAATAAAATGCAAGTGAATGATGAACAAAACTTTGAAGCTCAGAAAGCACATAAAGGCAGCATTAAAGGAATTCAAATGAACCTGGTTCAATCTATGTCTTCAGATGAGATCTGATAAGTGGGGGTGAGAAATGGATCAATATTTAAATCCTTTTTTACTAATAAATCTCCACTTTCACATTTTCTTCTTGTGTTTCTGGATTTAATTATTTGTGCATATCATCTCCTAATGGGTAGGGAGGAGAATTAATAGTAAAAAAAGAACTTTATATATATTGTAAAGTTATAGATATTTATTAGATAGATATTATCTCACCCATTAAATTGCTTCTAAAAATCTGATGAGTTGTATGAATTACTTTCATGCTGCCTCTATGTGCTTTCTGGTCACCATTCACTTGCATTGTATGGACCAACAGAGCTGAGATTTTCTTCTAAAAATCTTCAATTGTGTTCTGCAGAAGAAAGAAAGTCATACACAATTGGGATGGCATGAGGGTGAGAAAATGAGAGCATTACATTTTATGGTGAAATTTCCCTTTAATTTGACGCATAGAAGAAAGAAGTCATGGGTTTGAACAACATGGTGGTGAATGATGACAATTTCTATTACCAGCTATATCAATAATAGTTTTAATATAGTTATTAATAATTATCCTTCTGTAATTCATGTTAAATGTGTATCATGTACTGGAATATAGGATAGCAAACATCCATTACATTATATGTGAAAGTAACTAGTTGCTCACTACTTGAGTTTTATTTTTATTGGATACTTTCTTACTCTTACTTGAGTATTAATCAATAATAAATATAATTTTTACTTCTACTTGAGTAATTATTTTCTTAAATAACTGTACTTTTACTTGAGAAATCTTTATTTTTGTTTTGGCTACTCTACGTTACTGTGTGTGTGTGTGTGTGTGTGTGTGTGTGTGTGTGTGTGTGTGTGTGTGTGTGTGTGTGTGTGTGTGTGTGTGTGTGTGTGTGTCATCAATCCATGCATTATTTCATATTGTGGCTATGTATTCATTTTCAAGTGTCAATAATAGGGCATGTTGTAACATTTCACTTTCCATCTTTCCTGGTAGATGGCAAAAAAAATGATATGATGGTTTTAATGGTTTTTATGAAACAAGACCACATACTTGTATCAGCAATGTGATGAATTAATGTGAAAAAATAAATAATAAATACTTTAAACGCCAAGCGCATTTACACAAACTTAAGAAAACCAAAAAGTACCCCGCTCTCCCCTAGATCAACAAAAAGTTATATTTTAGTGTGAGATACAGCCTTCCATTTACATTCATATCAGAGGTTAAACTGCACTTTATAGAATTCAGTGAGTGCATGTTCAATATGTTCGGATTCAGATCTGAAGGGTTTATTTCATTCTTAAAATGTAATGCTGTATTTTGTTTTATTTATTTGTTTTGTTCTTTTTTCACCAAAGAGGCAGTCAAAATATTCTCCTGCAATATATTTGTTGTTCTATCATCTTTTTCTCAGCTTCGCTACTAATTAGAGTAACCTTTGTTTTCTTATTTGTTAAAGATGACTGTGGTAGGGCAGAGGGCAGGGCTGGCCCTTAATTAGGCTGATGAAGCCCAAGAGGGATGAAGGCGACAGGAGACGGCAGTGCGACAGAGAGTGTTATGGGCAGTTGTCCGACACCTGTGTGTGTATTTGTCTTTTTGGTTAAGTTTATCATTAAACTGTTATTTATATTGTCAAGCCGGTTCTCGCCTCCTCCTTTCCATTGAACCGTGTTACAGTGACAAGGTTAAAGAGGATAATGAACAAAACAAAATTAAAGTAAATGTTATATCAAGGGTTTAATGTGTGTAATAATGTGAAAGCCATAAATGCAATGCAATATGAATATCTAAAAGTATGCCCAACATATTAAAATAGACTTCTGTATATGTTTGTCTAGGGATGTGAACCTGGGTGCCTAATCAGATATCAAAATATCTGTATTTTCACAGCCTCCAATTGAGATCTGTAAGTAATGTATATATAAGACTCACAAGCCATATTACTCTGAAAGGGACATGTCTCCCCAAAATGACCATTCTGTTATCATTTATTCACCTTCATGCAATTCCAAACCCAAATGCCCTTCTATTTGTGTGGAACACAACAAATGTATCTAGCAGAATGTCTAAGCTTATTTACATACAATGAAAGTGGATGGTGACTATGGATGGCCCTGGTCCCTGTATAGAAAAGACAGCTTGCACAATATTGTTTTTGTATCCGGTTTGAAAAGACATGAATGTGAGTAAATTATGTCAGAATTTTTCTTTTCTAGTGCACTCTTTAATTTACAGTATCATCATCAACATCTGTCTGTAAATGATTAAAATTCCAACAGGTCAACCCTTGGTAGCTTTTAAATTAGACCTTTTATATCTGAAGTTTAGTTGCGGGCAATCATGCAACGTACCTAACACAATCTCTGGAGCTCACCTAGTAGACTCCTTCATACTATGTGTGAAGCCTTTGTACTTGTTTAGCACCTATCTGGGGCACATTAGTTGTCCTTCTGTCAGAGTGCTGGCACAACATTTTTACTGCACATAGCTGGACACTGTCTCAAATAGACGAACAGAGCCCTATTGAAGAAGCCACGGACTTGTGGATCATTTATAACCTCAGCAACTCTTGTCAAGACGTGGGAGCAAAAAGAAGAGAGTGAGCATTTCGAAATTGAGGTGATGTAAGGGTTATCATATTCTTTTCAACAGCCCACCTAGCACAGATTACTCGTCTGGAAACGATTCATTCAGCGTCAACTCTTGTCTTTCCAAGCAAAGAGCAATAACTGTGACTGCGATTTATCAGTGTCTACCAGAAACTGTGCCTGTGGGCAAAAGGAAGAGAGAGCATCTGTCTGTAAAGGATAAGCATAACCGATACTGAATACTTAACATAAACTCACAGAGATGTCTGTGGACAGGATTGCTCTCTTTTAATTTTGGTGGTAAAATTTGGGAAAGCTATTTGAAAACAATGTTTATTTTTTTAATTTTGTTTGTTGATGCTAGTGGTGCAGAAATAACCTAGTATGTCCCCTACAGAGATATATTTATTATTACAATATACAGTATCAGAGAATGAAATTTCTCAATTGATGAACAGATTCCTCTATATTATTTACAGGGAGATTTCCAAAACCATTTGAAGGCCAGGCAACCTCTTCTTTATTAAAGCATCATTCCAGAAGCATAATTTTACTCCAATGTTATTCAACATCACAACACTTCCTACATGGACTATTGAATGCTGACCAGCATAAAACCAGGTTGTGGGGAGGCAGAGTCCTCATAGCCTTAATATATGGAAACTCTCTTCAAAGAGCTATGCTTGTTGTCAGAAGAGATTTCTTCATGGAACCAGTTGGCAGAACAAAGTTTCCTCAAACCCCTTTCTGTAATCTCTCCTACTTCTATCAAAGATCGGAGAGGCAACAACATCTTTTGAAATGCTAATGAGATAGAGACTGGAAAAGCTAATTTGTCAGATCAAATGTAAGCCATTACTTGTCTTAAAAGGGAGAGACAGCTGAGGAGGAAGATTCGAAAAAGGTGACCCTCCAAGTTACTCACCGGAACAACAAGTATTTGACTGCAAGGTGGTAATGTTATTGTGAATATTAATAATGTTTATACATTATTTATGAATGAGCTCTACAATATCTGGACTTATATAAAAAAATATTTATATAATATTAGCCAGAATTAAAGGCATTCAAGTTATACATGAATATTTATTAGTAGGTGTCCTCCCTGTGAATCAAACTCATGACCTTGCCGTTGCAAACACCATTTGCCATTTGAGCCACAGGAACAGATGCTATTGTGATAGATATTTATTGTAAAATGTTATATCTCAGTTTGTCATACAGATCATAACTATACCATACGTGTACAGTAGGTAGTCAGCCAAAAGGATCCTTACTGCCGCATGAAGTACAGCCACATTAACAATGAATTCTCACATGTGAGACTTTTTCCGCAAATCACCCCCAGAGATCACCCCTAGTTTCCTTTAAAGTACAGCCAAAAATGCAACCTAGTCTCATAGAATGAACATTACTATAACTACATTTTTACAAACAGAGTTTTACGTGCTTAGTTCTTCATTTTGCAGCAGTTTTCTGGTGAAATTAGCTCTGACTCACCTGATAGAGTGTTGGACTTTGGACTTGGAAGACCATGGTTCAAGCCCAGTCAAAGATGCAAGTTGACAAGTGAGACGAAAGTGTCATAAGTGGCATGAAATGATGTGGCTGCTTCAGAAAATTTGCTTTTCGTGTCACTTTTACTTTTAAAACACTATCAGTTAAGGTGTTGGTTAAGGGTAAGTTTGTCTTTGTTAACCCCTCATTTGCTTTTGGAATGCTAGTGGTTAGGTTTAGGCTAAAGGTTTAGGTTAGGGAAGAACATTTTTCTTATGAAATCCTCCATCTAATATTCACCTTAAAAATCTCGTCTGATTACGACATTTCACTCTCCTTTGACCAATGGACATTTCATTTGGAACCTGCAGCCAAACATGTTTTAATGAGATCAGGCTGCAAAAATGCCATCTTTTCCTTTATTTCTGAGTGCAAGATTCAGTTGGAATCATCTGGTAACGGAGCTCATTCCTTTTTGGATCCAATTCTGTGCAAGGTGTTGTCAAACTAGTCTGCGCATTTGTGCTGATTGTTTTGTTTGTGTTAAGCATTATAATTATAATGATTAAACAGCATGTGTCTAAAAACAATTAACATTGGCATTATTACATTAGCACTGGGGTTTCAGGGGCCAAGAACAGGCTTAATGTGACATGTTGTCTCCAATTGACAAGTCAAAAACAAGCATAATGTGGTAACACTACTCATACATGCACAAAAATAACAAATATGTCTTGATATAACATCCTTTAACGTGACAGCAATTTTAATGTTACAAAGTATTATTTGGCATTCTCTGTTCAACATAGTATTCTAATTTGACTACAAATATACAATATTACAGTGTAGCGAATCAGCTCTATATTCTTCCACCATTAGGTAGCGAATCAGCTCTATGAAATATTAATAATCAATCATAACTTGTTATAATCGATTATGAATATTTGGATCAGTTAATCGGGTTAACTTGATGTAGCTACATTAACATTACAACCAAATACTCGGTTCATCCCGTGAACACTCAATTTTGGTTATTAATTAATTAATTAATAGAAATGTACATTTCCGGGCAAGGGAAATGTCTTTCTTACTAAGTATTAAGAGCAAGTAGTCAAAATCTATGATTAGTGACTTTAGATATGAGCTTGAGACACAGACAACTTTACATGTGACATGAACAAGACTGTATTAACTAGACTAAACATTTAAACTACTCTAACATACATATACATACATTCATACAGTTTACCAAGGGAAAGAGGGCTGAAGCAGAATACAGGAAGGCAAGAAGTTATAGCATTGTTTGAAGTTCAGCAGATCAACAGCCTGAGCAAACCATCATATTAGTTCTGACACGCCCTTTTTAGAAAGGGGTAAGGATACTTAACGTATCAAATAATGAGACTAAGTTTGATACTTGCATGTCCCATTTGAATTAAACTGTCCTGATGCAATTTGTTGAGGCTCCAGTTGATCTTTGATGATGTTGTCTTGATGAGAGAGAACCAGTGAGAGTCAGAGACAAGGCCGGAGCCTGGCACACGCTTGGGAGTCCTTGGGGCCTTCTAGTTTGGCATCATTCAGCGAGAGAGTGAGAGAGCACAAGGCTCAGAGGGCAAGAGAGGCAGGAAGCAAGAGAGGCTAAGAGTGAGCGAGGAAGAGCTAAGAGAGCAAGAAGAGACGAGCGAGGGCTAAGAGAGGGCTAAAAGGGGGCTAAGAGGGAGCGAGGAAGTGGGCGCAGCAATTTTATACCCTCAGGAAACAGGTCCCACCTCTCATTGGCTCGACCAATAAGAAGGGTTTGAGTTCTAGGCGGGAATTTGGTTTATTGCTCTTTGTTGTAAAATTGCCCATTGCATGTGCAAGAAAGAAAATAGGAAATATACTTGTAATACTAATATGTTGCTGTTATCGACATATCATGTACACAGTCATTTCAATCTTCAAAATACCAAGTTATAGAGACCAAATATGCCACACATATGATTTTGGTTAATCATAGTATGCAAAGTCTGAAACATTAACCCATTAGTTTGCAAGAAAACATAGATCAAGCACATTTAAGGGAAAATGTGAGATGGCACATTAGATACATGTCAATATTTATCACATGGATATATAGAATATATATATAGGATTAACAGGGTTCATTTCTCTTTCTCAGTAAGAGAATGAAGTGAGGGTCAGCACTTCTCTGAACATTCCTTTGGAGGTCGTAAAAGTCTCCCTTACTCTGGGCATGAGAGAGTTCCTTTGTCAAAGCTCATTTGCATGTTTATGACAGTAAGAGATTTTGGGCTGAATGACTCAAAAGATAGTAAAACATCGCGTAATATCATTCTACAGAGATCTTATATTCGAATTCAGCTCGGACAAATCGTAAGGTTTAATTTGATACCAAGAAACATGTGTTTAGTACACTTAGAAAGGGAATATACACTGAGGCTATTAAATATGAGGCCTCAGAGTTTAAAACACACAACTGAAACAGTTCTAACGAGTTTGATATACCTCAGAAATACACAACATACAGGGATTACACGTATTTCATTAGCAATATGCAGTTCTGTGTTTAACTGAAAAACACACACACATTTTTACGTTCAAAGTTTCCCCCTTCCTGTCCACACGATAAGCACGTGGTGAGCATGCGGATGTCACATGCGGTTCTCTGTCAATAGTTCATTGTCTCTTTGTCAATACATTTATTGTGCTTGTGGAGACTGGTTGGCGCTATTTCAGTAATTAGGGGAGTTTTTAACAGTAAGTTCTTGTTTGTTCGTGAATCTGTTAAGGCCACTGATCCTCCGCCATACCTTACAACAGACTGATTAAGGTAACAAAAAAAGAGAAAGAATGTGTGACAGGGCTGAGGGTGGGGCCGGGTCGTGATTCTACACACCCGGTCCCTTATCGTGCTAATCAAGCCTCCGAGAGGAATAAAGGCCAACTGCGGACGGTGGTGTGAAAGAGAGAGATCGTTTACGGGCAGCTGTATGACACATTTGTGTGTTTGTGTCTTTTGGTTTAAGTTTTATATTAAAATATTGTTTATATTGTCAAGCCGGAACTAGCCTCCTCCTTTACATTAATCCCTTTACAGAATGCAAATTTGAATGGAGTATGCTGGGGTAAGGCAATATACTCTATTATGTTGTGGGTAGTGATTTTCAAATGGAGCACTGGAGCATCACAAAAGGAGATGTTAGACAGTGTGTTAGTCTCAGTCACTATTCACATTCATTGTATGGAAAAAGTGGCTAAGAATGTGAATGGAGACTGAACCTTTTACTTAACATCTAATTTGGAGTTTCATAAAGAACGAAAGCCATTTGGGTTTTGAACATCATGAGGGTAAGTAAATGGGGATATAATTTTTATTTTTAAGCAATAAATCATCCACCCAGGTGTATGGCTTTTAACAGCAGTCAGAACAGCTTTATTTTGAAAGCAGTCTCTTTCATGATCACATGTCACCAACCATCTGCCTGAGAATGGCTGCAATACAGGTGGCTCTCTTCCTGCAGTAATGAAATGATGGACAGACAGAAAATGAGTCATTCAGGGCTGATAGTGCAGATGACTGAGGGTCTCACAGGAGCAGTGGTTAACACTCCACACACCAGCATGCACAACCTGTCTAACTATTTACACAGGGAGTGGCAGCATTCTCCCGTAGGTCATATTGAAGGGCTGGCTGGCAGAGGTGCTATGAGCTGAGAGGTGAATTTTTTAAAGGTTTAAAGGTAACAGATTTAAAAGCATAAATTGAAGTAATAACGCATCAAAAACTGCTCACTTTCTTCTTAGAAACATACATTTCTCTAATGTATTCAGCCACTGAGTTGCCAGCTTGTAATATGAGTGATTTATCAGTTTCTGCAACTGAATAACACAAAAGCATCTTTGTAATTTAGAGGTATGCTAGATCTAGTCTAACACAGTCTAGCATTCTTATAACCTGGGCTACTATGAGATAGAGTTTTGCTAAATTATTTTTATGTGGCTTGTTGTAAGTATCTTGGCATTTCACTGGTGAAATTAACACTAGAGGCGCTTAAGCAACAATTACTTTTATTCCTTTTCATTCAAATCACAAAATGATGTGGTTGTTTCAGTAGTTGAATTTTTCCAAAATGTTCAAATCCTACATAGGTTTAGGGGTAGGGAGGGCAGTTTTGTTGATTAACTACTTGATAAAACTTTAACCTTCAAAAATCTGTTTTTCATGTCACATTTGCTTTTTATGATGCTATCGGTTTGGTGTAGTTTTAAATTTAAGTTAATGAGGTAGGTTTTCTTGATTTAAACCTCAAAAGAGTATTAACCTAAAAACCTCATCTGTTTGGGAGAAAATATTTACTTGTCTGTTTGGGAAAACATTTACTCACTTTTAGCTCACCTCTGAACTGCCACAATACGTGTGATGAACCACGTAATATAATTTTGCAAAAATGTCGCCACAGTCACTGAATTTTCATTAGATTAGGCTGGAAAGGGCAGAGTGGCAGAATGTTTTGATGTTGTAGAGGGGGGGGGGGGGATTGTTTGCTGTCCTTTTCTGCAAATCGCGGCGCCGTTTTGTTGTCCGTTCTGCATAACGCTGCGGCTCATTGATGCTTATCGCGGCCCATTCAGCATGTTTCGCGGCCGAACCACTGGCCTGCTCTGTTCTCCCGATGGACATTCAGCCCCTTAATAGCCCAAAAGTGCATCGGCACACTGGGAAAATGGCCGATATGCCAGATTACTTAATAAACATGCAAGAAAACAAAATCTAGAGCAAATAGTTTTCCTAAAAATGTATGGCAACATATGTGGACAGCTGAACTAAGTTGTGAAATTTTAAATAATACCAATCTCTAGAAAATCAGATTTTTTTATTAGATTTACTTTTCATTGTTTATTATATTTCCTGGAGTTTTGTTTATTCATGTTTTTGAGGCGTTACAGACATTACATCTGAAATTAGCATAATTAACTGTGATTCAAACTATATGGCAAGCATAATCCAATCACTGCCAACCTTGTTAAAACAAAATTCAGAATTGTAAATTCTGAATTTATGTACTGATTACCATTAAGATGCTCCCTTACTCCCTTGCTCCCTGTTTAGTGTATGACTTATCCTCCAGTGTGCTGTCTGTCTGCATTGGTCTCAGAACAGTTCGAAATCCAACTTATTTTCTAACTCCATATAACAGGTTTCAATGTAAAAACGTAATTGGGTTTCTTACCAGATGTAGTTTTGTTGGCATTTCTCCTAAAGTGACATGTTGTTTTGTCACATGACTCTGTGCCTTTTACTGACAGCTCAGAGTCTCCTGAACTGAGATTAGCCTGTTTAAATTAATTTAAATTATGCGTTGCGTATAAAGAAGCAAAATACAATGTCCACTTATGTGTACGCCGGGTCTCACAAGGTTAAAGAAAATTCCCCAGCTTCACTACTAGTTAAACTCATTTAAACTCATAACAGCATTTGTGGGATAATGTTGATTGCGACAATTTATTTAGCCTCATTGTTCATAATTAAAAAAAAATTATAATGATAAATTGCGGTTACAGTAAGGCATTTACAATGGAAGTGAATAGGGACAGTCCATAATCAGTAAAATACACCCCGTTTCAAAAGTATTGCTACAAGATGTAAACATTACGCTTTAACATGATTTTAGTGTGATAAATAGGGATTTTCTATTATTACGCTGTTTACTAGATTACAGGGTGTACTGCCTTTGTAATATTGGATTTTATTTAAACAATTAAGATTAGTAAATTATTTTATTACACTAAATCAATGTTAACACCTATAATGTTCATGTCTCATGGCTATACATTCCTATAAACCTTAGAGACCCAGTGTAGCAGAACTGCAACGTTTGTTTACAGCAATAAAATGATCAAGGAGGAAAAAAGAAAATATATCACCAATCTCTATGCTTGGGTCTCAGAGGGTAAAGCAATATCACGTTACAGAAGTGCTGATAAACAGTACAACAACATGATTTCAAGTGAGATGATGCTTTTACACAAAAGTTCTATAAACAAGAAGTTAATATCAAGTAACTTGCTTCCCAAACAAAAATAGATTCAAACAAAGACAGAGCAGGATCAACCATTGTGTTTTGCTGAGGTACACAGCTGGTCTAATGCTGTGAACACAGACAAGTGAGTGATACAAACTGTACAATTTCAGCGCTCATGGAATGCAATCAGATCAAAGGAGCAGGAACATTATCGTCATGTAATGTTTGAAATATAATGAATCTGCATTTGCTGTTACTTTAGAAGATCTTCTCTTGTGCTGTGGAGATCTTGGAAGAAAAGAGTTGCTTGTTATGAAAGTTAAGTTCAGAATCCTAGTGTAACGGCATGCTTTAGGGAGCAAGTTTATTTCCCTTCCTGGAGGTTAGCTCTGCAATTATTGAATCGATCAATAGAGCTTTTGCCTGAATAATGATCTAACCCTATAAACAGTACGTCACTTGCCCTACATGGGTATGTAGGATATGACCTAGAGATTTATCTTAACCTCTTCAGTGAACATGATACATGCGTTAGCCTGTAATTTTTCCACTGACATCCCATCCGGCAGCACCATTACATTACATTATTCATTTAGCAGGTGCTTTCTTATTCAAAGTGATTTACACTGCATTTGACTGCAGCAACATATGTTTAAGTGCCTTGCTTAAAGGCTAAACAGTGGTAGCACAGGAATCACCACTTCAGTGCTTTGAACTTACATTTTAGGTGACCAACAGCTGGTAGCAATACATTACAATTATAGTATAACTAACAGTTCCCCATCTGTCGCTCACTTCCCCGTTGTGTCGAAGAAGTGACACTAGGGGTCTCTCTTGTGTGCCTTTTGCATCTCTGATCTATGAGAAAAGGCCAATGAGAAATTGGCAGACAGAATTTGCATGTCCCGCCCCCGGACATATTTGGGGATGGCAGCGTGCTCGGTTTCGCCGGGTACGTCCCCGCGAACCAGCCGCCCCCCAGCATGCTCGTTGACTTCCGTCCGGGTTCGAGGCAACAGCGGCTCACCTCACAGCCAGCCTGCCTATCCTCTTGAGCCGCCTTCGGGCAAGCACGCCCAGTCTGATGCTGAGGCCCAGATGTCCGACATGCTTTCCCAGGCCACCGTCAGCGTGGAGCTGGAATGGACTCCGTCTTCCCCACAGCCTTTGCGGCTGGATGACTGGTTCCTCGGGTCTGTGTTCGCCCACAGCCACGCCCCCTCCGGTTCCTTTCTTCCCAGATGTGCATGATGAGGTGACGATTTCGTGGAGGACACCTTTCTCCACCCGTCACAAGGCCTCTTTCTCATCTGCTCTCACTATCCTCGACGGTGGAGCGGCTCTTGGGTACACGGTGGTCCCCCAGGTGGACAGAGCAGTTGCGATCCCCCTTCGGGCTGCGGTACCCACATTCTCAGTAAAAGAGCCATTTCCTTTGTCTCTGGGTCACCTGGCCCGCAAATGCCATTCTCACGGCACTCTGCCACCACACCTCAACAGTCCAGGCATGCTGGAGGCAGACCTCTCGCCTTCAGCCCCACAACTGTTCCCCGGCTGTCCGGTTCTGACGAGACCAGAGGATGACTCCACGGGATCTCCTCCTCAGTCACTAACTCAACCCCTGCCGGGTGTGCAGAGCAAGGTAAGTGCTTCAAGTCTTCTCTCATCACCAGAGCCTTGGGATGCACCCTTGCCTCCCGACGCCACATTTCCTGCTCCGCCCCACTGCGAAGTCCCGCCGGGTAATAATAACTGTCCCCTTAGTGCCTCTAGCTCAGAGTTTGGATGCGTGGCTCTCTCTTCCCAGTCCGTCACGCTGGCCAGGACCATTCGACTCGGTTTTGCAATAAAATTTGCATGGCCCCCCTTACTGCAGAACACGACGAACATTCCAAATTCCTGCGTGCAGAAATCGCGACTCTCTTACACAAAGACACGATAGAGCCTGTCCCTCCAACTGAGATGACTTCATCGTACCCAAGAAAGGCGGCGGCTTATGTCCGATCTTGGACTTGTGAGTTTTCAACCTCCAACGAGCGCATGCTGAAATGCCTCTCCGCCTTCAGGCCGGGCACAGCGGTCCCATTAAAACTTTTCCAGAGGCTCCTGGGGCATATGGCGTCCTCCGCGGCGGTCACGCCGCTGGGGTTGATGCATATGAGACCGCTTCAGCACTGTATTATTTATTTAATACAGAATTACCAGATAATCATTCATTAATGGGGTTCCCTGTATTTTCACTTTAGAATACTGTTCCAGGTTTTAAGTAATTCCCTCATAATTATGTGGCAATTCTGTATTAATTAATCATGGGTTCCCTGTATTTTCACTTTAGAATACTGTTCCAGGTTGTAAGTAATTCCCTCATAATTATGTGGTAATTCTTTATTAATTACTCAGGGGTTCCCTGTATGTTCCCTTCCCCTTAGTCATTGCCTTACATACAGGAATAATTTACCCAAATGTAATGTGATATGTGCTGAGGAAAACAAGAGACACACACACTATACTATATATAAATCATAAACCTACCTGAGGTATGTTGGCTAGTCACTTATAGTGGGGATGGGGTTCCATTCGGTTGTTGATTTCTGGTTACAGACCACACTCACAATGCAATTGACCATACAGGCCAAAACTACTAAATTCGCTGTAATGACTCATTTTGGGAGTGTAGTAATTCCACGAAATGCGTATTGCATTTCCATAGTTATAATAACATTAGAAGTAAGGAAGAAGAAAGGGCTACAACCTGAATATTGTAATGGCTAATTGTTATGCTATTATTGTAATAGTAATTAATTGACTGTTCATTAGTAGTTACTCAATAGTTATTTCTCCTGAAGCTGAATTAGTAGATAATTAAAAGTAGTTCATCAGGAGGCATGACTGAATTCAATAGTTATTGATTAGCTAATTGTTACTTAACACAACTATAAAATACTAATAAATACTGATTAGTTAACACATCTTCATTAGTAGTTAATAGTAGTGACTTAAGTGTTAATGAAGAATGACCTATTAGTTCTGCAGTAATTCCTTATTAGTTATGCATTAAGTAAGATACAGTATTCTAAAGTGTTACCGACTCCCCTTATGCCAGCAGTGTTATGTGATTTTGTAGCCTTGGCCAGCCACATATTGTTCTCCCTTGTCAAAGTATTTGCAATAAAAAATGTCAAACCTGCAGTGCTTTGGTTCTTGAGCATCTGATAGATATACAGTTTATAAATGTTCTGAGCACAGGTGCTGATTTATATTTCTGTCGGTGGGTGGGTGTAATTTGGACAAAGCACGGTGTGTGCACGAACACTTCCACGAATGCAACAAATGCCCATTAACTTTAAAAAAATGTTTTCCTAAGTAATAGGAAGGAATATAAGATGGTGCATGCTCAACCTGCTCAATTACAACGTTTTTTTTTCTCTGTGCAGTGGTGCGCTTGATGAAGTCTTGATGAAGTAATTTAAGAGTTCAATCTGCTGTTGTGTCTCGTAAAATCCAAAGAATAATTCCTCTGGGACCAGATCTCACTCTGGAACCGTGAATCCTATGTGAGATCCTCCAATCAGAGAATTTCACAATTATTTGTATTTATATACTTCAAATCAAATGTTTTAATGTTGTTATTTAATAATACTGCTTTCTGGTTTGGGTCAAGCCTGAGAAACATGTAATATATATATATATATATATATATATATATATATATATATATATATATATATATATATATATATATATATATATATATATATATATATATATATTTATTTATTTACTTATTTTTATTTTTTTTAAAAGCCTATGGAGAAAATGAATGGGGAATATCTCGTGCTTTTCCATGGGTGCTCGGCACCTGTGGTTCTGAGAATGAATAACAACTTAAATTATGGTCTGTTCATCATCGCTTTAGAAGACTTGGAATATGAAGCACGAATAGCATGGACTACTTTTATGACATTTTAGGGTGCTTTTTACGCTTTAAAATGAGTCAATCTAAACTGGTTTTGTATTGTAATGTTTTTTAAATAAATTTATATACAGTAATTTTATCTTCAGTAGAAGTCTTATGGGTTTTGAACATCATGAGGTTGAGTAAATAATTACAGAATTTTCTTTTCTGAACTAACTATTCCATTAAATAATTTAGTAATAATTTTTTTAGCACAAACCTAACTCCTTTTTATGTAAATTAGGCTTACTACAGATTGCACCTTATTCACAAAACTCAGAGGTATTTTCTTGGTAGAAATTAACATTGCACTATTACCACCTAGGGAAACGTATTCAAACCGGGCATATTTCCAGACTAAAGGTAGACCGATATGCGGTTTTACCGATTAATCAGTGTTGATGGTTACCAATGAATATATATTTTTTTTATTCCTCATCAATAATCATCTGGTGAAATGTATATATACACAATGCTCTCATCTGGTAAATACTTGCCTATAGAGCCTATAGAGCACTGTAACAGAGTCATGTCTCTGGTGTATTTTGGGCTTGTAAATCCTGCGTTATGCAGCAAATCTGAATTTTTCTGGTTATTATTGAGGTTTTGGTTGCACAATAAACAGCTTTTGGGGTTTTTGCATTTCATAGTAAGGAAAATTAAAGATTTTTTATTTAATCGTTCAATAAATCGATAAAAAAAAAAAAAATATATATATATATATATATATATATATATATATATATATATATATATATATATATATATATATAAATATTATAATAAACTATCGGCTGTTTAATCAGTTATCAGCCCTTACCCACCACCTTAGATATTGGTATTGACACAATCGGAAATTAATTATAGGTCGTCCACTATTCCAGACACGTGATGTAGTCAAGCATGTTTTCTACATTTTAAAGAAGCAATTCGGATGATTGCATTGCAGTACTGAACTGTAAAGCATCATTCCACCAAAGTATGCTAGATCACAGCATCAATGGGCGCAGTTCATTCGAAGTCAATTTCCTTATATCTAAAAGTCTTATATTCTAATATTTTTCATTTTTATTTCTCTGCAAATATGATTTTCCCATACTTTAAAAAGAACGACATGCTATGATCTGCCACCCCTTTTAAAAAGCTGATCCAATCAACACTCTGAATATTGCCCCATTACCACATTCCAGCTAAGCATTTTTCATACATTCACTGACAGGCATTTTGACATTCATTTTTGACTATACTTGCAGTTCTGTCTGGCAGTTTTCGGACTATATTTGCATCAGATGTCAATTAGACAGGTAGTAAATGTGAAAGATGGACTCTGCCACTGATGGGGATGCTGCAAGATGGAGCTGCAGTTCATGAGTTGCTATCACTCATACATCACAACACTGAGTGTATATGTTTGTGCATTACATTGTGTGTGAATGAATGCAACGTTAAAATATTATGTAAGTCATGTTTTTGCATGAAAGTTCACATTTTGCTGTGCTTGCATGTCTGGGTCAGCAATTAGTACTCTGTCCATCTGTTATGTGCTCTGTTGAAGAGAGCAGCTTTCCTGTACATTTCCTTTGGTCTCTTTGGAATTCTACAGTGCACATACGGTACTTCAGCTGTATTTCCCTATTATTAATAGACCAAAACCCAACCCCCCAAAGTCTAACCGCCACATGGTTCCCATTATCAAACATGACATAATTTACTGTAGATCAGGGATTCTCGATGGTTTTGCTTCAGGACCCAGATTTTATATTGGACAGGTGTTGACCCATCACATTACAACACATATTTATGGTAAACAATTTTACAAAATATGGTAAACAATTTTACAAAATATCCTTATAATCAAACATCTACATGTATTAAATATATATTTATAATGGATTTTTTCAAATAATTGTTATTATTTATTCAATAAATAACTGCAATACACATTGTGGTCATGCATAAATTGTTCATTCTTGTTGCATGCTTGATGCAAACCTTTATTTAGTATAGTCTTGTTTCTTGCATAGTTTGGTACATGATTTTCAAGGATAATGGCATATTGGCATTTGCCTAATTTACTAAGCTTTTATTAAGCGACAGATACTGTAGAGGTTGGATAGATGCAGAGCTTTAGACATCAACAACAAAGATATAGGATGCGTTTTCTCCTCCCTTTTAAAGGTTATATGTATTTAACTATGTAATTATACACAATTATATGGTTAGTTGCATTTTATTATTTGCATTTTGCAATGTTTATTCTATGCAATCCCATTGACCCATTTTTGGGTTGTGACCCATCAGTTGAAAACCACTTGTTTTGAGGCACTTTCTATAGAAATACATTGTTCACTCTTCAGGATTTGACTGGTTATTTTTGCTCATTTAAAAGAATAAAGATTTATCAGTTGGCTGGTTAAACCATTCCTGCATTCCAAATGGTTAACTAAATTGAAGTCAGGAGAATAGAATAATAATCAACGAAAATAAAAACAGATGGTGTCAATTTATACCTACATAATTACATCAGTCCAGATGTTATATAGCGATGTTTATTTCAAGGGCAATGCTCAGTTGCTTAATGGGGGGTGGAATGTCTTCAAACTGTGGTTTACCTTTCAGTACTTCCAAAAAGCCCAACATATGGGGTCAGTCATTAACTAGCATCCAATATCCAAAGGCTTTTGAAATTTAGATGAATATTGCAACCTAGTCTAATAGAATGAACACGTAAAACTTGGTTTGCAAAAATTTTGTTATAGCTACATAACTACATTTTTGCAAACAGAGTTTAACGTAGAAGTTTTTGGTAAAAAATTATCACTAGAGGTTCTATAACAACTGTGCTTTTCATTCACTTTCACACAAAACATGGGTATTATAGCCGTTTTGCCATTGTCATGTAAATGTTATGAGATCAGTCTGGAATATTCAGATATCTCAATACAATCCAAATGGAAAAAAAAAATGCAACACATTTATTTGTCCACAAAAAGAGGGTGTAAAAGGATCTTGGTTCGTGGGCAATGGAGGAGTCAGGAGACAGCGAAGCAGGTTCAAGTTCAGTCTTTTAATTTTCAGACACAATTGACAGTTGCCGTCGGAAAAAAATAAATAATTGACAAAGGAAAGCACTCGTGGCTGTTCGTGCTTGTAGGACACTCACTCTCCTCCCCACTGACGCTCTGGCGTCCTTTTTTGGTATCCCTACGCATCACTATAACGAGAGACAGGTGTTAGAGATAATTGTGAACCAGGTGATGAGTTGTACCGCGCTCTCTCTCCCGCAGACCGACACATGACCACGCCCTCCATGCCGCAGACGGATTATCGATTCCACAAAATGAAAGCTGATCTATTGAATGACGTAGCTCTACAAAGTGTCGGGCACCATGTGATTTACTATCAGCTATTATTCATGCTTCTGTGTTTTTTAATGCGAAATCTGAGTTGACATAGCATAGTTTTTCCAACATACTGAAAGCCACTGGGGCAAGGCAGTAAATATATAACATTGACTGAAATAATAAATATAATCAAATACATTCTATGTAGAATGACCCACAAATAACATCTTTCATTACAATGAAATAATTTGAAGGATAATCTCAGAAAAGTAAGGTTTGATTGTATATTCTCCTTTTTTAGCTTTGACAAATGTTTTCACTGTATGTTTGCATCAGTTTCTTCATTTGCTATTTTGGAGTTTTTGTGTAATCTTTCTGCTCTTTAAATGGCTGCTTGAATAAAAACATCTACCAATCAATCAAATGAAAATTACAGTTGGCAATGTGTTTGATCAATTAACCAAAACAATAAATACAAATAAAATTCCATTATACCATATTAAATGCATATTAATATTTATACTTCTATAACAGTTATAAAGCTGTGCAGCAATTTAATTATTCATGCAATATAAGCAAGTAGCTGACACGTTGTGTAACGTACAGCCAAACTGCATCACAGTGACTGGAAAACCAAAACATTAAAGGGAAAAATATTAGTGTTGTTGCTGTTAACAAGATTGTGGTTCATTAGTGCAACACAGAAATATACGTACTTACTCAAAATGTTGTTCTGTATAGTAATATGAATCCTAAATAAAGAGGGGAGCTTGTGCAAAAAATGATGAAAAATAGAGATGAACCAACAGAGGAAATTAGAAATTTGTTGGTTGATTTTGCTTTGATGTCCAATGATTAAATATTCAGTTTTCACAAAATTAAACTGAGAAATAATGGACCTTACCAAAGTAGAAATGAAGACTACTTTATTTAGAATTATGGTAAAATGAAACCTCATCATCTTTGGCTAATTTGGTTGATTCTATATAGCATAAAATCATTATTAAACAAATACAAATATCTCTGCGTCTGAAAATACAGTGGCATGATGAATCCTGGATATGGCAAGGGAATGTAAATGTAGTTAATTGAGAAACTAGGTCAACACTAGTTTAGCATAATTCAATATTGTTTGTTAATGGAAAATAATATACAGCGTTACTGAGAAAATCAAAAATGTTTTTAT